>NC_067119.1:42070095-42420095 GCF_021347895.1 Acanthochromis polyacanthus
CCCACCCCCCTTCCAAGCCACCTCCACAAGCTTCCCACTTGATGCACAGTGGTCAGGAATCCTGTGTGCAGCGCGGCATATGGTGCTGCAGCTGTATAGGAGACTGTCTACCGTGCTGAGCTCTCTATCCCATTACCCTCCATCCTTATCCCAACTAACCCTGTCTCATGTCATGCTTTGCTCGTTGCGGGTTTGTTTTTTTCCAGGTTCCTTCTGAAATTGAATTTCCCAACACTGGAGGTTTTATTTGGTATAACGAACCCTTTTTTTAATTTTACCCCATGCTATCCCTACCCTGATCCCTAATGTCTTTGTTTTTTTCCTTTTCCTAAGACAGGCAGCACGCTTTAGGTGCAGCAGCCTGAGTTGCTATTGGCAAGGCAGCTCAAACTAATTTCATTGTATATGAAAGTGTGCAATGACAATAAAGTTCTTCTCATTCTCATGTCCTCCCCAAACCTGGCTCTGAAGGAAGGTTCCTCCCAGTTTATTTCTTCCCACTGTTACCAAGTGGTGCTCAAACAGATTAAAAAATAAACATTGGATTTACAGATTTCTCTCTATGTAAAGTGCCTTCAGAGAAATATGTTGTGAATTGGACCAATATAAGACTGAAACCACCAAAACTCTGAGTAGCCATTTGGTCAGCAATGTGACCAAGACATTATTCTAGCAGAAATCCTCTGCAAAAATAGGAGAAGCTTCCAGAAGGACAATCATCTCAGCAGCACTCAATCAGTCAGGTCTTTAAGGTGGAGTGGCTCCATGAGGGCTTCTCTAAGTGAAAGTCATGTAGAAGCCTGTTTGGAGTTTGTCAAATGGCTTTTAAATGACTCTAAGAGCATGAGGGAGATGTTTTTCTAGTTTGACTCGACAAAATTGTACTTCTTGGGCAGACGTCAAAGCGTAGCATCCATTGAACTCCTTGAAGTGAAGCAGGGCTGCTGGGGGATGAATTAAGAATGAGTAAAACAAATACAGAAAGGCCCTTAAGGACAACCTTCTGTAGAACGCAGCAACTTGAACCTGGGATCATGATTCACCTTTCAGCATGAAAATGAACCAGACCATATAAAGAACTCTCAACAGAACCTCTATGGAGACAGCTAAAGATAACAGTTCAGATATGTCCAAGGATGTGGTAGGAAGAATGGGACAACTGTTCAAACCCAGGTGTGGCAAGCTTTAAGAGGTTGACCCATGTAGATTCAAAGTTATAATTGCTGCTAAAATACTTCCTTAAAAGAACTGAATCAAGGGTCTGAACACTTTGTTCAGAGATTCCATCCATCCATCCATCCTCTATACACCACTTTATCCTCACTAGGGTCATGGGGGGTGCTGGAGTCTATCCCAGCTGACTCGGGTGAAGGCAGGGGACACCCTGGACAGGTCACCAGTCTGTCACAGGGCTACATATACAGACACACAATCACACTCACATTCACACCTACAGACAATTTAGAGTAACCAATTAACCTCAGCATGTTTTTGGACTGTGGGAGGAAGCCGGAGTACCCGGAGAAAACCCACGCATGCACAGGGAGAACATGCAGACTCCATGCAGAAAGATCCCAGGCCCAGGCCGGGATTTGAACCGGGGATCTTCTTGCTGCAAGGCAAAAGTGCTAACCACTACGACACTGTGCAGCTGTCAGAGATTCCAGTTCTTGAAATTTAATAAATGTGCAAAAATGTTTTCCCCGCAGTATCGTGTGTTACAGAGTACAGGTTGGTGGGAGGAAATGTCAGTTTAATCACTTTAAAATGACATGTACAGTATGAAGTGTACACAAAGGCTGTATTCTGTGAAGCGATTACACTTTCTGCTGCATCTCTGGGTCTGTTTTTCTCTTCAGTAATGTATTTGTTTGACCAGAGCTGAAGATGTGGTGTCACGCTGGGATATTTCTCATTGCTAACGTGGAGTTAAATAGCAGATGATGTATCATTTATACGAAACAGAATCAAAGAGGAAACCCTCTTTTCAGACTCACAGCTTCACATCTGAATATTCAACAGCCGTGCATAAAAAGACAGACTCTTGTTTTTCCACAACAGACTGGGATGCAGTGAAGCCACAACACAGAGAAAAGGAAGCAAGGTACAAGTCTGCTGTTTTACGACTAGAGACACTGCCTTAGCTCTCTTGCTGTTACTGATGCTGCTGCTGTTGTTATCACTTCCTCCTACAAATAAAACCCAGCAGGATGCAACAATTGCTGGAGAGTCTCTGGGGAATGTGGAGAATCAGTGTCTGAAGGAGAAGTTCGAGTAGACGAGACAGGCTGAGGGAAACAAGACGGCAAATCACAAAATAACTCATGGCATACACTGACGTAATACTGAAGCTTTCATTATATTAAAGCTGTGTTACGCTTTTAATGTTTTGCACCATTAGCCTTTTATATAACAGCCTTCACTGATACACTGAGTGTCGGATACATCGTCACAATGAAGCGATGGATACTCATATAGTGTTTGACATTGATGTAGAAAACACAATATCAATTGAATGACAGCTTTCCTCTATGGCTCAAACGGACTCCTGCTCTTAATCATCAGTGAAAAAATAATAAAAAATCAGCAACTGAATTTTTATAAAAGAACACATTTCAAGCAAATGATTCCAAAAGTGGAATATCCACAGTTTAAAAATGATCTAACGTGCTGGAGAGCTGGAGGTAAGGACTGATCTGCACAAAGAGTCAGTTCTCTTTGGATTTATCTGGAAACTCTACAACATGTTTTGTCCAGTAAAAAACAAGCAAAAGATGAGTGCATCAGTGGATAGAAGAAGGTATACTGGGCGCTCTTCAGGATCTAGTGGAAAAAATCCATTTAAATAGCAAAAAGAAGTAGAGTGATCCAAGGCACTCTGAGTTCCTAAAAGTCCCTTATTAATACATGGACGGCAGTTTACGCATTTCAGCCACAACACAGCCTTCGTCAGAACATAATGCAGCAATAGGGCACAGGTGTGCCAGATAAGGGCTGAGAACCAGGTCACATGACCACATCACCTGAAACAAGACATCACTAATGAAATAACAACATTTAAAAACACTGACAATAAAGAGACCAGAAGAAAGAGGTAATCATAGACAACACCCATGTTTCCACAGCGCCCTTAAAATGGAACCGTTGTGTACAGCATAAGATAAATCTACAGCGCCCCTCAACCTGAAGGAATAGAATCTACACAGTACATCACTAACAGGCAGTGCAATAAGAAAGTCAGATACTCATAAAAACACTGAAAAGTCCACCTTCTCATTGAGGCCTGGAAACACAGTAGCTTTTAGAGTCTCAATCCAAAAAGTTTCTCTTTGTGCCAAAGTTCTTGGTCGGTCACCACCTCTGTTGGTTTTGGGAATTATTTCAATTGCCATCACAGTGAGTTGGTTAGGGTTACAACAGAGTTTTTGAAATGTTTGGCAATTGGGTAATTGAGATTTACAGTCCTTATTGCATATTTATGCTCAGAGAATCTGTCTCTCAGTCTCCTTTTTGTAAGTCCTATATAGAAACAACCACATTTGCAGTCCAAACGGTATACGACATGAGTAGAATTACAATTAGCAAAGTGTTGACAATGAAATGTTCTGAGTCCAGATGAGTCCTTAAAGGTGGTGGATTTGTTGATGTGTGAACAATGGTTACAGGATCCACACTGGTAAGTTCCCATGGGTTTTTGAAGAAACGTCTGTGGTTTGATAGCAGGAAGATAGTTTTTTACCAGTTTATCTTTGAGTGTAGATGCCCTTTTAAACGAAAATTGTCGAGGTCTGGAGAAGACTGGAGAGATGGAGGGGTCACTCCGCAGGATATCCCAATTCCACTGAATGATCCTTTTAATTTTGTACGACTGACTGCTGTATTGGAGAGTGCAGAATATCCTGTAATCACCCCTTTGCCTGGGCTTAGGCTTGAAGAGATGTGTTCTTTCAATAGATTTAGTTTTCAAAAGTGCATGATTTAATGTTTTGTTGCTGTAGCCCCTTTGTTTGAAGCACCTGTACATGTTCAGCCCGATCTCACGAGGATTCGTGAAACTGTTACGTAAATTTTTGTTTCGGTTTCGTGCGCACCAACACGATTTCGTCATGTTTTTCGTGCCGCTCACCACGAAATGCGCACCAATGTATTTTAAACGGCGGACTTTTCGTGCCACCCAGAACGTATTTCAAACGAATGTGTGTATTATATTTTTAATGTAAAACCATGGCGAATCCAACGCTATATTTTGCATGACATCGTCCCTAACCATAACCCTAACCATAACCATAACCATAACCTAACCATAACCTAACCATAACCCGGTGGTACACTTACCAATTTGCATAGGAATTTAAAGAATGTCCGGCGGCCGGCGGCCGCAAACGCGATCACACAAGCAGTATACGCCGATGGACAGCTTAGATCGTCATGAATCCGCCGGTATAAACCACTTTCAGCTGTGATTACCACAGCGGGTTTCGTTGTGAGCAACACGAAAAACATTTCGTGGTGAGCGGCACGAAAAACATGACGAAATCGTGTTGGTGCGCACGAAAAAGAAACAAAAAATTTACGTAACAGTTTCACGAATCCCCGTGAGACCGTGTTGACATGTTATATGATTGTTTCTGTAGATTGTGGTACGGAGAGATCCATCCGTGTCGACGTAGCTGTTCAGATCCAGAAAATTGATGGACGTCTGACTGAACTCCAGGGTCAATTTGATGTTAGGATTGGTGCCATTTAGGTAATGGTGGGAGTCTTTTAACTGTTGAGCAGAGCCAGAGAAGACAAAAAATAGGTCATCTATGTATCTGCCGTAGAAGTGAATGTACTGTCTGAAGGGATTTGTAGGATTCAACACATATCGTTCTTCCCAGAATCCTAAAAAGAGGCCAGCGTACTTTGGTCCATATGCAGCGCCCATTGCAGTCCCTTTTATTTATTTGTATAGCTTATCCTGAAATAAGAAGATATTATTATTCAACGTCCAGTGAGTCAGATTGACAATAAAGTCAGTGGGAGGGTTTTCATTATCGGGCCTTTTTTGTAAACAATGTCGTAAAGCCAGGAGTCCCCCAGGGTGGTCAATGTTTGTATACAGCGCCTCCACATCCATAGTAACAAGAAAATAATTTGAATTGTAGTTCATTTTGCCAAGGCTATTTAAAACATGGTTTGTGTACTGTAGATATGAGTCCAGGGACTGTGTCAAAGGCTTTATGTGAGTGTTTTTAAATGTTGTCATTTCATTAGTGATGTCTTGTTTCAGGTGATGTGGTCATGTGACCTGGTTCTCAGCCCTTATCTGGCACACCTGTGCCCTATTGCTGCATTATGTTCTGACGAAGGCCGTGTCGTGGCCGAAACGCGTAAACTGCCGTCCATGTATTAATAAGGGACTTTTAGGAACTCGGAGTGCCTTGGATCTCTCTTCTTCTTTTTGCTGTTTAAATGTTTTGTCCAGTGTTTGGAATATGCTCTAGATCTGATTTAAGGGTCATTCCAGAACTGGAGGACATTTGGCTTCAAAATATTTGTAAAATAAATCTTCACTTTTGCAATTGTCTGCTCCATATTGATCAATAATAGGTATTGATTGGCTCATTTTATTCCATGTTTTCTGTGTTGTTGCTAACCCTACTCTAATCCATGCTAACGTGATCTTTTTCTCAGCAGTAGAAGCTAGATATTTAGCTAGCTGTTACTGCTGACCACTGATGGAAAACAGTCCAAAGAATGAGTCTGATCCTGATAATATGAGGTAGAGAGAGACATTCTATCAAGGCTGACAATGGATGAAAGGATGGGAAATAGAAGAGAGGACATAGCTTTGATCTACACATTCTTTAGGAACACTGTTGGAGGATGGAAACGACAAAAACAAGACACAAAATGATAAAAACAAGACATAAAACAATAGAAACAAGACACAAAAAACGAGACACAAAATAACAGAAATAAGCCACAAAACAACATGATGAAGACATAAAATGACAAAAAACAAGGCAGAAAATGGCAGAAACGAGACACAAAACAACAAAAAAGAGACATAAACCAAGAAATTATGAAAAATAGAAGAGAGGACATGTCTTTGATCTAACCATTCATTAGGAAAACTGATGATGTAAACGAAAAAAATGAGACATAAAAGACAAAAACAAGACAATAAGACAGAAATGAAATAGAAAATGACAAAATATTTTTAAACATTTTTTTCTCCTAGTTGTTTTGGCATTTGGTCTCTGGACAACATCATTTACACAACGACTGCATGTTTTGGGATTTTCTACATGGATTACTAGAAATTCTGGAATGACTCTCATACCTCCAGTAACAACTGGCTCCACCATTTATCGCAAATATAGCCAACTGAGTTTAAAACTACTGAAAGAGTTGAGACAATTTAAACTGATTCCCATAATATACACCTAAAGAGGAAGTTATATCTAGGTTAGTGTGTGCATCATCTCATCTGCTTTTCTGTCCTGCTGCTTTTACAGATATCTGAGGAAGCCTGATGGTATAACCTGTGTTTCTGTATTGTATTTTTATGAGCATTTTAACATTTTCACATTAGAAAAAATGGAGCGCAGACAGAAACACTTCTTCTGAATCAGTTTTGATGTAGTAAAAATTTACATCACATTATTATCTTCTAACAGTCTGAAACCATTTGTCTTTGGTAGATTGAACAACCACACAGACTACTTGAAATCTGTTAATGTTACTTTTTTGTTGTTGTTGGAAATTTACTGCAAAAACTATTTTCTCAATGTAGCTGTCACATCCTGGGCCATTACCAGATAATTACCGGGGCTGTAATCTTAAGGAGTCTGACTTCTGGCACACAGCAGAATCACCTGAGCAGTGCTATTTGTTCCAGCTTTGATTAAATACTGTGTTTCCTTCAGACACATTCTAAACTCTCATTTACTACCCATTGTAAGGTAGAGTTAAGTGATATGTCTGAAATGTTGCAAACACAGCCCCCCTCTTACATTTCATCTGACAGACAGACAAAGCCTGCCACTGATGTTTTCATGCACAGGAATTAAGTGTTCTGAGTGGCCGTTCGGTTTTAAGTCTTGCAGTGCTTCTGCCTCTTCAGTGGGAAATGACTTGAATATCAATATGTTAACTTTCATCCAGCTTAGAAAAATAACAATCTCTGAGCCTCGTCTTGAAGATACACTTGTTTCTTTTATCTGTGCAGCATTAATGTTGGCATTTAGCCCACCCTGGCCCTCCCCTATCACGTACCATTTTCCACCCCTCCTCATTTTCATGCTTATAAATTTCAGTGTCGTTTCTCTCTAAAAGACTCAATACAATTTCTCCTGACTCACCAGTTTCCTTTTAGTGTCTCATCACAAACCAGACGTGTGATGTTCCCATTCCAACTCAATGACTTTGCTGGGGGGGGGTAATGATTTTGAAAACCAAAATTTGAATCAATGCTTGGATATATCCGTCAGATGCTGAGTGATGTCTTTGTGTGAATAGAGGCTCGGTGGGTGGGGGGAAAAAAAGCTCACCAAACTCCACCTACTGGCTCTTCCATTAGTTTTTCATTGTGGCCAATGTTGACAAACTGCAACTTCTCCAATTGCAGAATTTCTCCAGTTTTACACTCATTTCATTGTTGCTTGTGTTCACATTCAGGTAGAATATGCAAGTAAGAACCTGCAAACGAATTGACAAGTTTTCTTGGACTTCTCTTGTTAATTGGGCACAGGTCACAGATTAGATTTATCCAACTTTCTGCCAGAAGGAAGATATAATCAACAGAAAAAGACGACTTACTGAGAGCCATAAATCTGCAAAAGTGCACTGCCATTCAAAAGTTTGAGATCGTTTACAAATGTCCTTATTTTGGAAAGAAAATCTTTTTTCAATGAAGATAACATTAAATGAATGATAAATCCAGTGTAGACATTGTTAATGTGGTAAATGACTATTGTAGCTGTAAACGGCTGATTTTTAATGGAATATCTCCATAGGGGTACAGAGGAACATTTCCAGCAACCATCACTCCTGTGTTCTAATGCTACATTGTGTTAGCTAGTGGTGCTGAAAGGCTCATTGATGATTAGAAAACCCTTGTGCAGTTTTGTTAGCTCATGGATAAAAGTGGGAGTTTTCATGGAAAATATGGAATTGTCTGGATGAACCCAAACTCTTCTGACATATAAAGCTCTTAACAGCCGATCTCCATCATATCTTAAAGACCTAATAGTACCATATTATCCCAACAGGACTCTTGGCTCTCAGACTGCAGGCTTACTTGCTGTTCCTAGAATCTCTAAAAGTAGAATGGGAGGCAGAGCCTTCAGTTATCAGCTCCTCTCCTGTGGAACCTGCTCCCAGTTTGGGTTCTGGAGGCAGACACCCTCTCTATTTTTAAGACCAGACTTAAAACCTTCCTTTTTGACAGATCTTATAGTTGGGGCTGACTGGGTGACCCAGAGGGGGTCAGCTGGAGTCTTCCTCTTGGACGTCCCTTAGTTCTGCTGCTATAGGACTATAGGCTGCTGGGGGACCTCTCTGGATGCACTGAGCCCTTCTCTATCTACCTTTACATTTAATATATATACTGTTATTGCATTACACTAACTCTGTTTCTCCCTGTGTTCTTTCTCAGAGTGTCCCTGGTCCCAGAGCTGGATGCTTCAGATCTGTGGTTGCTGTCCCACCAGCTGGTCCAGCCTCCATCATGTCCACTGTGGGATGCTGCTGCTGACCTTCCTCCAGCCCTCTGCTTCCAACTCCCTTTTTCCACCAGTCAACTCTGCATCATCCTCACTATACTTGATATGCTCTTCTACATACTGTTTGAATTTTACTACCAGCTATATATGTAGTAGATTTAATACCAGAGCTGTACACCAGAACAGTAAGCTATGAATCAGTTTACATGTTAGCTTCTACTTTGTATCATCTGTCTGATCATACATGTATCCAACTGTGTGTTCTATGTTCCTTGTTCCCCACTCCCCTCTTCTCCCATCCTTCCCCCTCTACCTCTTCTGTTCCTCTCTACCTCCTTCCAGCAGCAGATGTTCTCCCACATAAAGAGTCGGGTTCCGTTCCAGGTTTCGTTCCCTGTTAAAAGGCGTTTTTCTGCCACTATCTCCTTAGGGCTGCTCTAGGGGTTCACATGGGTTCTGTAAAGCATCTTGAGACAATTTGACTGTAATTAGCACTATATAAATAAAACTGAATTAATTTTTAAAAAAAAACAACTTTTGAACAGTAGTGTAGGTATTGGAGGTGCACACAGATTTTGTATTTTGTACCCCCAAAATCTGTTGCACAGGTATACACATACAAGCATCAACGTGTACTGATCTCTCTCTCTCTCTCTCTCTCTCTCTCTCTCTCTCTCACACACACACATACTGTCACATACTGTGTTTTTCTATCATTGTGGGGACATACCATTGACTCCCATTCATATCTAACCCCCAACCCTTACCCTTACACCAACCCTAACCCAGACCAAAACAATGGCTAACCCTAAAGAAACATTTTTGCACTTTTACTTTTTCCAGTAACAACAACATGGCCAAGACAACACTGTTTAAACTTGTGGGGACCAAAATGAGGTCCCCACAAGTGACATTGTTTTCAGTTTTCCTACAGTTGTGGAGACATTTGGTCCCCACAAGTATAGCCAGCACCTGAGCGCGCACACACACACACACACACACACACACACTTGTTGTAATATGGCATTCTCTTTGGTTGTCCCATTCATCTCACTTTCAGATCGTAACAAAAGCTAGCCTCTGTATGAAGCGCTGCATATGCCACAGATGATGTATCACTAAAAAAAGGTCCCCTGCCATGACAGACACTTACACAGCTCAGATCACTTGATATATGCAAAGGAATTACCAGGTTGACATTCTGAGAGAAAAGGCCCAGACAGAGGAATATCACCTGCTCTGATCGCTTTTTGATTGTTCATTTTCCGTTAGCTCATACGCCACCTGCGCACACGCCGGATGCTGAACAAGAGGTGCTGACAGGCCGAGTCAGAAAAAAGCAAAAAATAGGTGGTGGAGACGGAGCCACGTCACAGAGAGGCACATTGCTTTCTAAAGAATGGTCGTCTGACTCCCACCCTTGTCCATCCAGTGCAAATGTGACACTTTGCAAGGCAATCTGCAGCGAGCGGCGCAGGTCACGCCAGTCATATCGCTCAAAGCGTCGGCCCTACATCCTCTTCATAATCTGCTGTCACAAGCCCAAGCAGTGGCGTCTGGAGTGACAGGCGAGACCTTAGCATCCAGGTAGAGAGAAGAAGAACAAAAGGCCATGACACAAAACATTTCCAGCCTACTCAGGCTTTAAGCTCGTTTTTTTTTTTTTTTTTTGTCTTTGCAAAGACACGTGGCAATTATGACATTGCTAATCCTCTGACAATGATTGATCTAGCCAAACCAGCTGGACCTTTTTCTTATGACTCCAACAACATCTTTTAATTTTCTATCTGTGAGGTTTTCTTTATTCCCCTTGTGATAATATCTCACCCAAGTTCAAACGTTGGATGGCTGGCACTTAATACTGGCAGTAATTTGAATTACACTGCCTGTCCAAAAAACCTCACACACTCTTATATTTTATTGAACCGCCTTTAGCTCTGAGTGCGGCACACATTCACTGTGTTTTGATATACGTCTGCAAAATCTGTCCAGAGTTGCATTCATTTTCTACCAAGATCTTCCATTGATGATGGGAGAGTCAGACAAAGTCTTCTCCAGAACATCCCAAAGGTTCTCAGTGGGGCTGAGGTCTGGACTCTGGAGGACAATCCAGCTCATGCTCCCTGACCACTCATTCTCAATGTGAGCCCCATGAATCCTGACATTGTCATCTTGGAATATGCCCTCAAAGAAGAAAACCTCCACTGATGGAAAGACCTGGGGCCTCATTTATAAAGCTTGCGTACGCACAAAACAGGGCTAGAAAGTGGCGTATGCCACTTTCTACGCAAAGGTTGTGATTTATAAAAACAAACTTGGCGTGAGAATGTGCGCACCAGTGCGCCAACCTTGATGCTTGATGCTTGCGTATGCACAAAACAGGGCTAGAAAGTGGCGTAAATCACAACCTTTGCGTAGAAAGTGGCGTACGCTGTGTACGTTGTGATTTCTAAAAACAAACTTGGTGTGAGAATGTGCGCACCGGTGAGTCAACTTTGATGCTTGCTTAAGCACATTTTGGAGACAGAGGGAACGGCAGTGCCGGAGGGTGAAGTGGTGAATTGAAGCCAGATTGATCTCAAACCTTTATTGTTATCACATATTAGACTTGTAGAGCCGGATAATCATAAACCCTCATTGTTGTAGATGCTCATATAGTGCGCTATTCGGCCTACGACTGTATTTGCAGAACTATGTTCATATATCAAACTTCCATCTTCAAATGATATAGAGTGGTGAGTGGCACTGATTGATTACTAATTTGGAAAAGGCCTGTGACAATCAGTCCAATCGCTGATCAAGCGGATAAATAGCAGGTGACAGCCGTGTGTAATGTGGCACAATGGATGGACTGGCATTGCTGGAAGATCACGTTAAGAATGGAGAGAGATTTTAGGGTTTACGGGGATTTGCCCATGATGATGACTGGCTAATAAGCCGATTCAGATTCCCTAGAGCAGTACTCTTGGATCTATGTGCTGAACTGGGCCGTCTTAGACAGACCCACCCGCCCAAACCACGCCATCCCGGTACAGACACAGGAGCTGACGACTCGGGGGTTTCTATTGACACCGGCTCCTTCCAGCGTTAAGTGGCCGACAGGTCTGTGTTTTATATGAAGAATATATGAGGTTACATTTGTTGTCTAAATCCTATCTGGGTCTGATATACAGTTAAATGATGTCCTTTAGGTCTGGGATATCACAACCATCCCTCAGCGCAATAATGCCAGCTGCTTTGGATGACATTATAAACATGACCAGTCAGTACATCAGGTTTCCTTACACTGTGGGTGAACAGGCCAACATTAAACGACAATTTGCAGCGATGTCCGGTTTCCCAAATGTAATCGGCATAACTGACTGCACTCATGTTGCTGTAAGGGCTCCGAGTGAAGATGAATTTGTCTATGTGAACCGAAAAAAATGTACATTCAATTAGTGTACAAATTATTTGTACATCGGACATGATCATAACAAATTTAGTGGCAGGGTGGCCTGGGTCAACACATGATTCATTCATCCGGACGCACAGCAGTGAAAAGACTGCAGGGGGCGCTGCGTAAAATGCCGTGGATCAGCAGCTTATTTATATACAGATACATTCATGAGTTACTTTGCATTGACCATTCATGGTAAAATGTGGGTGTGTTGTGGGCGGAATGTGAGGTGGATCCACCTGTGCAATCTTCCAGCTGGTGTGTGATTTATCAAGAAATCGTGTGCAGCTGTGCTTATGTACAGTTTTATAAATCAGGGGCTATATATAATTGTTTAAGTTTCTATTTTCAAGTTGTTGTTGCAAAAACCTAAAAAATCTTCCAAGGGAAGTACAATTTGGTGCAGTAAGAAATTGTATAGATTTGGAATTGTAGAGATAAGATGTTACATGACTTGTATAAGTTTAAATATTTTCTTTTCCCTTCAAATGCACATGTATATACAAGGCCAGTGTGACTGTCCTGCATTTTCTATGTCAAACTTCCCAATAAACATCCATCCATCCATCCTCTATCCACTGCTTTATCCTCACTAGGGTCGCGGGGGGTGCTGGAGTCTATCCCAGCTGACTCGGGCGAAGGCAGGGGACACCCAGGACAGGTCGCCAGTCTGTCGCAGGGCTACATACACAGACGAACAATCACACATGCATTCACACCTACGGGCAATTTAGAGTACTCAATTAACCTCAGCATGTTTTTGGACTGTGGGAGGAAGCCGGAGTGCCCGGAGAAAACCCACACATGCTCAGGGAGAACATGCAAACTCCATGCAGAAAGATCCCAGGCCCACCCCGGGATTCGAACCAGGGATCTTCTTGCTGCAAGGCGAAAGCGCTAACCACTGACGCCACTGAGCAGCCCCCAATAAACATATTAATTTTAACAAATAAATAAATAAATCAGGGGCGAAGGGCATACGCCTATTTCAGATTTCCGGCGTACGCAAACTTTTAGTATGGATCCTACGCAATGTTTTATAAATGAGGCCCCTGGTCATTCAGTGTCTTCAGGTAGTCAGCTGACCTCATTCTTTGGGAACATAATGCTGGTGAACCTGACCAACCCCAGATCATAACCCTAACCCCCACAGGCTGGTAGACACTAGCCATGATGAGGGCATCACTTCATCTGCCTCTCTTCTTGCCCTGATGCCCCATCTGCTGGTTTATCTATGACTCCTTTGGACTCTATACCTACCATCAGGCATGAATGAATGAATGAATTTATTTTGGTCAGACACTTCAACACAACATTATATTTTCAATTTCATCATCATAACCAAAATGGGATGGGCATGAAGCAAATGCTTTTTTTCCAGCCCACCCTGAACATTATCCAAGACAGCTTAACATTTGTCCTAAAGTACAAGTTGAAATAATAATTACATTTCCTCACTTAAAAATCAATAATACATAATCTTAATGAGAAATGGTCATTCTGTATCCATTAATTATTTCAGCTTTTATAGTTTTCATGAAGGTCGCAGTTTCTTTATACTATCAATTTAACTGACTCAAGTCTGAGTCAGAAAGACAACAAATGTCTTTCTACATTTGTTGTCTTTCTGACTTGGTTCTTCAGGTTCTTGATGCGTCTAAGTCAGGACTTTGGGGAGACCAGTCTAGAACCTTCATTCTAGCCTGTTTGAACCATTTCTTTTCTACGTCTGATGTGTGTTTGAGCTCATTGTCTTGTTGAAACATCCATCAGTCTAAGATTAAACTTCTGCTGATGGTTTTAGACTCTTGGACAGCGCTACCTAACCCTAACCCTGGCAGTCCTTTGGTTATAGTATTGAAATAAAGGAGTTTTTTGATCATCTACCTGTGTTCATGTCTGCGAATTCCCACCTTGGGTTCTAAAACTGTCTCACACCGTGACATTTAGGTTTTCCTGAAGAATGTGGAGGTAATCCTCCATCTTCATTATTCCATTTATTTTGTGTGAAGCTCCAGTTCCACAGAGCATGATACTGCCCCCACCATGCTTGATGTTAATTTTGGTGTTCTTAGGGTTTATAAAAGCCCAAGACCTGCTTAAGACAGTCTGAAACCAGTCCTCAAAAAGTCTTAAACCAGGACCAAAATTAAACCTAAACCAGCCCCAAAAATGTTCAGAACCAATGAAAATACAGTCCAAAACCAGTCCTAAAAAAAGTCAAAAACCAGCACGAAGTCAGGAACAAAATCAAACGAAACTATTGCAACCATCACTCTGGAACAGGGTAGGTCTGGACTCATCAGACCACATGATCCTCTTTCATTGCTCCAGAGTCCAATCTTTATTCTTCACAGCATACTGAAGCCTTTTTTTCTGATCATCCTCACTGATCAGTGGTTTTCTTAGAGCTACAACTGTTTAGTTCCAATTTTCTCAGTTCCTTTCATGTGGAAATGTTCTTACTTTCACTATTAAACAGCCGTGAGTTCTGCTGTTGGTTTCATACGATCATCTAAGAGTTTATTCTGACCACTGTTGTTCCTGGAAGATGATGGTTCTCCACTATCCTTCAGGTTTTAATGATACATTGGATGGTTATTAACCTGATTTGAGTCATTTCATCTCCTTAGTTGTTTTATTTGCTTGATGCAGGCCAATAATTTGACCCTTCTAAGACAGATTAACATCCTTTCCATGACCACAGGGTATGTCTTCCAACATGGTCGTTTAAGAAATGAGAAGCTCCTCAGTGCATCAGCTAGGGTTAAAGAAGTTGTTTCATCACTGCAGTAATTATCCAGTGGAAGGATCTTACCTATTTGCTAAGTTAAATCCAGGTGGTGAATTTATTTTTGGACAAGCAGTGTATAAAGCCGCTATACTCACAAATCCATTGAAAGCCATTCACCCTGTCTAAATATAGAAGCTTTTCCTCCCCATCCACTGCTCCATGCTGTTATCTGTTGGTAGAGGAGTCTGTCTTATCTGTAAAGAAGTTTCCACTGCACTTCTTTTACTGATGTGTCGTGCCTCTCTGTCTTTTGAAAACTTGTTCCTTCTTCTCCTCTGTCTTGACTTATTCGCTCCTGTTAGCCGTTTCCTTCTCTTCCCTCATGTGCGGGAGCATCTCAGAGCTTGTGAATTAATAAAGTCTCCAGTATTCAAATGACAGCATCTGATGTTTCCACGGATATGAGAGAGCAGCTATTCAGCTATGACCACAGATTGCCAGTGGTGCAGCCCAGTAACAAAGATGTTTAATAAACCCTGAGTTAACAATGAAGACATCAGCTGCCAGCTAATTGTGATAATGTCCCTGTGGCCAATTATATGAGTCACCAAACACTGGCTTTACAGCTGATCATTTATTGAGTCATTAGCAACAGCCAACTTTTATTTTCTGTAGAATACCACATCAAAATCATTGTGTTGCTTGGTATTTAGCTGAATGTTTATTTCTACAGACAAATGGCGATGAACAGCACTGAGGAATGATTTAAAACCAGAGATCCCTCATGTCAGTTTTAAACCGATAACCAAGGATCCCAGGTGTGAGAGACCATGCCGTGTATGCTTAAATACAGAGGTGAGTTTGATCTGATGGTCTGAAAATAAATGGATGTGTTTGGAAGATTTAATTACAAATGAAATGCTGGTTCAATATATATTCTTAAACATTTCAATATAGTTTTTTTTCTAATAAAAATCTTCTATATTTGCCATTTTTAGTAAAAAATAAAAAATTTAAAAAATGTTGTAAAAGGTTAGACATGAAAAGCATTTCTTAGAACAGCATTTAGTTGAGAGTTCACTGCTTTGTTGCCATAACAGCAGCTTCACCAGGCTGGAACAGATGACATTATCAGTACTATGGATAGACAGGAGCATTGTGCTGCCGTCTTCTTTGAGACATTTGTTCCTTTTGACCGTGAGCTGCTGTTGAACAGACTTAGTGACATCAGTACAGGCTCCATAGAGATCTCTAAGGGAGTTTAGTGCTTTTATTATTAACATTGGGAAGGTCATGCCTCTAACTGAATAGCATCTTTATGTAGATGGCATCGGTCTGTTCAGTGACCTCTGAGGCTCCAGACTACCTTTCAACAGTTGCAGTCCTTTTTGCATAATCTAAAACTGGTTATGAATCCTTAAGGAAAAAAAACGATGATCTTTTTCTGAGATATTGCAATCATCCATACTTTAGATGAGTACTTAATTTAACAAGTATCTTCATACAAGCACCTAGTTATCAGGCTGGACAACAGGTTCTCTTTTAGAGTGAATGTTGAGCACCTACTGAGTAAACTGAAGGTTTGTTTTATTATAGAAATAGGACTTGCTTTAATTTAGCAGTTTGCTGTACACTTTTACAGGCTCAGATTCTGTGTATCAATGTGTGATTTATTGTCCAGTACACATCACAGTGCACTTTATGATCTGTTTGTTTGGGGGGGTTTTTTGGTCTTCATCAAGCCTAAGGAGACAGCAGTACTAATGTTGTATTTGTGACTTTCTATCACTTACCAACAGCTGTTCTGTTCATCTAAATGTCTGCTCTAAAGGGTACCAAAGTTTTTCCTCTGGACTTGGTAGAACAGTCTTCTCAGGTTTTATGGCCTTGTCCTGGAATAACCTTCAGAACACAGTACAGCTTCATCATTTGGTCTCCCTGGAAGAGTTTAAAGCTCTGATCAGAAGATGTATCCAGGAAGACAGCTGTTCCTTTGCTGGATGTTGTTTTGTGTATCTTTAGCCCTGTCCTAATGTGTTTTATCTCTGTCCTGTCTGTTGTTGTCACGCTCAAATGTAAAATTTAATCTGCAAGTTTATAATGGTGCTCATTTTTTGCCAGGTCTCCCTTAAATCAAGAGGTTTTTATCTCTTTATGGACTTTCTGGTGAAAGTGAATCAAATCAGTTATAAAGAAGGAGATAGTACTTTCAGTCTGTATAGTCTCAGGACAATATCATTATTGAGTCATTTGTAAATTATGTGTTTTAGAGTTTCAATTTACATACAGTAGGGATATCAGGACCGTTACTTTTTGTGTCATATAAAGATAAAGTGAGATGGACATCACCCCTCCAGATGAATTCAGTCTCCAGACTCGTCACACCATCTGACCCCCGTCATGTGAAAGGTTGATGTAATTCATTACAGCTCAGTAAGAACTGCCAAATACAAATGTATCTTTTGAGCCACAAAGATTAGGAAAGGCTGTGACAGGCTTATTTATCATGTACTGTTTTGATATGTATCCATAAGGCTTGAGTTATGAATTGTTTGTTCAACCGTTTTTGCCTGCAGGCAGGGATAGAAATCCATCTGATAAAAGCTGAGTATAAGCCCCTAAAGTGGGATCCACAAGATGATGATGCGGACCTTGAGATGTGTGCTAATGCTAATTTCTTCTTTGACAATATGGAGACTGTGAGCATTTGAAGCCCTCATGTTTACATAGTGATTTTTTAGATTGATTTGTGTTTTGTGTGTTACTAAATATCATCTGACTTCTGTCTCACTATGTCATGGCTAAACATGTGTTTGATAGCATTTTTATATCCCTTAATATGATAAACTCATGATGAACATGACTGTAAATGGCTCCAAAATATTGTGGGAGAAATGATTTCCAAGTTCTGTATTTGTCCTGTTGTTCTGTGCTGGTAAACGTGTGATGCCTTATCTCCTCCTAATGGCTAAAACTGTCTCTAACTGCATGCTCACAGTTTATGTACCTTGACAAATGAGCCACAGGAAGACTGTTTATTCTCTAGAAATGTCGGCTGATACTGACCACAGCCGCCTCAGTTCCCTGTTTGTTGGCGTGGACATCCTGGCGGCAGGTGGACGTTTGGCCAATGTGATCCATCACCTACAATCACCAACTGATATTGCTATATGTGCGCCCTGCTTCTGCACATCATTGGTGCTGCTGGCCATTTTAAGGCACACTACGTAATGTATGGGTCCCTGTAGATTCATTTGTGCTTGGGGGTGAAGTAAAAATCTCACTTATGCCCCTCTCAGTTTACAGATGGTATGAAAACACCAGAGAAAGTAGAAAGAGAGGCCATTCATTTTGCTTTGCGACCTAAGTTTGTGCTTTTTATTTTCTGTGCATTGATCTCTGGCCTGAGGCAAAAGGTTGAGGGCTGAAGTTGAGCTAGAGGCCGAGGTTGGAAATTTTGCGGTTCGCTGTTGCAAGCCCAGTAAACTTTATGTTCACTCGGCAAGCAGCTCGGTTGATGGGCAGCCCTACTTTGACAGTTTGAATGCAGCGCTACCGGCTTCAATTCCGTCTGTTTAGTGGTCCGAAGCTACAGGACAAAAAGCAAGAACAAATAGTGTTGCCTTTCATAATGGTACAAGTGCTAACTAGATAACTGTAATGGAAAATAAAGAGTGAAAAATCAATACATTTGCTTTCAAGCTCGCCATCAACCTCAACGATGCATGCAAGCCTTCTCCAAACATAATTTTTGGAGACGCTTATTCCTGTTGCCTTTCAAATGAAAGCTGTAGCACACTGGGAAGCTTTGAATGGCTGTAATCAACTTCTCATTGATTTTACCCTCACAGGCAAAACTATTGGTCGTGGAGCAAAGTCACGCCGATGGGGAATCAAGGAAGCATGGAAATCTGATTGGCTGTTGACGGGCAATGACTGTGAAAAGTTTAGGGGCCCGTTGAACCTCTACACGTCGTCTGGGTTTGCCTAATTGCTGGATCGTTGTCGTTCAGTATAAATGTGAGCTGATGTGGAGGATTTGTGCACTTAATTCAGTGTAGCATTTGAGATGGGAGCTTTCCCACCTGATAACCAGAACCAACCTTTCATGTAGCATCTAAAAGTCTCAACATGCTTTGAAGGAACTTTTAGCAGCAAGAGCTTGAGATAAATCATGTAAAATAATTGGAAAGTTCAAACTGACAAGATGATTTAAATGTAGAATAATTGAAGAGTTCATTTGCAAAAACAGGTTTCAGAAAACTCATTTTTTTATTGTTTACTTGAGATAATAATAATAATAATAATAACACTAATAATTTATTTTTTCTCTATTTTGTCATGTATTTTTCTACTGAGTCAAATCCACTCAACTTCAGTTTGATTAATATTATTTCAAGTAAACAATTTAAAAAAGTTTCTGAAAATTTATCAAAATGGAGTTTTTACAAATGAACTCTTCAGTTGTTCCTCTGTGTAGGTTTCTTATTGATAAAAGATGCAAATTGCTCTTTATTTTGTTTTACTTTTAAAGGACAAGAGTGAATTAAAAACATGATGGATGTAAAGCTAAGAAAAATTCCCAAGAATACAGATTTCACTTTTGAAGGGACATACTGGCCTCATTAATGTGAGACCGACTGAGCAGAGACTATACCGGATATATGGGGGTCTGTGTAGATAAGCAACAGCAGTTTATGTAGAACATGGTTACGTAAAAGGTGCTTGACCCCATGAATTAATAGCATCATTAGGATCATTTCTGTAATAGCCTAGCTTCATGCCCACACACCATGGTTATGACATCTCCAAAGGGAATGCAGCCAAGCTAGGTCGATATGCATATAATGGACCACAGCTCTGTTTTTATGACCTGCTGGATGTCAGAGACCAGGAACAGACAAGAATTTAAATGCAGTGACCATCAGCGAGAAATGAACATGTAATACAAATAGAACCTGCAGCTTAATGTGGCAGGAAAAACTAAAAGAATGCATGGGGATCAGCTGGAATCAGTCATATCTGGGTTGTACCGTTCACAATGCATAACTCAGAGAGTGCAGTCCTCCTCCAAGGCTGCTCATTCCCCCATATGGCAGATATGCAGCATTTGGTTTTTAGTTATTGATGATCAGAAATCATCATCGAATGTGTCCATTTAATATAGATGCACCCACAAAAACAATGACCTTGCTCTGGCTACAGGCGTGTGTTCTGCATGTGTACGTTATGTACGGATACCGGATCACGTGACCTAAATATGTAGCGGGCAGCAGGAATTAATGGGACTCAGAAACAGCCCCACAGTTTAATCAGTTGTTCCTTGGATCATTTCTGATGGATAAGTCCTGATAAGTCCTCAGAGGTGGATTTGTAGTAGGATCACAATCAGCTGATGTAGTGTTCACTGGCAAGGATGCAGAAATCATTTATAAATCTGTGGATCCAGACTATAAGCTGCATCACTGCCAAAGTCTAATCACTTGGTCCGTGACCGTTTTTGAGTCATGTTTCCTAAAAATCAGCAAAAACTAATGGTTCAGCAGTGATGTATATGGAGTATATGTGTAATATTTTGTTTGACAGATTATTTGTTTTCAAAAGATTTTAGATACTGTTCATTCACGGTGCAAATGGATGGTTTGTTTTTATCCTGACATAGAAATTTTCATCGATAATTCTATTCTATCTATTTGCAGAATAGAATATTTAGTGTCAGAATTTAAGGTTATTTTTAAAAACATGTCCAGTTTTAATCACAGCACAAAGAGATGTGAAACGTGTGTGTGTGTGTGTGTGTGTGTGTGTGTGGGGGGGGGGGGGGGGGTTGATGGAGGTTGCATAAACTCCACTCTGAATGAAGCAGCTTTAGGAACATTTCCCCTCCACCACAGCATTGGATGAGCCTCGAATGACATGAAATAGAGAACTACTGCTGGTCGAGAGGTCGGGGAGGCAGAGCTGTGCAGTCCGGAGGAGCTTTGACCACATGTTGTAGTCAAACAACACATCGTATTACCTGGTTCATTTCAAGCGTACTGAACCCTCCAGGGTTTATACCACCTCAGTGCTCAATCTGAATGGCACCCGAGATACTTAAATCAGATTGAGTCTGTTGATAAATGTTACCTCCCAGAGGTCCTGGCCATTTGTCTGTTTTTCAATTTGCTCTCTATGTTCCCTGAGTTTGAAACTCCAGATGGAGACCACAAAAACATGTCGGGTTTGAAATGTTTGCTGTACGCCTAGTGACATGGACAACTTATGTCTATAGGTCTCTGCTGTCTCACTACAGCGCCTGTGGGGAAACACTCTTTGAACAAGATTGGCAATCTTTGATCTGTCCAGATAGAGCAGATAGTGAGGTCAAGGGTAGGCTGACTGATGGGAGAGAGAGAGGAAACCGGAGTGGAAGAGAGGGACAAATCAATATTAGGGTTTAATATGTCAGTGATAAAAAACCAAGCCACCCTTTTAAACACCAGGAGTATTGTATTTACGCTTGAACAACAGACCTTTATGGTCAGAACGAAATACAGCCCACATCTAAGTTCATACTATCATCGGCGTAAAAAGACCAGAGGAGTTAAATCTGTCCATCCAGTCGCCTCTCACTTTCCCTTTGAGGTCACTTTTATGAGTAAAGCCTCACGTCCTGACCCGGCTCAGATTCCCTCCTCAGCTGAAAATGTTCTGCGTGAGGGAGTGACTCCGGGCCAAATCTCAGGTGATGGATTCTCCACAAAAAAAGGGGGGCAGATTGTGATAGATGGGCAGGTCCCACAGCCATTTCTCAGCTGCCTCCGCCAGCTGGGCTACCCGTGGTAATGGCCTCTACAGGACACTGCAGCACGGCGCTTTTTATATTTGGAAAACAGAGAAGTTGTCAGGTTCATGCCAAAGTCAACATTTAAGTCACCTCTATATGACAGTAGGGGCTGTAAAGATAACTGATGTGTGTCTCAGGCGTGTCTCCGCTGATGGAAACCCACAGATTGTTTGTGGAATGTGTAACTGTCTTTCTCTTGTACCTCTAATGTCTCTTTGCCGTTATTTAGCTACTGCCACAAATGCTGTGTGATCCAGCTAGTGGGGAAAAAAGAAAATCGTCCAATTAAAGTGGATGTTGTTGAATCTAAAACTGAATCAGAAATAAAGTTGGTTGTCTTTAAATGGCTCTAAATTCTCTACACCCATTCTGATTAACCCTGAGAGCCTGATGGACTCACTGCTTCCAAGTTCACTTCATATTCAAATGAATTGTTTTAAACATATTTATTGCAGAACCACATGTCATATTAAACTGTGATGTGACTGCTGTGACAATGCCAGTTACGTATCTGTGAAACAGATCTAGATTTGTTCATGTCTATGCCAGAGGTGGGTAGAGTAGCCAAAAACTGTACTTAAGTAAGAACGTTACTTCAAAATAATATCACTGCAGTAGAAGTAAAAAGTAGTCATCCAAAAAATGACTCAAGTCAGAGTAAAAAAGTAAAAAAGTGAAAAGTCTACTCAAGTACTGAAAGTACTGAGTAACTGTTTGATTGTAATGTCTGATTTATTTTTTAGAAATGATGTGATCAGACAGACAAAATGTAAAATATTGTGAAAATTCTGGTATTTCTAAATAATAAAATAGAAAATAGCAAAAATATATAACATCTTTACAAAATAACAAGTTAAGGCGCAAGAAACACAAATTTTCAAATCTCAGCTTTTCACAACATAAAGTTTTTGAAACAAATACTTGTACTCGGATAACGTTTTTTATGTTGAATGAACAGGGCAGACTACTTCCAGTGACAAGATATACTGTATTTCACTTCCCTCCAAATGGCACAGGCTCAGTATAGAAACCAACATTACAGGACTGGACCTAAATACCCAATATTCCCCCTCCTCCCTCGATGTATCACACGGAGCTACCAGGCATGACGTCACGCTTCATTTCAGCCATGTTAGTACACAGAAGGCTATGCTAATGTTGTCAGACTCCGAAGCAGCATCAAACGTCTCAAACACCTCCGTTTTTTTCATTCCTGTCTGCTACGTGCATAGAGTTTGTGCCGCCACAGTGTGCATGTGGTCATGTGACCGCAGGGCGGCATCTCTCCAACAAAATAAAGCAGATCTAATGCGGTAAAAAAAAAGTAACGAGTTGAGTGTAGCCCAGTGTAACGGAGTAAGAGTAGCATTTCTTCATCATAAATCTACTCAAATAAAAGTAAAAAGTATTGCAGAGTAAAACTACTCTCAGAAATACATTTTTTTCAAAAAGTTACTGAAGAAAATGTAACGGAGTAAATATCACTCATTACTACCCACCTCTGGTCTATGCTAAGAATACTGATGCTATAAAAGATGTGGGTGTGGAGGAGCTGGAGCTGTTTAAAGGCCTCTGGCACCTCGAACTGCAGCTTTAGAATTATTCTTGTTAGGCTGCATATTTCCTTCATACCAACGTAATAACCTAATAAAGACAGATCAAATAAAGTGATATCTTCACTGATTTTCCACTCATTTGCACACTGCTGCTGTCATTTAAGTCTTGATTGTTTCAGCACAACTCACACCTTGACAGCGATGTGTTAACACCCTTACACTTTAAACACAACAAAAAATAGAAATGCAACATTGACATGGTTTTGATTTCCAACAAAAGAAACAACTAAAAATCTCATTTGTATTATTCCGCTCAGAAAAGGATTTAATTTAGCTAACTGTGTACTGAAAGTGAAGAAAAAGTTGAATCGAGCTGTTTAACTGATGACATGTTTTCAGCCTGAGTTAATCACACTCTCATCAGGGGGACTCTAAAGGACAGAGATCAGACAGTGGAACCAACACCCAGGGAATATGAAAGCCGTCTTAACTCCTTCACACCTATTGTCATGAATTCCCATCATACCACTTTCATCCAGACTGCAGAGATAGCGTATCTATTCCCCCAATGCCGGTGAGTTCATATTCAATAAGAACCTCGGAACCTTTTGCAAGCACTGGTTTCTGGTAGGACCGGTCAGAGTGGGCCCTAATTATTATATGTCTGTTACTTTTATTATTATCATATATCTGTCCTATGTGTAATAGATAAATTAACAACCTCCACTTATTTTAGCATTAGTTGTAAAGCAAAAAAACCCACAAAAATGTTTTTTTTATTTCATTCTAAATAAATTCAGGGGTCAGGGGGTTAAAATGCATTTTTATTATATCTGATATTACAGTGCCTATCATAAGTATTCACCCCCTTTGATGTTTTACCCTTTTATTGCTTTCAGAAATCAATCATAGTCAATAAAATTTAGCTCTTTTAACAAAAAAAAATATATTGGAAAAAACTCTTTAATGTCAAAGTGAAAACAGATTTCTATAAAGTAATGTTAATGAAAGAAAATTATATAAATGAAAATAATTGTTTGCATAATTATTCACCCCCTTTTTAATTTAATGGTCTAATTCAATAGAGGTCCATCAAATTGTTGCCGATAGTCTCACAATTAGTGAAATGAAGATCACCTGAGTGGTGTGCGTGTGTTTCAAGTGATTGAGTTGTAAAACAGCTGTCTGAAGGGTCCAGAGAGTGGTTGATCAGTATTCCTGGATACCATTACACCATGAAGACAGAAGAACACTCTAAGCAACTCAGGGAAAGGGTTATTGAGAAGTACAATTCAGGGGATGGTTACAAAAACATTTCCAAGGCACTGAACATCCCCCGGAGTTCAGTGAAATCAATTACCAAGAAATGGAAGGAATATGGCAACTTGTGTGAATCTGCCTAGATCAGGCCGCCCTCGTAAACTGAGTGACCTACAAGTAGGAGACTAGTGAGAGAAGCCACCAAGACCCCTACAACTACTCTGAAGGAGTTACAAGCTTCAGCTGCTGAGATTGGAGAGACTGTGCATGTAGCAACTGCTGCCCGGGTTCTTCACCGGTCAAAGCTTTATGGGAGAGTGGCAATGAGAAAGCCACTGTTGAAGAAAAGTCATATTAGATCTGGACTAGAGTTTGCCAAAAAGCACGTGGAAGACTCCATGGTCAAGTGGAAGAAGATTCTTTGGTCTGATGAGACCAAAATTGAGCTTTTTGGCCATCAGACAAGACGTCATGTTTGACGGAAACCAAACACTGCACATCACCAAAAACACACCATCCCCACTGTGAAGCATGGTGGGGGCAGCATCATGCTGTGGGGATGTTTCTCAGCAACTGGACCTGGAAGGCTTGTAAAGATAGAGGGCAGAATGAATGCTACAAAATACACCGAAATCCTGGTGGACAATCTTTTTCAGTCTGCAAGAGAACTATGTCTTGGGAGAAGATTTATTTTCCAGCAAGACAAGGATCCAAAACATACTGCAAAAGCTACACAGGAATGGTTAAAAAAGAACCAGGTAAATGTTCTGGAGTGGCCGAGTCAAAGCCCAGACCTCAATCCTATAGAGAATTTGTGGCTGGACTTGAAAAGGGCTGTTCATGCCCGATACCCGCGCAACCTGACAGAGCTTGAGCAGTTTTGCAAAGAAGAATGGAGCAAAATTGCAGTGGGCAGATGTGCAAGACTGACTGAGACCTATCCACACAGACTCACTGCTGTGATTGCAGCCAAAGGTGATCTACTAAATACTGACTGGAAGGGGGGGAATAATTATGCAAACAATTATTTTCATTTATATAATTTTCTTTCATTAACATTACTTTATAGAAATCTGTTTTCACTTTGACATTAAAGAGTTTTTTCCAATATTTTCTTTTTGTTAAAAGAGCTAAATTTTATTGACCATGATTGATTTCTGAAAGCAATAAAAGGGTAAAAATCAAAGGGGGTGAATACTTATGATAGGACTGTATACAGTCTATGACTCAGCTCTCTATCTGGTCATTATGATTTCCAGTATGGTTGTTTCATGTTGTCCTCTCTCTTGTAAAGATGTAAACAACAAATACAAAAGCCCTTCATTTGGAGATAACGAAGAGAATTTAACAAAATGTATAGTTCTGTTAGAGATGTCGCGATCATAGGCTGTATATAAAGATGGACGTAGCATCTGGCTCCAGAATTGAAGCCAACCCGGAAGTGTCAAAAACTTGCGATATCACACCGTCCGCTAGGGTTGGCTCCAAAAAGCTTTTGCTCCATAGACCCCAATTCATTTTTGGAGAAAATAAAATTTGATAGACTGATGTTCTACAGCTCAGGATTTTTTTCCCGTTAGTTTTCATGGTCAAAATGAGAGATCAGGTGGCCGATCTTAAAATAAATCAATACTGAATTTTAAATAAATCGTTAAAGTTGGCGGAGCCAGGGGGCGTGGCTATACTTGATAGACAGCAACAGAAGCCTCTGCGGTAAAACGTGGGCGGGATAAGAGAGTCCTCAGCCAATCCTGCCCCTAGTTGCTCTCCGGTCCAGTCTGTTTGATGACGCTTTTTACGTCACTGGCTCCAAAAAATCCAAAACGGCGACCAGGAAGTATCAAAATCCGGGCTTCATTTTCTCGCCGTTGAAACCAACGGGTGACGTCACGGTTAGTTCACGCCTGGTCGCGATACACTCAACTCAGGATTCAATACGATTTCTGATACTAGGTTAACGATATGATTTTCATATGATTTTTTTTAACAGAATGAACTTAAAGACAAATTCTAACTGAAAAGATTCCTTTAATTATTTCTCAGAGAAAAAATACATTTCTGAGGTAGGATGTAACAAAACAAACTATGCAATGAATGCATATTTAAAAAACATATACGTATTTAGATATGTAAAAAGTATTAATTATATTTTCTCTTTAACAAATACAGAGAATCTCTTCTTATTTTTCTGAGGTAGACTAAGCTGAGCAATATGTCCTCTTCTTAAAAATGCAACTGAAATCATATTTTATCTTCATTAAAAAAATTAATTAAAAAAAAAGGATTTTCAAAATGAATCCCACGTCAAAGTAACTATATGAATGACACAAATAAACAAAGTCTCACCGTTTTTCATTTTAGGACACATGGAAGCCAAAATTCTGCCAAATCTCCGACTTGAAACTGGTCTGTCCATCCTGGATTTCAAAATCCTCCAAATCCCTCATTCCACCTGAATACCTGACGGTGACGTATGACGCCCATCAACTGAACTCAAAAGTAGATTATGCTCTACGCTGTTTAAAAAGCGCATCACAATTCATTTTTCATCTCTGCCGATTGAACCGCCACACATTTATATGGATTTTTAATGTCTTGTGATGCATCGTTACGTCCCTAAATGCTACAGATTGAAACCAGGTGACACCTGAATTAATGCACCTGTGGCTAATATTAGCAGGCCAGCTCAGAACACACAACAGTTAAATGAGACTGAAGGTTTCCCACTGACTTTGTCATATAAATGTGCTGTGATCTCAGTGTAGACGTCAAATGATCAACCTCCGTCTAACTGTGAAGTATTTACTGGATTTTAGTCACTGATCTCTCACACTAATCATTACTGCAGAACAAATCTCATGTCTGTAAAAGTTCCTGTAATGTTTAGACTATTCTTTGCCCTGCTTGCTTCTGTAGGCGTGTTTTAATCAGCTAATTGCAGTTAATAATGTCATAGATTTGGGATATATTCACAGATAAGGTAGGAAATGAAGGTTTATGTGTCAGGAAAATGAAAGTTTTTGGTAGATATCTTGAACTACGGGGCTGCACCACCAAGTGGACAGGCAGTGAATAATGACAGATTACCTGGAGTGAGTTCACTGCGTTTTTAATTGCAGCAATTCTAAATGAAGTCAGTATTTCCTGTTTATTCTAGAATCCAGCTAGTCTGCTGTTTATCTGTTTATCTTCATGTAACTGGTGTCAGAGTTATTATTTTTATTTAGAGTTCTAAAATCAGTTTAAAATGTGCATCTCTAGTTTGGGGTTTGAGTGGTCTCTTCTTCTGCAGTGGAGTGAAGTTACTGACAGGAGACTGAGTGTCATCTAATGTTTATCTCAACAAACCAACTAGTCTTCACATAATGGCAGCAGATGGTGTTTTCCTTCTGGTTAAATGTGTGCTACATTTGGATGGCGCCCTGACTTGTAACTCAAGGAAATATCTTAGCATTTCAACAACAAGCATCAGTCATGTTGAAAAAGTCAAGTAGCTTCCTGGAGTTTACTTTCCTTATAATTCTGAAAAGGGAAGCAGAATGTACCACAGCCTCTGATATGGTAAAGAAAAGGCATCCCAATTTTAACAAAGTTCAGCAAAGTTTTAGATGCTTGCATTCAGAAAAAGTACAGCTCCCATGAACATTTGTCAGCGTGGGTATTATGTCATCGTCACTCAGTTTCATCCAGATCCATAACAATCACCAGCACTCTCTTCTAAAACCCTTCTCCCAACTTTTTGTGTAATCTCAGCTGTCTAAAACTTCCACAGTGTTCGCTCCTCTCTGGTTGGTTGTTATAAGCCGTAAGCTAAACCACAACCCATGCGACTGTCAAGAGCTTATGGCAAATGTGATTGAATAAAGAGGATAAAATTGTTTTTCTTAACAAGACGTATTATTGCAGAGTTCCACTTTGTCTCCGGATACACTCTGGTCAAAAACTTGATTCAAAGTGTGGTTTTGAAGTTCAGTACATCATGTTATTAGAAACTTATCAGCATTATTTGTTTATCCATTGATCAGCACTGTCATAGATCTATACTGCCCCCTACATGAAAGCTGTTTAGGTGCTGAGTCACTGCTGAGAATGCACCTTAATTACTTCTTCTGTTTATTACAAATAAGCCAAAAAATCATTACCTTGCTTGCACCAGGGACCTCACCAAACACACCGAATGAACTGGCTACAGGTCAAAGTAATTAAAGTGCTAGAGATTATGCAAGCGATTAGCAAATTCAGACAATTTGTTGCTCTTGATTTTTCTTGACTTGGTGGCCAGAGTTGATAGCGAGCTCCACAGAAGGAGGCTGTTATTTACCCCCCCATCCTTCCTCTGCCTCTCATCCACCCTACGCCTTGAGAGGTAGAAAAATAGGCCTGCCGTTTGAGCAGCTTATCTACGGCAACATATGAGGAGAGCAGCCCAGTGAAGTTCCAGGAGAATGTCTTGTTTTAATTGCTTCTTTAAAGCCTGAGCAGCTGCACTGAGAGAGGGTACATCTGTAAAATAGCATGGAGGCTTCATAGTGAGCTGTGGGGGAACAGCATGACTCTGCTTGCATTTACAAAGAGCTCATTCATAGGTGTTCATAAGTTGCTTCACAACAGAGAGGCACTTAGTGAGGCTTTATAGCTTTAAGTTCTTAGAAAAATTTTATTAGGGTTGCAGAATAGGAGGGAACTTTCAGCATAATCACTTTAAAAAATGCCAAAAAAGAATGCAAGAATATATTGAATGAGATGGTTTGTTGGGTTTATCACGGATGGTATGAACACAGAGCCTGATTAACCACGTAAACCCGAAGCTATTTTTTAAAGTTCTACCTGAAAACCTCTCCCCAAACCCAGTCAGCAGCATCTCCACAGCTGGAAGGCCAGAATGAACAACCTGAGCTCTCTGGATAAGACACACTTGGGAGAATTTGGAAACACAATCAGTTTTTGTGTTCCCATCGACAGGCCAGGATGAGATTTATAAAACTCCGGCAAAAGTGGTCATTTTTCCTTCTGAATAATCAAAATTGTAAATTAGAAAGTAAATAATTGTCTCTTAATAAGTGACTGGCACCTGTTCAAATGCAGTTCTACCAAATTCGATGCAACAACAACAATGTCGCATTAATTTGAATAAAAGTAGGACCACATACACTACTGTTCAAAGTTTGGCCTCATCCAGATAATTCCATGTTTTCCATGAAAACTCCCACTTTTATCCATGAGCTAACATAACTGCACAAGGGTTTTCCAATCATCAATGAGCCTTTCAGCACCATTAGCTAACACAATGTAGCATTAGAACACAGGAGTGATGGTTGCTGGAAATGTTCCTCTGTACCCCTATGGAGATATTCCATTAAAAATCAGACGTTTACAGCTACAAAAACTGCTTTTCTTTCAAAAATACGGGCATAAGAGCGGTGGTGTAGACTCTAACACTCTCCAACCCTCTAAAAGTGCAGATGCTGCCTGGTTAAAATGTGAACATTTTGTGCTCCATGTTTGTGCTTTTAGTTGGTCTTACTTGAATGCTGCATTTAAATCTGCAGTTTGGAACAAAACATGTATTTTTGTTCCGAAAGCTTAAATAAACATGACTTGAAGCTGGGCTCCAGATATTCTACTAATGTCTTTAACTTGAAAAAAAAAACAATTCAGTTCAGATATAGTTCAATTCAGATATTATTGCAGAGGAAGAATACAGAGTAGCATCATCAGCATACATTACAATATTGGCCTTTCTCACGGAGAGGGGAAAATCATTATGAATATAGAAAAGAAAAGTGGACCCAAGCAGCTTCCCTGAGGTAGACCGCATGACGTGATTTTAGGGTTTGGCATACTGCCATTACAAAACACTTTTTGAACACGAATAGAAAGATATGTGTTCATCCATTTGAGTGCTGTTTGAGAAAAGCCATAATACTTTAGTTTTTCAGTTAAACCAAAAGCAGCAGTGAGATCCTCCTACTAATTTATTTTCATCTAAGGATGTCAGCCATTCTTCTGTCATATGAGCTAGAGCCGTATTAGTAGAATGCCCCTGTCTGTATGCATGTTGTGCACTAGTAAGCAATTTATTTTCATTAAAATACTTCATAATTTGGTTAAAAACAATTTTTTCTAATACTTTACTAAATAGAGGGAGTAAGTTGATTGATATGCAATTGGAGCCAATAAATTGTAGTTTACCATCTTTCGGTAGAGGAATGATTTTTGATTGTTTCCAAAGATCCGGAAATATTCCGCTCCTGATCGAAAGATTAAAGATGGGACGGCTGTCACGGACTCTGGAATGAACTCGAGCAGAGAACCACAGCTGGCTTGGCACGACTGATTCACTTTATTTCACAGACCGACAGGCAGGATTGGTGAGCACGGGGAGCCGGAAGGGGTGCCGGAGGCAACAGATGGATCCAGGAGAACCGGCAGGGAACCACAGGAGGGGAACTAGAGGGACACGATGCCGGCTGGGGTCCACGGCGGGAAGTGAGAGGAACTGTCAGAACAGGCGGGGTCCAAGGAGGGGGGAACCAGGAGTGACACGAAGCCAGCAGGGATCTGAGATGGAGAGTGAAACGGCAGATTGGGCAGGAGTGGTCCGGGCAGCGGAGTCCTTGGGAGAAGGGAAGAGAGAAAAGACGTTAGTCTCAAAATATGCACAAATGCAAACTACAACTAACGCGGCTAGACGAAACTGACTGGGTGGTCTAGTTCAACAATCTGGCGGAGTGTGGGAGGATAAACCGGTGTTTTATTAAAGAGCTGTGTAATCACTGGAACGAGGAGCAGCTGCCCGGGACCGGAGCAGGAGTGATTGTCAATTGGAGGTAGCCGTGAGGTTGCGTACCAACCGGTGCTGATCTGAGGAGGGAGAGAAGACAGAGTGGGAGGAAAAGAGGAGGACAAGTGGGAAAATGGGATATGGGAGGCCAGGTGGGAGACAGGAGGAGGAGGAGGCCCTGACAACGGTGGCTTCATTCCAGACAAGTCAAACCTGCACAGAATCCATCAGAATCCATCAACAGCAACAGCAGTACAACGCATGGCGGGAAGATCATCATCAGACTTGACCTCGACTTGCTCCAATGTCATGATGACGTAGACTGTGACATCATCATGAGATCAAAGCTTCTGCAGATTTATGAACCAAACCAGTTTCCTTCAGTGACTGTAGACATCTGGTGCATCATGATGGGAACGTCTGGATCTCATCTAATAGCCGGATGGTTTGGATGTCATCTCCACAAAATGACTTTAAAGCTTTTCTTTTTATTTGAGAGATGTAAATTTTATGTGTCTGATTTTCCAGGTTTAAAGTGTTGTATTGACAGAGCATATGTTGTGAAGTTGATGATGGAGTAAATCAGTCACAGAGCCTGAATGTATTCATGTGTGGATTCTTTAAATAACATCTGTATAATATCTTTTTATTCATTTATATGATAGGGACAGTGCACATAAATGAATGTCTATTTTGGCAGCAATAGACATGAATATGTCAGATTATAGCAACAATGCTCATTTACATCCACAGTCCCTAGGCAGGTAAACGAAAAAACATAACAGTGAAACACAGGACAATAGGCCACAATAAAAGGACAACAGACTACAATAGAAGCGCATCAAAAAAAGTTCACAAAGAAGTTAAAGGTCACCAGACTGGTTGACTTCCAGCTGTTTAAGGTAAGTTTTGAAGGCTGCTAACGTGGGACCCTCCCTTATGGAGAGTAGAAGACTGATCCAGATCTTACAGAAAGAGCATTTAGTCTGAAGATTGCTTTCCTGTGTGGGACCTCACAGTCCCCTCCAGAGAAGGTCCTGGTCCTCAGACCACTGTGACGCCTTCTTTTAAGAAAGTCAGACATGACGGGGTGAGTCCATGGAACAGCTTGGAGATCATACAAGCACATTTAATTTTTTTTTTAATTCTCAAAGCTCAATGAGTTGTACTTCTCAAAGATATTACAGAGATGATAGGACACTGGTTTTCTATTGCAGACTTTTAAGCAGTCCCCCCGGGATTTCGAGGGCATTTTTCCAGATTGTTTCTCCCTAAAATGCCTGAAATCGCGGCAGCTTTTCTAAAAAATTGCAATGCAAGTAAGTGATGTTTTAAACACATTTGTTGCGATGAAATTGCAGGAGACAGTGACAATTGCTAAAAAGTTAAGTTTTTTCAGGTTTTAGAACAGGTTTCAACATTTTAATTGACAGTGTTTACTCCAAAACTAATTCTTTAGTGCTTCACACACAAGCTGGCACAACATGGTGGGAAATTAGCAGCAGCCAGGTACTGGTTTAACAGGAAGTGGTTGGTAGATTTATGACACTAAATGATAATTTACCATAGAATGAATCATACTTTGTCTGGTCTGTGGTCCGCTCATTTCAGCCGTTCTCCTGATATGTTTGGCGGTAGAAAAGTGTTTGTCAGTCGATGGTTTTTCGTTTGTATTCCACCACAATATTGCACAAGTGTAAAACAGTTTAGCTCTGCTCTGGTGAAGAACATCAGGGAATCGTTTTTCACCGTCTTCAGCAGTAATTTTGTTGGTAAATGAGAGACATTAGAATGGGACATGTCTGGATTTTTAAACCAAACAAGGAAGTGAATTCGGTGACGTTCGTGCATTAAGTTTACGCTGGGGACTGCTGTGAGTGGTAGAACTCACGGGTGATTGGACAAAATTGCAAGGTTACACAGAATTCATGGAGATTGGCTGAATTTCATTGAATTGGTGCAATCACAATAGGGTACTGTTTGAGGATTTTTTTATAGAGTGATTCTATGATTCTGCGTGTATTTCCTCCTGTCAGCCACCAACATGTTATGAAATATTCAATGTGTGATAAGATCATGGAACATTCTAGCAGCACAAAGTGTTATGAACAATAGTTCAGGCTGAATTTGACTGTTTTAGATATTCTTTTAATGTGGCTCATAAACACAATGAGGAATCAAGTGTCACTCCGTATAGCACTAAAATAAAAGAAAGTCTTGGATTATTTTCTACTGTCTTTGATGTGCTTTTCATTTATTTATTTACTTGAGCGGGACAGATCTGCTCAGCTGATTTCTGTACAAAACAATCTGACTTTAACGAGGATTCATGTAAGATGGAGGTTAAACCATGAACAGAGGTCACATATCACCTGTACAGTGTTTTTATATTCTATCTTGTAAAAAAAATCAAGCTATTGGAACCTGAACATGGACTAATTCACTTCTACAAACATTTGAATAAGTACGTGTTTTTTTCACACTAAAAGCTGCTGGAAACCGTCTGTCTGGATTTCAAACTAAGCACCACTCACTGCAGATGTCTTCTCCTTTGTCCATTTTTCAGGCAACAAGCAGTTCATGTCAAAGCAGGCTGTTTAGAGTCTCATACAGAGGAGGGTGGGGTGGATGGGAAAGTCGATAAAGCATCACATTTTTCCATTTCTGCTTGTTTTTATTATTTGATTATTTTTTGTTAACCATATCATTCTTTAAACAAAGTCCCCTTTCCAGACACACATTTCTTCCAGTGAAGAAAATGAGTGTAAATATCAAAATACTTTTGGACATCATCACTTTGGAAATGTGTGAACAGATGTACTGCACAGTTTTACAAAAAAAAAACAAAGTCTATAGTATAATGTGTGCTATAATATCACACCCTGGGTTCCAACTTCAGCTTTAGTTATCGTGTGTTAAACCTTTTTGGCAGTTAGTTGGGTCACTGAGCTACAATCAGATTCATCCATAAAGAGAAACTTACCAGCCGAGCTTTTTAAAAACAAATCTCTCTTTGCAAACTTCAGTATCTAAACCTGTCCAGATGCTTACTAAGTCACAAACAACATATTTCATCCTTTAATTTAGAGAAGTTGTGATCTGAAATGAGCATTGCGCTGCACACGTCTGATAATTCCTTTTAAACACTGCAGTCTTCATCTCCAACAGATGGAAATGATGACTGCTTGTGCTGTTAAACACTTAAACTTTTCATGTCTGGCCACCCTGGTACAGCGTTATCTGGAACATTCTGTGATCATGCTGGAGTCAGTGGTACGTAGGAGAAGCTTTCTACCAAACCAAAGTTATTCCATATGGAGCAGATGATCCAATAAGGTACTGGAGCACCTTGGTGCAGAATTTTGCATATTAATATGAGATTGCTGATTCTCTAGAAATTGCAGGAACTCTTTCACACTTTAACTTATCAGATTCAAGTAGATATTGATATGCATCATGGAGAGACAAACAAGGTAATCAATGAGCTAATGGACTGAATTAGGATGACACAGATTTTTCTATATGAGCATGGCACCTGGACAGTAGAAGCTCACTGACACCACAGCTGCTCTAGTACATGAGAGGACTAGATGTAGCTGCATTAGTCTGCATAGTGATGAGGTCAAATAGTTTTTATTTTTCAATTTGGTGTTGGAAACCATAGCTTTTATTTCTATCTATTTAAAAACACCAGTACAGATCCTTTCTGCAGGTCACTTTCCACTGTCTGTGTAACAGCTGACTGAGAAAACAGATCAGAACATTCTTTTCCTATCAAATTGTGCGTCGTTCAGCAGTCCTGTTCAGAATGTCTATCTGGAGGAAAACCAGATAATGAAGAGGAAACGGTTCAACTTATGACAGTCTGCGGCTTTAGAACACTTTCACCTCTTTTTCTTTCCTAAAACCCAATCTGAGCACAGTCATTAGTGTCATCCAGCTCTGCTCACGCCACCAGAAGTCTCTCAGACAAGACAATCATACAGCGACAATGATCGCATTCTCACATTGGTCAAAACGAATTTTTATGTTCAAAATTATTTAGACATGATGAAATATATATAAATATAATGTCAACCTGTTGGCATTGTAGAGCTTTCTAAGGCTTGTAGGAAGCAAAGCTGCTGCAAGCCTCAAAGTCTCTCGTCTTTAATCTAATCCATGATATTTTTTCTGTGGAAGAGCCCTTCAGGGAGTTGTGATTTATTTTTTGGATGCAGCATGAGAGAGGCGACAGATAGCCACAGAGGAGCACAATGAGAGAGAAATGTGAAGATTAAACGGGCAAAGGCAAAAAAAAAAAAAAAGTGAGGTGTGCAGCCAGGAGTGACGTCTGCCTTCAAGTGTGAGGCAGTCAGAGGAGCCGTGTGTGTGTGTGTGTGTGTGTGTGTGTGTGTGTGTGTGTGTGTGTGTGTGTGTGTGTGTGTGTGTGTGTGTGTGTACTCAGGTTCTGGCTATACTTGTGGGGACCAAATGTCCCCACAACTGTAGGAAAACTGAAAACAATGTCACTTTTGGGGACCTCATGTTTCTTTAGGGTTATTGTTTTGGTCTGGGTTAAGGTTGGGGTTAGGTATGAATGGGAGTCAATGGTAAATACCCACAAGGATAGGAATACACAGTGTGTGTGTGCACATGTGTGTGCGTGCACGTGTGTGCATGTGTGTGTGTGCATGTGTGTGTGTATAGGCTTGATTAGATCGGAGCTGTCAGCCGCTGCTTAAAAAAGGATGATAATTGGACGAGGTGTCAGGACCCCACCTCAGGTTCTGTTTCTGCTTTTATCCTTTATTATTTATTTTCTCGTCTTTAGCATCCATCGTATTGCCTTCTGAGTGCGAGGCAAATGCTGTGTGGTTATGAAGGGCAACACTGTTCAAGGAGTTGCTGTTTTCTGCTGGGAACATGTTGCCAGGAAACAAGTGTACACATGAATACATTCTGGACCTTGTAGCTGTATTTGTTGCTTCAAAGTGTTGTCTGTTTACCTCACTTTAAAAAATGAAGTGGATTACTGCAAACACATGCACCAAAAGACAAAAAAACTGTGAAATTTTGGGTGGCTGTCAAAGTGAATGTCATGCAATTGCTTGAGAACACTGGACCGGAAAAGCCTGATTGATTTGGTTATTCAGTCTGAAACCAAGCAGGGCCGTTTTAGCATTCCACCCATGTGATTCATGAATAATCTAATTTCTCTCCCAGCTAATCATGGGATTGCTTCGTACCCTCGGCGTGCGCAGAAACCCTCCTCGTCCCACCTTTATTTTACCTCCACAGTGGGCTGCTCCCCATACTTTCAGTATAATGTCTGAACCAAGATTGTGGACGAAATATTACTGAGCACTCGGTGATCCATCATCAGGGCTGCCCAGGCTATGAAATACAGGCCAGGCCCTACCAACAATGAGTCCTATCTTGTATGTTAGACCTCATGCTTGTGTATTTATCACCTAAGCGGCTGCGCAATGTGTGATTCATTGAAGAGTCGCGCTGATACAACATGCTGACTACATCTCTGGGCATTCGGCCCGCTGCTCTATATATGAAAATGCTCCACACCTCTTTTTCCCCGATGCCCTCACAGAAGGATATGCAATCTGTGTGTTTTTTTTCTTTTGTTGTTCCTCCTTTCCCTCTGTTGTTGTTGTGTGCATAAAGGTGTGTTTATATCGTTGATGTCTGTCGAGTAGCCTCCTAATAAGAAGACGCAGAGGTATTTACAAGGAGTAGGGACTACTTTCTGCAGTCTTGTATCCAAGGGTAAAGGCTTGGTTTCAGGAGTGAGTGGCTGTGTGGACACAGTAAAGTCAGTGGTGTTCAAAGCAAATCAATACAAAGTTCTTGTTTGCATCTTTTGTATACATACACTAGCGGTCAAAAGTTTGGACATACCTTCAGATTTAATGTTCTTTTTCTCTGATCATTTCCATTGTAGATCCTCATTGAAGGTGTCAAAACTATGAATGAACACATCTGGAATTATGTAGGAAACAAAAAAGTGTGAAATAAGTCAAAATGTGTTTCATATTTTAGATTCTTTGCTTTGATTCCTGCTTTGAACACTCTTGGCATTCTCTGGATGAGCTTCATGAGGTAGAACCTGAAATGGTTCTCTGACAGTCTTGAAGGAGTTCCAGAGATGCTGAGCTCTTGTTGGTCCTTCTGCCTTCACTCTGTGGGCCATCTGACCACAAACCATCTGGACTGGATTTAGGTCAGGTAACTGTGGAGGCCAGGTCATCTCCATCATCTCCTTCTTGGTCAGATAGTCCTTCCACAGCCTGGAGGTGTGTTTGGGGTCATTGTCCTGTTGGAGAATAAATGATGGTCCAACTAAACCAAACCTGATGGGATGTCATGTCGCTGCAGGATGCTGTGGTAGCCATGCTGGTTCAGGGTTCCTTCAGTTTGGAATAAATGCCCAACAGAGACCATCACACCTCCTCCTCCATGCTTCATGATGAAACGATGTAGTCTGATGCTCACTCAGAGAGCTTTATTTATCTTGTATCACTCCTTTATAATGGCATACTTGAGCTATTGTATTGAAGTGTGGGGAAATTGTTACAAAACTAATTTGTTACCTTTAGTTACTCTGCAGAAACGAGCCATCAGAATTGCTCATAAAGTGAAGTATAATGATCACACTAATCCACTGTTTCTTAATACCTTTAACTTAAAATTACAAGACTTAGTACATTTTAAAACAGCTCAAATTATGTATAGAGCATCAAAAAATTCATTGCCCAATAACATTCAAAATGTATTTCAAAACAGAGATGCTCTTCATAAATATAATCTGAGAGGAACTGATAAATTATACCAGCCCAAAGTAAAGACAACCCTAAAGTCTATGTGTATCTCGGTGAAGGGAGTCATATTATGGAACAGCCTATCTGAAGAAATTAAAGCTTGTAAAAACTTAGTTAGGTTTAAAATCACATTTAAAAGACACATGATGAAAAAGTACCAAGAGGAAACGATTTAATAACGCAGCCATGAACAGACTCATGCTCACTGTGTGTGCATGGGCCTGGGTATGGTTGACATTATTTTGATGTTGTACATATAAATACTTGTTCAAGGGGAGCAGCCAGCAAGTTTTGCTGCCTGCTTCTTTTGGTTGTGTGTTTGTCATGTGCTCTTTTGGGAGAGAGGGGTGTGGGGTCGGAGTATGTGTGGGCCTGTCATTGTCTTGTCTTTGTCTTGTGTTTGTTGATTGTGATTGTAATAATATTGTCTGTTGTTGTGCGTGTTGTCGAGTGCGGGGCTGGAGCCTTATAAGCGTAAGCTTCTTCCATCCCTTTTTCAAATCACAGGAATGTAAATTTGTACTTATATATATATGTATATTATTATTATTATTATTTGTTGTAAAAAGTATGAACTATGTCATTGCACCCCAATGCTGATTTGAAATAAAAAAGAAAGAAAGAACCATGCATGTAGAGACCATCACACCTCCTCCTCCATGCTTCATGGTGGAACCATGCATGTAGAGACCATCACACCTCCTCCTACATGCTTCATGGTGGAACCATGCATGTAGAGACCATCCGTTCACCTTTTCTGGTCTCACAAGGACACGACAGATGGAACCAAAGATCTTACATTTGGACTCATCTGACCAAAGCCCAGATCTCCACTGGTCTAATGTCCATTCCTGGTGTTTCTTGGTCCAAACTGATCTCTTCTGCTTGTTGCTTTTCCTTATTAGTGGTTTCTTAGCAGCTATTGGACCATAAAGGCCTGATTGGTCAGTCTGCTCTGAACAGGTGATGTAGAGATGTGTCTGCTACTAGAACTAGGTTTCATTTATCTGGGCTGTAATCTGAGCTGCTATTAACTTTCCATTTCTGAGGCTGGAGACTCAGATGAACTTCTCCTCAGCAGGAGAGGAGACTCTTGGTCTTCCTTTCCTGGGGCGGTCCTCATGTCCGACAGTTTGGTCGTAGCTCTTGATGGTTTTTGTGACTGAACTTGAGGATACATTCAAAGTTTTTGCAGTTTTCTGGACTGACTGACCTTCAGTTCTTACAGTAATGATGGACTGTCGTTTGTCGTAGATGATTGGTTCTTGCCACAATATGGATTCTAAAAGTTGTCAAATAGGGCTGTCATCTGTGGACCAACCTGACTTCTGTACAACACAACTGATGGTCCCAACCCCATTAAGAAGGAAGAAATTCTACAAAGGAACCTTGACAAGGAACACCTGTGAAGTGAAACCATTTCAGGTTCTACCTCATGAAGCTCATCCAGAGAATGCCAAAAGTGTGTAAAGCAGGAATCTAAGCAAAGAATCTAAAATATAAAACATGTTTTAACTTATTTCACACTTTTGTTTCCTACATAATTCTATCTATGATAGAAACAGTCATAAAATAAAAAAAAAATGTTAAATGAGATAGTGTGTCCAAACTTTTGACTGATATGTATGTTTACATGATACCAGTCAAAAAGTAAGCATGTTGACATGTTCACCCAGCTTTCATACAAAATAATAACATTCCAACATATTACAATTAAGTTTATATACATGCATATTACATGCATATAAATACATGAAAGATAACAATAACAATGAACGAATGTCACATGGAAACAAGTCTGTTTGACACTGCCTTCCAAATCCTCTGATATTAGAATTTTCTGATTTGGTTCACCAATCACCAAGGAATCCTTTTGGCCATAACAAAGGCGATCATAAGACTGTTTTCTGTGGAGAGCCTGCAATTTGGTTGGATTTGATCACAGTTCAAGCAACATTATTGAATTTGTAATACCACTTGAGGCAACAGAAAAAGCTATGAATACAAAACTAATGTACTGATTTATTAAAGCTGTGCTCAGCATTGTTTTTGTGGGCATCATTGGGCAAACATCCCATTATAACCTTCAGGATAGTGAAGGAAACTAGAGGTCTGTTTTCAGGGTTTACGAAATGCAGCCTATGATGGGAAGCCCACACTGAGTAGGATTTGGTGGCTGAATGAGTTTAGCAGATGACTTTCACAGGGTGTTGGGGTTTGTGTCCAGCGTAAAACCAAAAATAAATGTTGACTTTCGGCTTAACAGTTTTGGCACTTTTTCATCCTGTGCTGTCTGCCTGGAGGGACTTAGAACAGAGAGGAGGAGGGAGCTGCATTTCTAACTTCTGGTGAGAGATTTTTAGTTTGTCTGTTTGGTGAGTTGTTTATTTTTTGATTATTCAAATTTAAGTCAATATGATGAACATGTTAGCAAACAGTTTCCTATTTTCAGTTCCAGTACATGGAGAGCAACATCAGTTTTCATTTGGAGTTTAGCTTATGCGGTGTCCATGAACGGCATAAAAACATGTCTCTTTTGGAGCTAAACGCAACACTGTACAGCTAAGTGCTATCTATATTTATTGGTGTTAGTACTGACAAACACACAAAACACAATGTATAACTGCAGCTATGATCTTGTCAGAAAGAAAGAGCCCTTTCTGAATAAAATGCATCTTTTGACCCATATAGAATCTTATATGGTCCAGCTTTAAGGTGGAGCGAATTCAATTTCAATTCAGTTAAATTTTACTGGAGCTCTGAAGAAATCAGTTAAATTATATTCATAAGGTAAATGCCTTACAATACTACAGAGAGAAACTCAACAATCTCTCATTCATTATAGATGTAGTGACAGTGGAAAGAATAAAATGCTTTATAACAAGAAGAAACCTCCAACACAACCAGACTGAAGGTGGGCGGCCATCTGCCTCGACCGGTTGGGGTGAGAGGAGAACAGGGAGGGAAAGATGAGCACTGAGACACAACAAACAGCAAAGTGTGGGCAGGTTGGTGGAGCCAGGAACCGCAGATCAGAAACAAGAAGCTCCAGAACCACAGATAACAGAACATCGTACTCCCCAAGAAATCCCTCAGACGTCCCAACACAATGAAATCACTACAAAACAAGAAGCAAGAAACACCAATTGTCAGCTGATCAGACAAAGAAACTGCCAGATCAGTCAGATTTATCTGAAAAAGAGAACAAAGATGAATTATAAAACGTTTCCCAAACTGTTCATTTTAAATGTCCTCCACAGTTCAGGAGTCCATGGAGCAAACTCTCACATATCATATTACTCTATTTACTCTGCCTCCTTGTCTGGTAACACTTTATGTTTTTGTGATACAAAATACATTCTTATGCATGAATCAGTGCAGGATGCATCATGAATTCCTGATGCCTCCCATTAACAAATGATCAAATTATACCACCTGAATAAACCATCAGTCAATAAATGGTAATTCCAAGCTATTTATGCAGTGCGCTTCCCTAAGGTGATCAAAGAAGGTACGAGACATGATAATCCTGTTGAGAATTTTAACCAGATAATCAAACCATCTTATCTGAAAGTAAAACTGAATGAAATGAAAACCTGTGATGTCACTAATCAGCCCTATTTTCAGAAAGCAATACATTTCTATGCAATTAAACTGTTGCAGTGCAGTGAAGTTACTGATTAGGTGATCCTCAGACTTCCATCCATCCATCATCCATCCATCCTCCATCCATCATCCATCCATCCATCCATCCATCCATCATCCATCCATCCATCATTCATCCATCCATTATCTATCCATCCATCATCCATCCATCCATCATCAGGATCATGGGGGTGGAGTCTATCCCAGCCGACTGAGGGTGAAGACAGGGTTCACCTGGACAGGTAACAGTCTATCACAGGGCTACACATAGAGACAAACAATCACACTCACATTCACACCTACAGACAGTTTAGAATCACCAGTTAACCTCAGCATGTTTGTGGACTGTGGGAGGAAGCTGGAGAACCTGGAGAAAAGCCACACATGTACAGGAGAACATGGAGACTCCATGCAGGAAGATCCCAGGAAGGAAGGGACACGAACCGGGATCTTCTAGCTGTGAGGTGACAGAGCTAACCACTGATTCCCTGTGCAGGTCACGCCCAGACTTGTTTATCCTATTTTATTTTTTTGAATTAATGAAGAAACACAAGGTTAGGGAAAGATTGTGACTTATTTTGCAGTGTAACTAAACCCAGTGTTCTACAGTAAAGCAAACTGCCATCTTTCACTAACCTTATCCAGAGCTCTGAGCATTTAAGCATACAGTGCCTATCATAAGTATTCACCCCCTTTGATGTTTTACCCTTTTATTGCTTTCAGAAATCAATCATGGTCAATAAAATTTGGCTCTCTCAACACAAAAATTTATTGGAAAAAACTCTTTAATGTCAAAGTGAAAACAGATTTCTATAAAGTAATGTTAATGAAAGAAAATTATATAAATGAAAATAATTGTTTGCATAATTATTCACCCCCTTTTTAATTTAATGGTCTAATTCAATAGAGGTCCATCAAATTGTTGCCAATAGTCTCACAATTAGTGAAATGAAGATCACCTGAGTGGTGTTGGTGTGTTTCAAGTGATTGAGTTGTAAAACACCTGTCTGAAGGGTCCAGAGAGTGGTTGATCAGTATTCCTGGCTACCATTACACCATGAAGACAGAAGAACACTCTAAGCAACTCAGGGAAAGGGTTATTGAGAAGTACAATTCAGGGGATGGTTACAAAAAAATTTCCAAGGCACTGAACATCCCCCGGAGTTCAGTGAAATCAGTTATCAAGAAATGGAAGGAATATGGCACTTGTGTGAATCTGCCTAGATCAGGCTGCCCTCGTAAACTGAGTGACCTACAAGTAGGAGACTCGTGAGAGAAGCCACCAAGACCCCTACAACTACTCTGAAGGAGTTACAAGCTTCAGCTGCTGAGATGGGAGAGACTGTGCATGTAGCAACTGCTGCCCGGGTTCTTCACCGGTCAAAGCTTTATGGGAGAGTGGCAATGAGAAAGCCACTGTTGAAGAAAAGTCATATTAGATCTCGACTAGAGTTTGCCAGAAAGCACGTGGAAGTCTCCATGGTCAAGTGGAAGAAGATTCTTTGGTCTGATGAGACCAAAATGGAGCTTTTTGGCCATCAGACAAGACGTCATGTTTGGTGTAAACCAAACACTGCACATCACCAAAAACACACCATCCCCACTGTGAAGCATGGTGGTGGCAGCATCATGCTGTGGGGATGTTTCTCAGCAACTGGACCTGGAAGGCTTGTAAAGATAGAGGGCAGAATGAATGTTACAAAATACACCGAAATCCTGGTGGACAATCTTTTTCAGTCTGCAAGAGAACTACGTCTTGGGAGAAGATTTATTTTCCAGCAAGACAATGATCCAAAACATACTGCAAAAGCTACACAGGAATGGTTAAAAAAGAACCAGGTAAATGTTCTGGAGTGGCCGAGTCAAAGCCCAGACCTCAATCCTGTAGAGAATTTGTGGCTGGACTTGAAAAGGGCTGTTCATGCCCGATACCCGCACAACCTGACAGAGCTTGAGCAGTTTTGCAAAGAAGAATGGAGCAAAATTGCAGTGGGCAGATGTGTAAGACTGACTGAGACCTATCCACACAGACTCACTGCTGTGATTGCAGCCAAAGGTGCATCTACTAAATACTGACTTGAAGGGGGCGAATAATTATGCAAACAATTATTTATATTTATATAATTTTCTTTCATTAACATTACTTTATAGAAATCTGTTTTCACTTTGACATTAAAGAGTTTTTTCCAATAAATGTTTGTGTTGAGAGAGCCAAATTTTATTGAACATGATTGATTTATGAAAGCAATAAAAGGGTAAAACATCAAAGGGGGTGAATACTTATGATAGGACTGTAGAATGTGTCCATTTAATATAGCTGTACCCACAAACACAAAAACCTCACGCCGGTCACAAGTGTATTCTGCATGTGTACGTTATGTACGGATACCAGATCACGTGACCTAAACATGTAGCAGGTGGCAGGAATTGATGGGACTCAGAAACACCCCCACAGTTTAATCAGTTGTTCCTTGGATCATTTCTGATGGATAAGTCCTGATAAGTCCTCAGAGGTGGATCTGTAGTAGGATCACAATCAGCTGATGTAGTGCTCACTTGTTGTCATGGTTACAGTGACGCTGTGCCGCTATCTGGTAATGATACAGAAATCTTTAACTAATCCGTGAATCCAGACTATAAGCTGCATCACTGTCAGAATCTGATCACTTGGTCCTTGTGTCATTTCTGACCTTCCCTGAAAATTTCAACCAAATCCTGTTGTCTGTTTTTTTAGTAATATTGCTGACAGACAGACAGACAGACAGACAGACGCTGATGGTCACATAATTCTGTCGAGGCTCCACCTCCTGGGCAGAGTAATTACTGTGATATCACAGAGTAACGGCGTTAGCAGAATTTACTCATTATGTTAATTAGTGTCAAAACCTCTATTTTTTTCATGAACATTTTGTCGTAGCAACTTAGCAACAGTGTTTTTACCTGCTCAGATTGGGGGACATTCTGCATGTAGCTTGAGAGACAACAGGGTAGAAATAAGAAAAGAACAAAGTAATCATAAAAGGGGACTGCCAGCATCTGGATCAAAACAGCTGGACACTCACATGTAGAATTGTTGTGATTGTAAAAAGATTTCAGTGAGCAAATTAAACTAAAACGGTCCTTCAGCTGAATATCTGAAGTAGAAATGATTCCTCTCCATATAAACTCTTCCACTTCCTTGATTTGGGTCAGATCTATTTATCTGAAGCAGCGGGAGGCAGGAGATTCCACTCACTGAGTGTTAAAATGCTGTTCAGGCATATTGTTTTTAAGGGATGACTGTGCTGGCTGCACTGAACCATCAGGACAGATGCTGTTTCCCTGCTTGTTGACTACAACCAGGCCTTTGATGGTGTTATTACAACTGCATGCCTTCCTGGACTTGCCTTGGCTACTTTCCTCCCCAAGTTCATTATGCACACAACCTGTGACAGAGTACATTAGTTCTACGCACTGTACAGCTGCCAGCCTCGCTAATCTAATAGTAATGTATAAATTCCTCCTGGCAGGCCAATAAAACTCAGATTAGTTTCTCGGCAAAGGTACACTCATGCAGCCGTTGACAGACATGTGAAGAGAGCATTAGCATATCATCGGCATGGGCTCTCTGGGGACGAGGCGCTCGGTACTTCCCCATCACCTCCGCTGTCTGCAGCACCAGCAATACACAGAAAAGCACTGATTTGGTTAACAGCTACTTGATTTAATACCCGCTCAGTCAGGCTGGGATGTCTGATGGGTTCACCAGCATTGCAGGTGGTGGGAGAAGAGAAAAAACAGAAGGAGTCAAATGGATTATGCAAATTAGAGAAGAGAATCAGCTTCATGCTGCACTTTTTGTTTTATCTAGAAAGTGTAAACCTTATTATTGGGTTTTGTTTTATTTTTTATTTTCATGTTTTTTGGAGACAGTGATAAAGACAAACAATGCAAAGTTAGATTTGCAAGCTGGAACTGAATTAAGTGAAAATGGGACAAAAGTGCATTTTGCTCTTTTGCATTATTCATAAGGGTGTGTTACTTATATTATTCTTGTGTGCAAAAATGAATATAAATATTTTTTTCTAAGGCTCAGCTGTCGGCTGCTAAATGTTTTAAGCAATCATTGGATATTGCCTCAGTTAGAAAGCAGTCATTTCAGCACAATAATGCTTTCATTTGCTCCTGTGGTATAAAAAGATGTGTTCAACTGTCCATAAACCGGCCTCCCTCCCACACAGAGGGAGGCTTAAAGTCCAAATCCTGACCGGACATACGCTGGGCATATAAAGATGATAATCTGTGCCGCATCCCGTCCTCCCTGTGTGTCAGAGGGTCACCTTCTTGGAGGAGGCAGTGGGAGGCAAAATGATGTTTCGTAGCTGCTAAACTGCTTTTTCAAGGTCCCCATACCTGCCATTGCTCCACAATATTAAGCGCAGAGCCTCAAGGCCTGCTCTATATTCATGACATAAACGCTGTTCATTCCTAATATTTGTGAATAGTTCCCATCGTGTTCCAGTAAACAGTGGCTGCCCTCGCACCACTGGAGCTGCACCGGCACCTTTATTGATCTGTTTGCAATAAAGGAGCACAAAACTACCTCTGGAAATTAGATTTTTATACCACAGAAATATGCCAGCTGAAATTGCATTACCTTAGCACATTCATAACGGTTTTTTCTTAAACAAAGTTAGAAATTAAATCCCAGTCCTGCGGGTGTTGCTGTTTTTCAAATTTAATCCTCGCCCCGGCTGCTATCAACAAAAAGATCTTTAGTAACGAAAAGAGAATTCTGCCCTCAGGGAAGGTATTCATGGACATCATGGCTCTCTTATTTCTCTATATTGTACGGCTGCTTTATGAGAAGATAGTGTCAAATGTTTTCTGCAGTCAGTGATTTACTTTGCTGACACTTTCCTTTTGCAGACTAACGCAGTCAGGCTCCACCTCTTTCCATTGCTTCAGACTGTGGACATAATATAGCAGGAACATGAAATGATAACCAGTTTTTTCTCCTGGGAAGAAACATTTCCCATCAAAACGCTCCCGCGGATGCACTCATTTTCAACACATTCTACACATCATCCATCGTATCACATTTCTGCCGATGTGGATGCTGCCTTCAATCAAATGTCTTTTGTGCTCGTGCGCTCATGCTGAGAGTTTTCATTTGTATTCATACATATTCAATGCAAAGGGAAGCTGCTCGTGTGGTGCTCACACAACTTAATGTATTTCTGCGTGAGGCGACCAATTGAGGGAAAACAGGAAAATGGACCAGATGATTACCTTCGACAGCCTGCTGATCATTTCAGGATGACGGCTGGAAACTGGTCACATGAACTGTGCTGATGTTTTGTGAGTTTTGTCCTGGACGTGCATGCGGGGCTGTGACCAGGCATTCCTCTTCTGTAGACCAAGGCAATCAGCATGTTATGGGTAATTTTCATGTTTTCCTGACTCTCAAACCGGGCAGAATTTCACCAGGTAGGTGAAGCTACAGAGTCTCTCAGAGACTCTCCTATTGGCTGCTGAGTGCTGACTGAACCTTTAAACCACAGTGAAAACTGCAATGACAAAGTGTGATACTCAACTGAAATCTGAGCTTTGATGGGATTTTGTTATGTAATAAATGTTGAACAATGTCCCTTAGCTGTTATTAAGTTAATTTGGAAATAAGCAATTTATTTGTTATGGGCCTTTTAATGTTTTTTTCATTTTGTCTGATTAATATGACAGTTTGTTATAATTTGTGGCCCCTGACCTGCTGTTATTTTGTAAAAGTGGTCCCTAGGTTAAATGAACCACATTAAAGAGCAGCTCAGCACCAGGCTGTGAAAGTTAACCTTCTGAAACATGCTGACATGTTTGGAAGGAATTTTACATCTTTAATTACTCCAAAATGACTCCAGTTATCACAGCAAGAAGCTGAGAACACAAAGGATCGTCACATTTTCAGCTTCCAGTGGCAGTGAGACAACATCATGTGTGACATATGGTTTTGTTAGGAATCAAAAATAAGCTTCATTTTTTCAGCAGATGAACTGTAGGTGTTTACCCAGAACAGAGAGGAGAAAGTAAATAGGAAGTAGATGTATGTGATCTTTAAAATAAATGCTGCAGGACTCAGAAACAAAGAGAGCAGTCAGTTGTAAGCGAGGTGTTGGAGGACACATTCAGGATTGGGAAATGAGCCAAGAAAATGTAGTTTGCAGAGACTAAAAACGTAAATAGAAAAACATCTATAATACGTGAAAACCCCTTTACACTTGGGAAAATACGGTATATGTTAATTAATTTTGTCAGAATGTTTGTAAAATATACTACCACATATTTGGCGGTAGCCAAGGGCATCAGTTTGTTTTTAAAAGTGTGTGTGTGTGTGTGTGTGTGGGGGGGGGGGGGGGGGGGGGGGGGGGGGGGGAACCACAGCACTTTGAGAAAATGTCGAAGAACGGCGGCAAAATGCCACAAGGTGGGATCGAACGCACAACCACAGAACTAAAGGCAGAGGCTCTGGGCCGCTATAGTACTAATTCTCCCGGGCCGAAATTCTGCCCCTGCACGCCTCTGGTCGGAGCTTCCACTTGGCACGGGCGCAAATTTAGCATCTGCGCTTTTTTTTTAACCTCACGAAGGTGTGCTGCATGTCTGTGCAACTCTCGGCCGAGTGCGGATGGTGCGTTCAGGAGCGTCGGAATTTTCTATACTACTGAAAATAACTGGGTTTACAACGGCTTACATGTGAAGAATTTGAATGTGTTGGAGACAAAATGACCCCTGACAAAAAGTGGGGGGGACACATCCCCACCGTCCCCCCCTAAACTGACGCCTATGGCAGTAGTGTCCATGAAAACTCCCACTTTTATCCATGTGCTAACATAACTGCACAAGGGTTTTCTAATCATCAATGAGCCTTTCAGCACCACTAGCTAACACAATGTAGCATTAGAACACAGGAGTGATGGTTGCTGGAAATGTTCCTCTGTACCCCTGTAACAGGGTCAATTATACATTAATATATGTGTGTGTATATGGAAGACAGTATATTGTACTTTAGTTATTGTGATAATTACACAAAATCTGTGTCTGTGGATTTGTTTGTTTGTTTTTGTTTCAGTTAATGCCTGACTAGTTGAGCCTCCTTGTCAGTAAGCGGAACTTTGGTTCGGTTTGTATTACTACAGCCACATTCTATGTAGCACTGCCCTCTATAAGTGGCGTTTTCGCGCCGATTTTCTCCCCTTTTGACATGAATCTCTGTGGGAGAGGTAAGCGGTTTTGCTGTCCGGTGAAATTCCTGTTCTAGCAAGCTAAAACTTGTCACATGATGCTTACTTTGTTATCATTTGATCTGTGTAGGGGCATGTGTTGTGGCGATCCCTGACAGGAGGATTTTGTGTTAATATTTTCATGTCAGGTATGTCATTTTCTGTTTGAAAAACTTAACGTTAGCGGCCCTTTTTGACATGAATCTCTGTGGGAGAGGGGCATGTGTTGTGGCGATCAATGACGGGAGGATTTTGTGTTAATATTTTCATGTCAGGAGCCGGAAAATAAATGGAGACTGCCTCCAAAAAGATGCACGCCTGAGTCTTTCATAACACAACGCAGAGACAGAAACAAACCGGTCACACCCCTATGGAGATATTCCATTAAAAATCAGCTGTTTACAGCTGCAATAGTCATTTACCACATTAACTATGTCTACACTGGATTTATCATTTATTTAATGTTATCATTACTGGAAAAAAATGCTTTTCTTTCAAAATTAAGGACATTTCTATGTGACCTCAGACTTTTTAACAAAGTGTAAGTAATTTAAAAAAAAAAGACAATTTGAAGCCTGCACAGTTGGTTCAGTGGTTAGCTCTGTCGCCTCACAGCTAGAAGATCCCGGTTCATGTCCCTTCCTTCCTGGGATCTTCCTGCATGGAGTCTCCATGTTCTCCTGTACATGTGTGGCTTTTCTCCAGGTTCTCCAGCTTCCTCCCACAGTCCACAAACATGCTGAGGTTAACTGGTGATTCTAAACTGTCTGTAGGTGTGAATGAGAAAAATGCCACTTTCAAATAGACCAAGGAGCTTCAGAAAAAAACAACTGGACTTCTGTGTTAGGTTCTGGTCAAAGAGGCCTCTTTAGTTCTAAACTGAGAACTGCAGCGATGTGGCATATTTGATCCAGATCACATATGTACATTCACTTCAGCTGTATTTCTGTAGGATGCGCTGGCATTAATGCATGGATTTTATTGATACAGAACCTTGAATGATGAATTCATATTTGCACTCATGTTGATTTTTGATTCTTTACTGAGTTACATTTTGATGGAAACACTTTTACAGTGGAAGTTGGCAAAAAACTTAATTGGTACCATTTACGATTTAGGTCTGTGGTTTTCTGTAAAAATTTATTGGTTCATCTGGTCTCCGTCTCTCCCAAGCAGCCTCCTCCAACTAATTACCAGCAGAATGTAAGGTATAAAATACAGCTTTCCTCTCATAAATTTAGTTCTGCAAGATTCGAGCAAGAAGCTGCTGTTTATTTTCAGCACATTCCTCGGCTGTTCAGAGTATCTGTGTCACTTTTATACCTTGTGACATTATAAATAGTTAAAGATTCTAATCCCATTTTGCTTTTTAACTTTTTTTCAGCACATGCACAAAAACTTTGTAGGTGGGTTCCTTTAAAGTCGTCACCTGAGACCTGAGGCAGCAAACAAAAATGTTAAGTGAGAGTTTTTTCCTGTTGCTCATGAATGGAGAGACCCCAGAGAGTTCAGGTGTACGAGGAGTGCCATGTCAGGCTGCTCCACTCATCAACTACTGTCTTGGTTGTTAGATGGCAGGAAGTAAAGCAATACGCTGGGAAAAGACTGCTAATATATTCTGATTAAGATGGCTGTAACAGACACTTCACTGTCATTCTGCTGGATCTCATTCTAGACACCACACATTAAAGGAAATAAAACCATAACTGTGTTTGTTCATGAGGAAACTCTACCTTCAATCCATTTATCACAAAGCAGCTGACTTGCAGCAGACCAGGTTGGGATTGTTGGTTTCTGGGAGGGGAAAAAAGTTTGAAAAGGGGCCCACAGGACATCTTTGCCCCAGACCACTGACAGGTTATTGTGGCCCTGGGATACACTCATAATTAGAAAAATAAATAGAATCCTAATCTGGACTCAGGTCTGCGACTACGCGGCTTCATATACAAGCATCAACCCTCCAGCAGCATCTGGCAGAGATGCGAGGCAATGAACTCTCCTCCTGAGGGACATTACTATTGATAACCGAGTTACGAATCATTGAATACCATTAGAGTCCTTCTACCCCTGTGCCTCACATGGAAATATCATTCCTGCCCTGATCTCCCACGCTGTGAGATTATCAAGGGTGATGATGCAGTAGAACGGTGGAAGATTTGTCAAGTTAATAAAACGAACTCCGGGGAGAGCCATTTCACACCATCACTGAAGTATGTTTAAAATAAGCGAATGCTGATGGTGGCCACGGCAGCTGTGCACAGAATCTATTGCAGACGAGGTCAATCAAACATGGGCTCACTTTTGTTGACTGATGTCGGTCAGAGATGATGTTTGAGCTCAAATAACGGCTGTGCCGCTGTTTCGTGCACAGCAAATTTCTGGAGTGAAACATCTGGTAGTTAAACAAAAAAGAGTTAAGTGGTAAATTTGTGGAGTTTATTAACCTCCTCCATGAGTTCATGTTCAACCGTCCTCCATGTCTCCACCCTGTGCACTGCAAGCTGAAACAGGACTTCATAGTGAGGTAAGAATATGTACACGTATTCGTACTGAACCGTTCGGTACAGGCCCGTTAGGTTCGGTACAAAGGTGTACCACAGGACGAAAATTTTAAGACTATTAAGAATGTACAGAATTGTTTTAATTGCGAAACCTAAAACTCTGTAGTCCCCACAGTTGCGGTGGATCTTCTCTGGCTCACAGTAGCGCAGTATTGCAGAACTAAAAACAAGGAGGAGTTTCCAGTGAACCACAGGATGTGAGGGATCGTTATTCTCCTGCCGGCGCTTCATGGCTAATGCTGGCAACAACGAGAAGAAGCTAGAGCTGGAAGACGCTCCAGCGTCATTAAAATCACCCATTTGGGATCACTTTGGTTTCCCAGTGAAGAAAAAGTAGAAAAACAAGTGGACAAGACAAAAGCCGTATGCCGACACTGAAGCGGTCCTCAGCTATGCATCCAGCAACACGTCAAACTTAGACACACATTAGAAAAAGCACCATCCAATCAATCAATCAATCAATCAATCAATCAATCAATCAATCAATCAATCAATCTTTATTTATAAAGCCCTTTTCATGCCAGGGAGCAGCTCAAAGTGCTTTACATAAAAACAATACAACAATTAAAAGCACGTAATACAAGAGATATAAAAACAAACACATGCACACATACACATAAACACACACTCACACAAACTATCCCCACTGCTAGGAAAAAAACAGTGAACTGTACAAACGATGCTCCCAGCATCATTTCATCAAACCCTAGCTAGCATTTCACAACGGACTAAAGCGATAACCAAGACCATGGTGTTTTCATAGCAGCAGATCTACGGCATGCTCTGTTGTTGAGAACCGAGGTTTTAAACTTATGATGAAGGTCAGCTTACAGAGGCACACTTTTACTTTATTTTAAAAGGTTATCATAAAGCAAATACATCCAGAGATGCACAAAATGGGCCATTTAAAAATAACTATAGTGTTATTTACTCTATTTCCAGAGTGGGACAGTGTCCTGCTGCGTCTTCTAACACCACCGACTGGAAGAAATCGGCCCAAGAAAATCAGCACTGAAGAGGCAACAGATCATCTGGTGAAATTTCAAAAGGTGTGTGAATATCACTGTTTCATTCAAAATACTGCAGTGAATTTAATGTTTGTTAACCCTTACCAGGCCATGTTTCTGGAGAAGTACATATCCTAAAACATATACTAAAACCACCTAATCCATAAAAATATCGATCAAGTCTTGCGAGGTCGCATTGTCGTAGACGTTCGTCATATTGAATTTCGGCCAGTAGGCGGCCCCGATAAAAGCTTCGTAATTGCGGCTTCGTTATAACGGCTCATACGGCTTTATCGTTTGAAATAAGCAGATTTGTGGCCAATGTTTATATCTTACCAAACATACGGGTGTGTGCATATTTTTTGTTAATTAGCAATGATAAACAAGTCACACGTGTTGAGCCGAGAATGTTCGGTTTCAGCTGTGTGTACGAGTAAGTGTGAACTGAGTACACTCGGTCCCGACTTTCTAAGGGTTCAGCAAATTATTCATAAGGGGATGTTTTCATTGAGCTTTAGTCATGTCAGAGCCTTGAGGACCATCTGATGACCACCGAAGGAGGCTCTCAGCCGGATCTTCTTGCCAGAGGGAGTTTGAACGTGGAGGTTTTCACCTTTTATGTTGTCTTGGACGAAAGCCTTGTACCATGTCAGTCATGTACATCCTTGGGGGTTTTTGATGAGCAATTTAAGTCTCATTTTGTCTTCAGTGTGAAGCATGATGCTTCTCTGTCCAGCCTGTACACGTTTTTGCAGACAACTGTGTACGATATTGACATAGGTAGAACTGAAGAAACTCCAAGAGTCAAAGAGCTCAGAGCAAAGCTGTTGAACAAGCAGGAACTCTTTTAGTCAAATGTTTTAATAATTGTGTGAAGAACTTTAAAAACTGTGTAAATAAACCCCAGTTTGCAGTAGCATATCATTGGGAATGTTTTACTTCATAATCAGTCGAGTCTGGTCCAGTCAGAATGTGTTTACTTGAAACAATCGAGTTTACAGAAGATGTAAAAGTACACCTTTATGTTGATCCACAAGCCACTGTCAGCCTCACAAAGTGGGTAAAATGTTGTGGTGTTGAGTACCGTGTTGGACTCCTTGTTTGCACAGGCACTGAGGAAAACTCGCCACTTTCAGCAAAATTGCCTCAATAATTTTGCACAATGATCAAGTTGTTTTAGTTTTGAGCATAAAACTTTTTTCATGACCATTTCCATGCTTTTCAGGTGAGTGAACGCATACCTAGGAAAACGTTAGTTATAGAAAGGGAACAGTTACCAAATTTCAAGTCTTTTGATGCCCAAATGTCAAATGGGTGTGATTCCCAATTTTCTGTTGTATCAGAAAATCGTATTACCTGAATGGGATCCATGTGAAGGTCTTCCCTGTTTTAATGTACTTCAGCAGGATTAAATTCAAAAGTTTACCTCATGTTCCGTAGTGCTGCACTAAACAGACAGTGCTGTTCTGTTTTTATTGTATTGACAACTAAATGTAATGCAGTGTGTGTGGTACTGTTTAATACAACCTGAGCTGTACTGTTCTGACCTTGAAGATGGTTTAGATGCAAATGATACTCTTGTTTTAAATAAAAAGTCTGTTGTGAACTACATTGTGTAGCAGTCATTTTTACATAAAATATATGAATAATATAGAACTGTTAACTCTAAAAAGGGGTTGAATTAAATCTATTTTAAGTGTTCCCCCTAACACTGGTAATGAGTTAATATTTAAATTAACTCAGTTTTAGTGTTACATATGCTCTATATCAGATTAAACTTAAACACCTGAGGAGTACAATTTTAACTCAGAAAAAGGTGTTCAAGATCAACTCAAAAAAAGAGTTGTTTTCACTCCGCTGTGGAGTCTGCAATGGTCACGCATGTGCACTGAAACTGAGCTGTTTTTGACTCACAGGGAGTTTATTCAAAAAGTCAGAATTTGCTGTGTGAGGAACATGAGGATGAACTCATAAACTTTCAGACGGCACACTGAGTCCTTCAGCTTGGTTTCTGTTGGAGAGCACTTTATCTGTATTATAATAGTTAGAGGTGACAGTTTACTGTCATTAGCGACCAATTAAAGAAAGTGCTGCAGCACAATATGGGAACATGAGGTGTATATCCAAAGAAAAGTTTATATTATATGATCATAATTTCAGGTCACATCTATAACCATCAAACAGAATACCAGAGTAGCAATGATAAAATGTGGGTCTGGCACTACTTTAGAGCTTGTTTTCCTTTGTTTTCTCTGTTTCACAAAACTTTTGAAAATTCAAGCCTGCTTTTGCTATTGATTCTTTATTTTGTACCTCAGATCCTTTCATCCTTAAAGTTTGGTTCCTATAATCTTTTCATTTTTTCTCCAGTCCTCGGTTGTGAGAATACCCAGATTTGTGCTGAGGGTAACACATCTCTTACAAAAACCTTCCATCTGTCTTTGCTCTAGCAGCACTGGGCAGCGTATGTTTATAATATTTCAGTGGCTGACTTCTTATTCTGATTCAGCGTCTCAAAAATCCCTCACCAGCCATTGATTTAATCCCTAAAAACTCATCTCTGTGTATCTAACTTACATATTCAGAAGTTAAAAAAGACTTCCTTCCTGCCTTTAAATGACCTGCATGTAACTTAACATGGTTGCTTCCTTTAGAACTCACAGATCTGTGTGTTCACTGCCTCTCTTTACTTTACCCTCTCCACTCGCTGCACTACAAGCACACCAGCTCACTCATGACTCTGCTCAAACCCTGAAAATTTACTCTCCAGTGTTCTGCTCAGTGACAGGCTGGACTACAGGAGTAATCCAGTGATACACGTGTAAACAGAATAATGATACAGAAAGTCTCACCCTGCTATTTGACAGGACTGTTTCCTCAGGTTTGTTCTGTACAACTCTGGAGCTTTCATTATGTGAAAACGACTCCAAATTAAACTCAAAACTGTAACCATGGCAACCAGTGAACACTACATCAGCTGATTGTGATCCTACTACAAATCCACCTCTCAGGACTTATCAGGACTTATCCATCAGAAATGATCCAAGGAACAGCTGATTAAACTGTGGGGGTGTTTCTGAGTCCCATCAATTCCTGCTACATATTTAGGTCACGTGACTCGGTATCCGTACATAACCTACACATGCAGAACACGCCTGTACTCAGGTCATTGTGTTTGTGGGTTCATTGATATTAAATGGACACATTCTATGTTGCTGTGATTTCTGATCATCAGTAACTAATAAACTAATGCTGCATTTCTGACACATGGGGGAATGAGCAGCCTTGGAGGAGGACTGCGCTCTTTGAGGGCCTTTATTGTTCACAGATATTGAAACCTGAACATTAACAGTCATACTTTCTGATTTTCCGTGCACTGCCATGTACCATCTGCAACACAAGCCTTTGCAGCACTGCAGCTTACCATCAGAAACAAAGTGAGTGACTGTGCTTTTAGATACACCTTTGAACTGTGTTGGTGTAAAACAGTGTGGTGCTGCAGCTCTGAGGAGAGAGCACTGCTTCAGCAAAGCCAGGGTTAAGGGTGGATTCCCACTGGGGCCACATATGCCCAAAATATATGCATGCTCATGGTACCATCAGCAACTCTGAGTGAAAGCCCCCACCGAATGGCATATGTTAGAGGATATCTGCACTCTGAAACGCCTCAGCACAGGTAAAATTGCAGCTTTTTGCTTTGAAATGTGGTGTTTTATTGTACCTGGCCAGTGGTAGATGATTCAACATCTTGTCTCAGTGTTTTTCTACCAGTGGACTTTGACAGGAAGTGTCTTAGTGATGTAAGGCATCTGTGGTAAACGTCTGCTTGTCAGTCTCTCACAAGCTGAGTAAACGGTCCTTTTGAGACGCCCTGCAACAATGGTCAACAGTCACACAGGAAGAAAAACACTGCAGAATAGGCAGAGAACTAATTTCTTGTGTGTCAGTAGTCTCAGTGAAGCGGAATGCCAAACACCCACAGGACATGTTGCTTTTTAAATAATAGACATGCCCTTTTAGTCCAAAGACATGCCACATTGTTTATGCATTGCAGGCCTTCATGCAGAACACATAGCTCACGTGCACTACATCAACTGATCCAAACTAACACCAATCACATTCCACAAAGCCGTCAGCTGCACATTTACAGTATTTATGCAGCTTCTACCTGCAGCTCGCTGCTGCTTGTGCTGTTTTAGTCTCTCAGCTGCCGCAGTCGGCTCCCTCTTCTTCACAAACCTGCAATGCTATCTTTCCTTGGGCTTATCTATTGAAATTATGCATATTCCATATGTCGGTGATATGTGCTTTGGTTTCTGATCTGCCTTCCCCAGGGCACTGATTGCATTCCACAATGGAGCTCTGCTTTAGATTCGGGGAGCAGAACCTATGCCACCAATTACACTAGTACAACCATCTGTACAATAATGGCTTTATCTCCCTGATGATGATGATGATCCTGGCTATGCTAATATGGTCATACCCCAGCTTTAATTGACACTCATAAGTTCAAGTTTCCTTCTCTGAGAGTTGTCAAAAGGTATTCTCGGGGTGAAAAAAAGAAATTACTCATTGAAAGGGTAAGCAAGACTAGAGAACTACTGCCAGCTGCTAGCATCAACCTGCTAACATGGTCACAATGACAGTTCCTGCATTCCAAAATATTAGCTTTTTAATTTTTACTTCAGCTGTTTCTATGAAAGTATGCAACACTGCATGCAGAATCATACATTTAGCACATACTGCTTAGTCAGAATATTACACCTGACCATTCCACCATCTTGCCCACATATCTGTCACAATCTGTAGCATGAAACTGCGTGTCTGAGTGCTCTCAGCAGCTCAGGAATGCTACTCATGCGAGACACTGTGGCATGTATGATGTATCTTCTGCTGGGACGGTGGTTGGGAGCCAAGTTGGCCTGAAAAGCATGCCTGCCTGACATCTAAAATGTAACCATATGCAATAAAAGAGCCTGGTGTTTTTGGCATACTGTATTTCTCACAGTATTTATTGGGACATACTAAATGTTTCTGCCGTACTGCTTACTGGTAACATGAATACTCAAATGTCACTAATATTTACCATGTTCACTATATCAGTCTTGTATGTTAGCAGGCTGAAAATTTGTGAAACAAAACAGTAAGTATTTGGTTTTAAATCAAAGCACAGAACAGATTTAGGCAGAGTGTTTATAATTCATCCTGTGGAGATAATCAATATCCATCCATACACACATTTCCTGACACTTGTCTGGGGTTGGTGGCAGCAGACTAAGTCAGTTAGCACAGATGTTAAGCAACATTTTCCAGCTCCTTTTGACACACTGAGGTGTTCTAATGTTCTAATGCTGGACCTTTCTGGAAAACCTCAGCTATAAGGTGCCAGGATGCATTCCTATCAGATGTCTGAACACCTCAACTTACTCTTTTCAGTGCAACAGCTCAACTTTGAGCTCCTCCAGACACCTTGGTGCCTCACCTTGTTGAAGTCCACGTTCATTTTGGCCAGTTGTATTGACGGTTTTATCCTTTTTGGTCACTCCTCAAAAGCCGATTATGGGTAATAAATTTCATGGCTGCCAGTTGTTGAGATATTGACAATAATGTCAATCACCAGGTAGAGAAATAGAAGATCACTGATATACCAGTCAGTCTAACCATATTCTGACTGTCACAACAAAATCCCATAGAAGCAGAAACTGAAATATTTCACAGACTAAATGAAAGCTTTGAGCTTCTGGTGATGCTAAAAGGATCGAGTCAGTCATTAGGATTCATCCTCTGGGGACAATGAGTGTGCATATACTGCACATTTCTTGACAATCTATCCAATAGTCATCAAAATATCTCACTCATAACCACAAATATCAACCAGCAGGTGCAAGAGGAAACATCTGGGTGTTTTAAAGGCAGTAGGACTGTGACTGTCTGTAGCAGATCTGTCAGACTGACATTTGTTAGTATACTTCAGTGTGAAGCAAATTACTGGACAGACTGACAGCCTTAGGTTACCATTCTTACATCCATTATAGGCACTCAACTCTTGGAGAAGGGTTGCACAGTGGGTAGTGGTTAGCACTTTTGCCTTTCAGCAAGAAGATCCCCGGTTCAAATCCAGGCCTGGGGCCTCATTTATAAAGCTTGCGTACGCACAAAACAGGGCTAGAAAGTGGCGCCACTTTCTACGCAAAGGTTGTGATTTATAAAAACAAACTTGGCGTGAGAATGTGCGCACCGGTGCGCCAACTTTGATGCTTGATGCTTGCTTACACACAAAACAGGGCGTAAATCACAAACTTTGCGTAGAAAGTGGCGTACGCTGTGTTCGTTGTGATTTCTAAAACAAACTTGGCGTGAGAATGTGCGCACCGGTGCACCAACTTTGATGCTTGCTTAAGCACATTTTGGAGACAGAGGGAACGGCAGTGCCGGAGGGTGAAGTGGTGAATTGAAACCAGATTGATCTCAAACCTTTATTGTTATCACATATTAGACTTGTAGAGCCGGATAATCATAAACCCTCATTGTTGTAGATGTTCATATAGTGCGCCATTCGGCCTACGACTGTATTTGCAGAACTATGTTCATATATCAACAGGGGCGGATTGAACGTTATTTCATTTGGTCGTTTGACCGAAGGGCCGGTCCACATCTGGGGCCGGTGCGGTGATCTTTATTAAATAATGTTGTTTACTGATCACCCGGCGCCCGTACGGCTCATCGGGGAAAACAGAAGACCCATTTGTAGGGGTGGTCTCTGACGCAGCGGCCCGGGTTCGGTTCCTGCCTGCGGCACTTTTATGCATGTCTTCCTACTCTTCTCCTCATTTCCTGTCACTCTTCACTGCAACTATCACAGTAAAAAGGCAAAAAAAAGTAAAGAATTTTGTTTATTTATCCATATGCGGCCGAATGGGATGAGCGTCCAACCATTAATCAGCCCTGTACAGACACACATGCTTCACACCACAACCCCCGAGTGAAAATGAATTTGTCTATGTGAACCGAAAAAATGTACATTCAATCAGTGTACAAATTATTTGTACATCGGACATGATCATAACAGATTTAGTGTCAGGGTGTCCTGGGTCAACACATGATTCATTCATCCTGACGCACAGCAGGGAAAAGACTGCAGGGGGCGCTGTGTAAAATGCCGTGGATCAGCAGCTTATTTATATACAGATACATTCATGAGTTACTTTGCATTGACCATTCATGGTAAAATGTGGGTGTGTTGTGGGCGGAATGTGAGGTGGATCCACCTGTACAATCTTCCAGCTGGTGTGTGATTTATCAAGAAATTGCATGCAGCTGTGCTTATGTACAGTTTTATAAATCAGGGGCGAAGGGCATACGCCCTTTTCGGATTTTCGGCGTACGCAAACTTTAGTATGGATCCTACGCAATGTTTTATAAATGAGGCCTCTGGACCTGGGATCTTTCTGAACTCTTGCAATATGTTAAACACCCTCAGCTTATGATATAGCATAGGAGTATGAAGATGAAAATATATTAAGTGGTTCTGCGCTATGAAACACTCCAAGTAGAGCAAAAATGTAATCTGCACCTAAACCAAAGCGGCTCTTGCATCAAAACCTCCTCAGAACTGCAGTGAAGTGGCAGTTGTGTTTACTGGATTGTGTAATGGTGTACAGAGGCAATTAGCGGTTTGGTGTGTGATGAGACAGCAGCTTGAACTTAAAGCACACAGCAGTGGATGATGACAAACATGTAAATATCCCCACACAGCCTCTTCCTGTATGTGGCTTTTTATCGCTCTGCAGTGTGCACTCTCTCCTCTCTGTTCCACTGCTCTACATCCAATCTATTTCCTCAGTCTGGGCATAGTACAACAGGATTAAAGATGCATGAGATTATCCCCGTGTCCAGCAGGGTGGAATGAAGAGAGATCATGTTGAGCGCATTGACCTTGTTCAAAGAGTTATTGGCCAGCTCCTCACCTATGCACAGGGCTTCTGTATTTAACATTGTATGGCACTACTTAATTAGGAGCTTGGTCTGCTGCCAAACTATTGTCCATGGACACAGAATATCTCACTGACTGTGTCCCTTTCCTCTGGCTGGACTACCAGCTCGTGTACTGCAACCTAGCAGGGTTTGTATTACAGTTTACTGCATCAAATGCACAACAATAGACTGTTCAACTTCAAATTGCCAAACTCATTCATTACTATCCCTATGGAAACATATTTTGGATGAGATCTGTGAGTTTTTTAGATGAGTTTCCGTTATCCTTTACTAAAGACTGGACTGTACCAGCGTGTCCCAGCTGTGATGTGATCCTCTGTGACCTTAAAAGAAGAAAGAAGAACTGCTGGATGCTGGTCTATTGATGATATGAAAAGAATGGAAATGGTTTGTTCAACTAGAGGCAATCTTTTGTGATTTTTAGAAGAATCTTGGTTTCCTTTAAATCATTATAGAAGCCCCAGGGTTATACGGCTCCCAGTTTTCAGAACCTGTAAAGGAAAATATAATTTGATAGAACCTTAGCTTTACACCTACGTATAGTGTTTTTACCGTAGCAACTCACACACCAGTGGTGGTGGAGCTGCCATGCTCACCTACCTTAGAGAGCAACTTGTGGTCTTGCATAAGGACGCTTCAGCATGTGAACAGGAGCAACCAGGGACTGAGCCACCAACCCTGTAATTAGTAAGCAATCTCCTCCAACACCTGAGCCACAGCCACCCACACTGCTAGCTATCGTTTCTCACATTGTCAGTGACTGTAGGTCTCAAAGTTGATTTGATTTTAAAGGCTAGTGCCTTCCATAAGGGGATGTGTGTGTTCATGTCTGTGTGTCATCACAGACCCCTCTTAGACAACTGTGTGCAGGGATAACATTTGTGACACTACCTACTGCCACTATGCTGACTTTAGAGGTGCTTTGATTTAACTAGCTGCTATATCCTGTCAGAAGTCACAGCCTTTCAGAAACAGTCCAGGAGCCCCAAGTGTTTTCCTGTAGGGTGATGAAACCATTTACATACCAGACAGAACCACATCCATGGTCCGCTTTCAAAGTTCACACTGGTCATGTAGAAACCATGAATTGGCCTAAACCTGCTTAGGCTTGAAGCTTCATTGGACCAGTTTTTAACAATGTCATGAGATGAAAAAGTAGCACAAAAAGTGGTACACAGTGACGTGCGTTGAGGTTCATGACTGCTGAGGACTCCTTCAGACTCAGATTTACAAATGTATGAACCCAGAAGAGGAGCTTATTCACAATTCAAACTGCAGCATGCACACTGACTAGTGGTTCTGTTTCACGTCTCATCAGCATTCTTTACACAAACACAGGTAAGGTACATATTTGGTTAAGAAAGAACACTGCATTCATAGCGGCAAAAGAGAGTGAGAACACATGGAGGGTACAGAGCTAATGCAATTTGCCGTTACGATTCCACAGTTACTCATTAGTTATGACCCAGCCTCTAAGGTCAGCTGTGTGCAAAAAAAACATATGTTATTTCTAAGGGGCTGCAGAGTGGTAGTTTGTTCTGTCACCTCACAGCTAGAAGATCCCCGGTTCGTGTCCCTTCCTTCCTGGGATCTTCCTGCATGGAGTCTCCATGTTCTCCTGTACATGTGTGGCTTTTCTCCAGGTTCTCCAGCTTCCTCCCACAGTCCACAAACATGCTGAGGTTAACTGGTGATTCTAAACTGTCTGTAGGTGTGAATGTGAGTGTGATTGTTTGTCTCTATGTGTAGCCCTGTGATAGACTGTTACCTGTCCAGGCGAACCTGCCTTCACCCTCAGTCAGCTGGAATAGACTCCAGACTCCCTGTCCTTCTCAATGAAAATCTCTGTCACTTTGTTGTAAAAGTCCTCCTTATTTTCCTTCAGTTTTAAAAGTTTCTCCATCTCGATTGAGATTATCGAGAAGAAGGAAGGTCGTCCTGGATCTGTCCTAGTCTGACTGAATGTTTTCAGTCTTTTCATTGAAGAGAATGACCTTTCCATGTATGCTGTTGTAGCTGGTACAGTGAACACCAGCTGAAGTAACTCTGTTGCCTCAGTCTGCATCAGATCCTTCTGGACCAAAAAGCTGAGAAGTTGTCCAGGAGATTTACATTGATTCCTTACTGTTTGTGAGCTGTACAGTTTGATGGGATCAACCTTTAGTCTGACAAATCTAAAACCTTGCATATTTTGACAGACTCTGCAGTTTGGTATAAAAGCTACCTCACCAAAATGATCAAACCTAGCTTTCATTTATGCTATAAAGCATTAGTTTCCTCTCATCTCTGTCAGGCCATATGTGGTGTATATCTGCTCAAATCACTCATAGAATGCATAAAACCCCTGTCTCATGCATCCAACAACCTCAAATATGTTGTGGATTTGCACATAATAATATCCAATGTCCACCACTTTGTTTTGTAGCACTCTAAAAAGTGCATCAGTTTTGCAGAAAATTCCCTCATATGCCATCATTAAGAAGCACGTTGATGCTTCTGACAGCCACCGATCACATCCAGCTGCCATCATTACGGTGTTATCATCCCAACTGTCAGGACAGCACTCAGATCAGATTGATGGGTGCACACTGTGGAGGAAACAAATGACCTTAATCCCTCAACTGTTTTTAAACAAGTTCTACACTCACACAGGCATTTTGCTGAATGCAACAGCACAAGGTTCAATTTGTGTGCATAGCAGTAGTTCAACATGGCCTGAGGCACCTTTTCTTTCATTTTGGCCTCCGCCCCATTAGGCTCTGATGCTATCACAGAAGCTTCGTCATACGTCTGAGCTACCAGCTTTTCAACACAGTTGCATTTCTCCAACACTCCCAAGACATACTTAGCTTCAGCAGGGATTCATCTGTCATCACTCACATCATCAAATCCCAAAGATGGCTCTGTCCCGTCATAGTCCACGTCCCTTTTAGTCACATAGCACAAAATGACAGAGATCTGGTCTTTGTTTGTGACATTCCTTGTCTTGTCTACCTCTACAGCAACAAATGGGACTGAAATAATCTCCTTTTGAAAACAATTTCTAATCACATCATCAACTGTTTCAATGAAATTGTTCTGTTTGAAAAACCAGAAAACACAGAGGATGTCTCCACTATGTGCTGAGCTAACCTTTCATCTTTCCCAGCAAAAGGATACAATAGTTCTTACACAGCTGCCACGATTAGAAGAGCATCTACTCTTATCATTTCCATGAAAAATGAATTAGTTTTTTAAAACATTTTCGGTTTTTCTTTACCTTAGCATTGTGGATGCTAGTGTTTAGCCTCTGTTGTTCATTCAAGGCCACATCGATCCTTGTGGTTCCAAAGGTTTTTGAAGAAATCCTGCTTTGAATGCGAGTTGTCAATCTTTCTGTTTTCTGAGGCTTCTTGGTAAATTTTTCATGTCACAATATCTCGTATTAGTTCAGATTTTGTCACAAGTTGAGAACAAAAGGCAGTAAAGCAGTAGAGGCAGTTTCTCATAAGACAGTCACACAGTCAGTCTTTCTGGGTTTGAAAAGAGCGAGCTTTCTTTTGTCTCTTAGTTTGAAACAGACCTTTCAGCTCCAGTGTTGGTCTTCCATTATTTATCACTGCCCGTTTTGACTGAAAGTCCAGTTTTCAAAAAGTTTTCATTCAATTTTGGCAGTCAGTCAGAACAAAAAATAAAAACAAACAGACCATTGCAGCACACTTAAACTTCTGACATTGCTAACTTATGGATGCCTTCATCCTCTGTGTAGAAGAACGACAGCAACAACCTGCTCATATCTGCCCCCTTCAGTTACCGTCTGCCTCACCTGTGCCTTTTCACTGTGGTTTTATATCTGATCAGCAAGGATAAATATGTCACATACAGTCATTAAATATATTAACCAGCCTGTGGAAACTCAGGGTGTCATGAAACTAGCGTGTGAACCCAAGCAGCAGGCATAAGCAGGAGGGTAAGATTAATAAGGATTTTAATAAGAAAAACCAAACAAATTCTTAAATAAGGAAGCAGGTGGGAAACAACAGGGAAAGGAATTAAACTAAACTAAAACTAACTAACAGAAAGCGGACCCAAAGGCCGAGGTAAAATACAACATAAAACTAAGTTAAATCAAAAGGGGAAGGAGACTTACTGAGTCCAGTCCAGTGTCTAGCGGGTGGAAGTGGGGGAGAGCTGACAGAGCCGGTGGAGGAGTGTGGCGATGGCTGGAAAGACGGACGAAACAACCCGGTCTCACGAGGATTCGTGAAACTGGCACGTAAATTTTTGTTTCTTTTTCGTGCGCACCAACACGATTTCGTCATGTTTTTCGTGCCGCTCACCACGAAATGTTTTTCGTGTTGCTCACAACGAAACCCGCTGTGGTAATCACATCTGAAAGTGGTTTATACCAGCGGATTCATGACGATCTAAGCTGTCCATCGGCGTATACTGCTTGTGTGATCGCGTTTGCGGCCGTCGGACATTCTTTAAATTCCTATGCAAATTGGTAAGTGTACCACCGGGTTATGGTTAGGGTTATGGTTAGGGACGATGTCATGCAAAATATAGCGTTGGATTCGCCACGGTTTTACATTAAAAATATAATATACCCATTCGTTTGAAATACATTCTGAGTGGCATGAAAAGTCCGCCGTTTAAAATACATTGGTGCGCATTTCGTGGTGAAAAACATGACGAAAATCGTGTTGGTGCGCACGAAACCGAAACAAAAATTTACGTGACAGTTTCACGAATCCTCGTGAGATCGGGCTGGACGAAATCATCCGGTGGGAGCGATGGGGTCGGAGGAGCGGGGATGTAGCGGTGAAACAGAGTCCAAGGGGGGAAAACAGAGTCCGGGGAGTGACGTGCAGAGATGGAGAACAGAGTGAAGCGGTTAGCAGGACATGAGTGTAACAGGAAGGGAGAGTCAATGAACCGGCATTGGAGTGGTGGCGAGAATCCGGCTTTATGCTGTGCTGATTGTGCATAGAATTCAGCTGTGCTTCCTCAGCTGAGCTCAATTAGCCAGATCAGAGGACTGGCACCGGAGGAGTGTGACACAGGGTGTATATTAAGTCTGCAAGCATTATATTGGCGACACTGAGAGACGCAGCAACAGCATGCATCAACCAGTGTGAGGGATGGTGCAGTCTGAGGCTCGGCTCATCGCTGGAAATGCACAAATTCAGCAAATTTGACTATACCGGAATCATACAGAAAACCCATTTAAAGCACAGTTCAGTAGATGTCTTATTTTATTTTACCAGTATTGATTTTTTTTTTACTTTTCATGATGCTGAGCCCCATCTGACTGCAGGCCTCTGCTGGAACATACCTCCTTAACTCACATTGGTTAATCTAGTTCTTAAGCACTCATGGTGCTGCACTGGTAGAATGCAGTGGGTTTATTAGAACATTTTGGATGAAAACAGATGCCTGTCAAACCAGTGAAGCTGCAGCATATTAAAGCAAAACAATGACTGGAAGATGCTAAAATGCTCTGTAGGACTGAGGGAAGTGGAAGTTGTGTTGTTTTGTTTTTTTAGTTTTAATTGCTACTAAAGATTATTTTGAAATTACACATTGTTAAATAGTAAAAAAAAAAACAACTTTAAAGCTGTACTCAGTGGTATTTTAATAAAATACAGATTTGTGGAGCTTTAAAAACTTCATTTTAACTGTATTCCTTTAGTTGAAGTGATTGAATCAAAGTTCTGTAGCTTCATCTAAACTTCTTTACCAAAAATATTCCATTAATAGATACTCTACCTGCATATGTTTGACTGGTAGAATATTTTTTGATTCTTGTAATCCTTTGATGCTCATCTTCTCTTTTTCTCCACACAGAAGTAACAGTGAACGGATGATGCGCTGCCTCTTGTGATAACGGAATCAGACGTCACATGAACAGCAGCACAGCTCTCTGTGGTGAGAGATTCAGTGCAAATCTCATCCATCATTTATGCATGGCTCTCCATTACAGGTTCATTTGAATGAGAGGATAGTATATCTCCTCCTCTTTGAGCTCTAAAGGTCAGTGATTGAATATAGTCCTCATGCTGAAAGTAACCTGATTTTCCCCTCGTAGTTGTGCCATAATTCACGCTTAGTATTCCACAGAATTGTTGCATTAATCTTTCTGTGGAATTGGTGGGATTACTCTCTGTCAATTTCCAGTTTGGAATTGGGTTCGCTGTTCAAAGCTTAGTGATGTTCTCCTTTGCACAGATCCAGTGCTTGTTGTAGCTTATTTGATTGAGCCCAGCATGTGCCCAACCTCCTCTAGTGTCGAGGTAGCCATAGCAAGAGTTGACCAGCTGTTCAGAGGAGGAAATGAGCCTCAGCGTAATGATCGTCCTGTGGTTTTATGCACCTGGCCACTGGTTTGTACGGAGTCTTTCAAATTAACTTTGGACTAATGTCTCCAGGACACCCTGTTAGAGGGTGTGAGAGAATACTGCACATCATTCTACTGTTTCAGCCTACAGATGGAGGAAACACGGCTGGTGTCTCAACATAGTGCCAGTCTCAATTAGCAGACCGAGGCCTTCTCACCTTTCTAGAAAAAGGTTCACAGTGTGAAAGTGGAGATTGAGGACTTGAGGCTTTGTCATGGATTTCTTCCTTTAATGCACTGTGATTGATGATACTATAAGTGCTTTAGCTTGCTTTGTTTCTGCAGATGTGCTGCTTCAGAGGACAGCCCGACGTCTCTAAGGCTAATGCTGATGTGAGCAACACCAAAGGCAGCTCAGCCTCTCTGTTCAGTGCTGCAGTCATTTCCATCAGCATGGACAGCAACAGCAGAGCGATGTGTCCTTGTTTATTTTACAGAGCAACAAATTAGAGCTTAGAGCAGTACTAATTATAAGTGACCCTGCAGTTTAGTGACTATAAACCCATTGTACACGATATCCTTATATCCTTAGCCCCAAACGACATCAAATATTATTAGTGACTAACTGGTGAAGACAGAGGAGCATTTATCAGATGAAAAACTGCTTTTTCCCCCATGAGATGGTGGACACAAACAGAAACCTATAAAAGAGAGAGAATATTGGATTTACGCTACCATTCAAAAATTTGTAATCATCCAGAAAATTCCATATTTTCCATGAAAACTCCCACTTTTATCCATGTGCTAACATAACTGCACAAGGGTTTTCTAATCATCAATGAGCCTTTCAGCACCATTAGCTAACACAATGTAGCATTAGAACACAGGAGTGATGGTTGCTGGAAATGTTCCTCTGTACCCCTATGGAGATATTCCATTAACACGTTGCGCTTCAGTGTCCCGCCCGCGGTACACTTTGAGATCTGCATAAGCAATTTGCTAAATGTCTGAAACTGCAAACGCGATTATACAAACACTACACGCCGATGGAAAGCTTAGATTCTCATGAATCCGCCGGTATAAACCACTTTCAGATGTGATTACCACAGCGGGTAATATAAACACATTTGTCCGAGAAACAACGAATATCCATCCATCCGTTCTCTATACACGGCTTCAACGTACACAGCGCGACTCACATTTCCGGGTTCATTATTACACACAGATGAAAATATTCCACAAAAAACGGCCATAATCCAACCTTTTACATCCAGACGAAACAAGCCAGTAAAATATTTTTTCCAAAATATGTCTTGAATTCGGTATAAAATCCACGAATCGGTCGTTTTCAAGGAAATGCACCTCGCGATGTGTGTCCAATATTCCCTGTATTTTTTATTTACAAATAAAATATTTTTTGCACTGAAAATGGCTGGAATTGACTGCAGCTTATAGGGTTAAAAATCAGCTGTCTCCAGCTACAATAGTCATTTACCACATTAGCTATGTCTACACTGGATTTATCATTCATTTAATGCTGTCTTCATTGAAAAAAATGCTTTTCTTTCAAACATTTCTAAATGCCTTTTTTGAATGGTAGCATGCATTTATTAAATACACAAACATTACTCCAAATAAAGGCTGATGACAACCCGTGTCTGCTGTGGAAAGAAGCAACTGGTACTGACATATTTGCTATACAGGTGTTATTTTACCACTTCCTGTGCTGCCTTCATGTGGCCAAATGAAATCCTTCAATGCAGGTCTAAAGCCTCCAGGAACTGAACTTGGCTGGGAAGCAGCTTTGGCATAATGGCTGCACTGGGTATGGCAACTCTGGGGTTCATCTTATGATGCACATTTTTATTCTGTTTTATCTCATTCATGTGTGTTGGCAGCCAAAAGGACGTCTGCCAGCTTGGCCAGCAGCTCTTATCTGGCTTGGTTGAAAAAGGACTCTCGTGCACATGCTCTATGGACTAATGGGAGGCATGAAGGAGCCCACTGAGGGGTTTTCAGCACGTTTCGTATGAATAAATGGCTTGGTATCTAGTTCTATTAAACAATCTAAGAGAACGGTAAGCCTTACCTTATTTCTAAATGCTTTATCCTTTCATAAATGTACCAGAGAGTAGTATGCAGCATGGAGGGCTGTGGGTGTATGCCAGGGGGCTACTGACTGACTGTATTGTACTAAATGTGGTCATCAGAGCCCAGCCAGCCACATGCAGTGTGTGTGTGTGTGTGTGTGTGTGTGTGTGTGTGTGTGTGTGTGTGTGTGTGTGTGTGTGTCTGGCAGCCAATGAAGGGCATTACAACCCACTGCCACTTTAAAAAGAAAATCATGTCATCAAAGGAGCTGCTACAGTGTTGTAGCCAAACTGATGTCTCTCCCAGTGTGCATAAATGAGTGGGAAGTGCCTGTTTGGAGCCACAGTCAAATATATGCTGTTTATGGAGATATTAATTCCTGTAAGTCAACCCTAAATGTCTGGAGAACTTTCAGTGGGTAACAACACAGTTATAAAATGTGTAAAAAATCTCTTCTACAAACACATCTGCACAGTTTCTGTGGGATAAAATGTGCTTCACCTGAGATTTTTCTCCTACTTTGTACTTTTATTTGGTCAGATTTGATTCTTACTGTATGCAAAGCTAAGAATTTTCAGTTTAAAATGGATGATCAAATACATTGCACGGGTATGGAGCCAAATGCTTAATACAATGTGAATTAAACATCAGCTCCATCTAAAGCGGTGGCAGCATTAAAATGGCGCTTATGGGTTCATGCGTCAATAATAAAGTGTAATATATAGAGTCAGGGCTGCTTTTTAGACACTGGCACCATCTGGAGGGGTGCCAGTGAGGAAGATGAAATATGCTGTAATTAATTTCAAATGCCCAGTATACCTCTAAAAGTCTGTCTCTGCTGCACGGTGCACACATTTCATTGTTAAACAAAATACTCCCACTGCTCTCTCTGCTCCAACACAAACTGAGAGAAGACTGCCGGCAGACTGTAGGGGGACCCTCTTTGGGGTCTCAGGTGATAGCAGTCATATCACTAACCTGCTGTGCAAGGATCGTGTTTGGATAGTCAGGTTACTTGTGCTCCATGCAAATATAATACAGCAGCAGCAATCACAGTGGGGATATGGATGATAAGGACGCAGCTGTGTGCTCAACTCCTGTCTTTGTAAAGGTTACCCTTTGACAAACAGTGATCTAACTTTGACATTGAAGTAAAGTATGGTTAAACAATAAATCCATTTTAAATATCAGTAATTGGATAAACAATAAAGCCAGATGCTTGCTTCTGCAGTGACAGCTATCAAACACACACTGTGGTAAAACACTGACCACACAGTGACCTGCTGAGACACAAACTGACCAATCGGTAGTTTAAATCCATCAACGCTGTGCTGAGTGCTGGACTGAACTGATTTAGAACATTTAATTTCCTGTTCTTGGTTGTATTTTGCTCCTGTCCTCCATCTGCCATTGATTAAAGCCTTTCAAACTCATCTCTGTGCATCAGCATTACATATTTACAAGCTGAAGTTTGTTTGTTTTTTTACCCTGAAAAGAAAAAAAACAACCTCTCCCTGCCTTCTAATGGATTGGATGTAACTCCATATCGCTGCATCCTCGCCTCTCTCCACGCACCCCTCCCCTACTCGCTGCAGCTGAGCACACCAGCTCACTCATGACTCTGCTGGAACACTACTACCCTCCGAAACACAACAAGTGTTAGAAATGGAGTAATTCAGGAATACGTGTTCAGACCAGAACTTCATTCTGAGGAAGCCGAACATCACAGAAAGCCCCACACTGCTACGGTTTGTTACGTATAAAACCCTGTAATATTAAAGTCATGTTTTTAACACTGTCACTGGTAAACTGCAGAGGAAATGCTCAGCCATGGTGTTGACTACTTAGTGTGTCCATGACGGGTCTTTCAGTATGTTCTGTCCTTCTTCCTTAAGGCAGTGCTTCAGCTTTTATTTAAGTCTGAAATCTGCACCGCAAGTATGGTCAGGGCATGTCACAGCTTGTTACAGCTCATATGTTCCACTTCCAGTGGTGATCGTATCTTCATGAAACAGTTTGCACAGTATTTAAGTACCGCTAGCTTTTGCTGGACCAGCTGCACATTCTTGGCAGCTAAAGGTATTTTCAGTGGCAAAGACAAGCTAGTCAGTTCGTCAGGTCAGGCATTGGTTTGCTTGCTACCAGATAACCATGAAAACTGGTACTACCTGTCTCATGGGTCCAGGGCTGGCTCTCCCTATACGCAAATTAAGCGGCTGCTTAGGGCCCCGCCACCACTAGGGGGCCCCCAAATTGACTGTGTCTGATGGTCTGACCCACAGACTGCCATCTAACATTACTTGCTTCGGACTAACCTAGCAACCACCCAACACGCGTTGTAAGTTCAGTGTCGCTGATTGGACGGCAGCCACAGCCCCAGACGTGTCAAAATATTTGGTTGGTTGATCAAAAACTGGCATCAAGGAGGATGTTTAGAAGAAGAACAGAAAAAAAACAAGATGAAGCGCGTTTATCCTTCAGGTGCGGAAAAAAGGAAAAAGAAGAAGGAGGACGAACAAAAGAGATACGCAAGGTAATTTTTTAAAACATCAGTTGATTGTTTTGTGGATACTATGATCGTGAGTCTCATTTTTAAATGCACTTGTTGTCCTTGATATATTCAGCTCAGCTGACGGTAACCAAATCGTTGTTGCTAATGCTAGCGCTGTTTAGCTAGCGGCGCAGTCAATTTCTAGGTACAGACAGCTTCTATATTGATGTGTTTTCTTGTATTATAGATTAAGATTAAGCTAGGTTCCTGCAGCTTTCACATTGTTTATAGGATGAAGTAGAACAATATACTCACCCAGAAGGCTTTCCTGATCCAAACAGTGCTTCAGGAGACCATGATGAAATATTGGTGAAACTAATGAGTTTTTGGATGATTAATGCAGTTTTAGAAGTGGCGCTATACATGCCATCCGAGCTCCTCGACTTTGGAGCGACCTGCCAGGGGAGATAAGGCGTACGGAGTCTGCTGCTTCTTTTACACACGTGGACAAAATTGTTGGTACCCCTCAGTTAAAGAAGGAAAAACCCACAATTCTCACTGAAATCACTTGAAACTCACAAAAGTAACAATAAATAAAAATTTATTGAAAATTAAATAATCAAAATCAGCCATCACTTTTGAATTGTTGATTAACATAATTATTTAAAAAAACAAACTAATGAAATAGGGCTGGACAAAAATGATGGTACCCATAACTTAATATTTTGTTGCACAACCTTTTGAGGCAATCACTGCAATTAAACGATTTCTGTATTTGTCAATGAGCGTTCTGCAGCTGTCAACAGGTATTTTGGCCCACTCCTCATGATATTGTTACTTTTGTGAGTTTCAAGTGATTTCAGTGAGAATTGTGGGTTTTTCCTTCTTTAACTGAGGGGTACCAACAATTTTGTCCACGTGTGTAAGTCACTTTTAAAAACATACTTTTACAGAACTGTTTTTATATGATGTCGTCTTTTTAGTCTTCTATTTTATCTTCCTAAAATATATATATATATATATATATATATATATATATATATATATATATATATATGATCCTGCTTAGGGCCCCCTGATGTCCAGAGCCGGCCCTGCATGGGCCTGTCCGTCAGCGACTCTACCTCCACCCCTGCCTTTTTGAATGCGCAGAGGGTGAAACTGGACATCCTGGCAGAACTAAAAACATATCTGCCACAGGTCTGTGGTGGACTAAGATAAACAAACCTATCATCTGGTCTGACACTGCAACAGATACTGGAGTCAGTTTGTCTTTGCTTGTCTTTGCCACTGATTATAGGATGAGAACAAAGCATGAAGTGAGGTGGCACAGACATAGAACCAGTAAACTGATGTTAGGGGGAGGTCGGGGTGGATGGGTGGGTGAACAAAACATTGGACTTTACACAGAAGACAGCTGCTTATTTGCTGTTTTAAACTGATAGTGTTTCCTTTAATAATGATGGTTTATTATCGTAACCATGACAACAAAGGTCATTTACTTCAGCACAAATTCTGTTGTTTCCCAACACATAATACATTGTTGTTGTGCATAAACCTGCTGAAACAGAGATGACAGACATATCTATATTACCTACTGCTAGTAAATACACTAATCAGGAAGTACTCTACTGGCCTGTATTTAGAGGGTGGAGACCTGTATTACTGTCAGGCTGGAAGGTTGGATGGTAATTCTATTTACCAGTACGCTGTGGAGAAGGAGCGGCCAATGTTAGGAGGTGTCACAAAGAATATCAGCAGACAGGGGAAAAAATAAACCTCAAGAAATATTAAAAATAAATTCATGCCAAAATCCAAACAGCAAGTTACCCCTTTAGGGCAGTCCAGGACATCCATTAACTGCTGACGCTTTGAGCAGTTCTTGTACTGACAATCAGCTTTGTGAAGCATGATCATAAAAACAGGTTCACACTTTTACAAAGTCCCTGCCTTTCCCTTTGTAATTTAATTTTAGACCCTCCAGAAAAAAACGCGGTCAAAAATTCTTAATTATGCGAATAAATATGCAGGGTTTTATGCCATTTTATGCGGGGAAATTGTGGAAAGTTGCAAAGTATGCAAATAGTTGTGAAATATGCAAAAAGATGCGAAATATGTAAGAACTGGGAAAAAAAGGTGATTCTTCTCCTATATCCTGTTACTAGGACACACATCCCTTACTGAGGTTAAAACACTTTCCTATTCATTTTTTAAGAAATTAGAATTAGGGTTTAACCACACACACGCATACACACCCCGGTGCGCTCCTTCACTCACTCACACACACCCACACAGCACACTCCCTGGAGAAGTCGTGGAGAAGTGCTGCAACATGGTTTCCCCCCACTTTCATGCAGTAAATCTGGGTACTGTTTTGCCCGGTCTCTGGCTGAAATATTCGTGGGTAAATGTGATCTTTGAGCATTCACCATTCTTGTTTTTCGTCTCTGAGCGCCGCTCCGCATCATCTCGTGCTTCTAGTGTGTGTGTGAATGAACTGATGACGTCAGGCCGGGCGTCACATAAAAACTCACAACTCCATTTATATCGGTTATAGTTTTCTCATTTTATGCGGAAATTCTGAAATCAAGCAGGACCTGCATATTTCTCTTTTTTTCGTGGAAATGTGAGATTCTTGCAGGAATTATGCGCTGTTTTGTGGGGATTATGCGGCCTTTTGGGAAATAATTGACCCCCGCATAATGAGCGGCATTTTGGTGATTAATGCGGGAATTCATGCGATCGCATAATCGCGTTTTTCTGGAGGGTCTATATTTTTAATTAGGATGTCTATTTCAGAGCCTGATCCAGATCTGACAAGCTTTAACATTGGGTATCTACCTTACCAAGCCTGATGCAATACTTATAATAACCTAAAAGTTGATGGAATATGTATCTGAAACAAGAAAATTAAAAATTATTGCTTTATAAATTTGATGCATCTTCTTGCAAGAGTACTGATAAAAATAGTAAAGTATTTTCCTCATTTACCACTCAGAAACCTATTGTTTTTGTCATCCTTTAAATCAGGTGAGCCCATTCCAGCTCACTGTGAGCAGAAGTCTGTAATATTTTCATTGGGTCCTGGATTGCTGTGTGGCTGTAACCTTTACAGACCAGCTGACGGCCGTACGTTACTGCTCCTCCTGCTGCTATTTTTCACTGCAGCTTCTCTCCAGGATCCATTTCCATGTCTCATTTCTCTACAGTTCAAACCGCTGGTGGAAGCAGCGGTCTGCACTTAATATGCTGTGGTACCGTTACATCAGTCTTTCCCTGGACTTGCTGAATGCATTCAATACATGATTTTGTGTCAGTGGAGCAGCTTTTAAAGCATTATCTGTCACACTGGCCAGATGAATGGAAATAATTAGCATGCCACACACACATCTCATTTAAATGACGACTGAAGGGACATATTCACAAAAGAACACGTAGGCTCTCTATAGTCCCGACTGTGTGAAACATCAGACGGCTTTGATAACAGCAGCCTGGTGGTCACCCCAGCTGGGGGGCTCAGATCAACTACCAGAGACAGCTGGAGGCCCAGCAGAATAGACCATCCACAGCACAGCGTGAACTGTGTATCCTCCCTGACGGTCCCCCCCCTCCGTTTTAAGGTTCTGAGGAGCAAAGTGACTGGTGCTGAAGCGGTTTTTGGATCAGAGTGAGCTGAGCTTAACTCAGCAATGCTGATAGGATTTGGCATTTAGGTGTGTAATTATTTATTTAGCTCCCTTTTTCCCTTGCATGAAAACAATTTTGTTCATGCCCTGATTTGGGTTAATAGAATTTAAATGCATTCTGACTACAATCCCCACAAGAGCTTTTAAACTAACAGAGTAGGGAAGCAGTCTGTAGGAAAGTGATGGAAGGGCTATAATTACCAGCCAGAGATGTGGTTTTATATCAACAAATTACCAGGTGTATAACGCAAGCTCTGTGATCAGAGAATCTGCAAAGATAAAGCTGCTCCGCTTTTTCCTCCCGGTGTTTGTCTCTTGACTGTAATCCCATCAAAGACCCTGCTTTTTGTTTTTCTTTTCCGAATGCTGAGATCCTCCCCCGTCTTGGGCTTACCTCCCCTCAGGACTGGCATCTTGGAGTACACGCTCGTTGGTGATTACTCACTTCTAGACAAACATCTGGAAGCGTAAATACAGCTAATCCGCTTCATCACCACAGTCTCCCCACTACAGATATTTCTTCCTAAGAGTAAATACCAAAACAAGAGAAAGGGCTGATCACGGGATGAAGTCGCCTCTAAAAAGAGCCACCGCTACACCTGCAACATTTGAATGGAAACACGACTCGCTGACATTCTTCAGTGCCTGTTGAATGCTAGAAGACATTAACAGCTCTGTTTCTCTTTGACAAACGAACAAAAATCCAAACATTGGCAGCAATGTGTGACCTTGGAAATGAAGCTGTGGCTCTTTCAGTCCTGGTAAAAATGCCATATTCAGGTGTTCAGCGGGACAATTACCTTGGCAGGAGTGTATGCACTTAAAGGGGGAGTTAAAACCCCTCAGTACTCAAGGATTCTGCCAAAGGCCCGCATTACATTCAATAGCAACTATTTCAGAAGTCTGCAATAGTGGCACATAGAACTTGACAGACATTTCAACAAATGGCCAGCAACAACAAATTTTCCACATTACAAGTGACAAAGGCCTTTATCTGCTTAAACACGACGAACTGTTCATTTCCAGCAGACAGTCAACATCTTTTCAAAGGCACAACCACAACCGTTCCCTCAAGTGTTCGCTGTTCAATAGCTTCCAAAGAGTGGCAATTAAAACCAACACAAAGTGGTGATTGTGTCTAAGCTGCCCCACATGTCACCTAATATGTGATTATGACAGTTTTGAAACTAGAAAAGCACTCAGAGCTCAGTCCTCCTCCAAGGCTGCTCATTCCTCCACATGTCAGAAATGCAGCTTTAGTTTATTAGTTATTGATGATCAGAAATCACAGAAACATAGAATGTGTTCATTTAATATAGATGTACCCACAAACACAATGACCTGATCACATGTGTGTGTTCTGCATGTGTATGTTGCGTATGGATACTGAATCACATGACCTAAATATGTAGCAGGTGGCGGGAATTGATGGGACTCAGAAACACCCCCACAATTTAATCAGTTGTTCCTTGGATCATTTCTGATGGATAAGTCCTGATAAGTCCTCAGTGGTTGATTTGTAGTAGAATGACAACACCTCCAAGGAAGTGTCCAGATCACATGACCTGCTCCATATGATGTCATTTCCTCCTGAAGAAAAGACTGGCAAGACTAAATACTTTGAGCTATTTAATATAAAGTAGTCAACAGGTTTATTACAATATCTTTATAAATAATTTTCAATTTTACTCAATTGTGTATATAATATTTAGAAGAATCTTTCTTTAAAAATTTCATGTAGTGTTTGGTTGTAGGCGGCCATGTTTTTAGACCTGAAAACAGCAAAAATGTCAACTATGATACAGAGTCCTGCAGTTATATATTGACCAAAGTTTTGTATTATAAGATCTGTATCATATCTATTCATTAGTCCTGGGACTTTAATGCATTAATTTAATTAATTCCAGAAAAAATAAGGCATTAAAAAAATAACGTATTTAATCGCACCTTTCTCAGTTCCCTAGTTTCTGTCACACAGGTAATTCTGATGAACACTCCAACTCAGCAGGTGGCGCTAATGAACCTGAAGTCTGTTTTCCACCTGTGAAGTAGATCCACAGGACGCACTGAGCGATGTCAGAAAGTTTGTGAACAGTGAAGGAAGACGAGAGCTCGTTGGGAGGAAAGTTTTCTTTAAAAATCTTCCTGATGTCAGCTTGGATAAAAGCCTGGTTGTTTTGTGATCACCTCAATGTAAAACATGCTGCTGTTAGCACCAGAGCTAACTTTAGCTATGACAATCCTGGTACTGGCTAACGGTGGAGCCGTTATAGACCACTTTAGAAGACACTGAAAGTGTTTGAGTTTACAAGCTTTTTTGTACTTTAAGTTATTGCTCCACCAAGGAGGCAGAATAATACCTTATACTACAAAAAACTACATCTGTCTTTTCATAACTTAATGCTAAACTTTTAGTTTATGAAAAAATAAGTATTTTGGTTTCTAAATAAAAATGTAGATTCCTAAAAATTCCTTGCGGGACAGATAGTGGAACTGTCACCTTATTTAATACCATCTACGCTGTAAACATGCTAATTGCAGTCACTGTTTTCTGTCCCACTGACGGAAGGAACCCTAACCCTAACCCGCCCGGCCAGCAGGCAGATAGGCCCCCCTATATAGAGCCGGGTTCTGCTTGAGGTTTCTTCCCTGTTAAAAGGGTGTTTTTCTTGCCACTGTCGCCTTTGGGCTTGCTCTGGGGGTCAGGCATATGGGTTCTGTAAAGCATCTTGAGACAATTTGACTGTAATTGACACTATATAAATAAAATTATATAGAATTGAAATTGAATGTAAATCTTGTTATACACTGTATTGTACAATGACAATAAAGAATAAATAATATTCTGTATATTCTATTCTAAAAATGACAGCTGCTTCAGAGTAATTTCCTGTTCCTGATTGTTTAAATCCGTTAGTGTTGCAGTGGTTGTATCAGTGGGAGAACTCTAACCTGCAGTAGTGGTCTACAGCCAGATTTCTGTTCCAGCTGTAGAACTTCAATGGAACATAAAGGACTCACTGAGAGTCCTTTATGCTTGTTGAATGCAGGACATCTGACTGTTTCTCATAGCCTTGACTCAATGACAAATGAACACAAAATGAATCCAATCTATGGCGCTGTGTGTGACCTTGGCGAAGCTGTGGGTCTTTTAGTCCCACTAAAAATACCTTATTCAGGTATTCAGCAGGACCATTACCGAGGCAGGGGAGAATGCATTTACTGCTAAAAATACTGCTATGATTAGTAAAAATGAGCACAGCCATGTTGGGAACAAAACTACATTATTATGTTTATGAAAGGGCAATCATCATAATTTTGGGATTTTCTATTTTTAGTAGTTAAATGTTTCTGAACAGAGTTGGTGCATGATTATCAATAATATATCTCAACCATGAATGTTAGTAGAACACAAACACATTAGAATTCAGCACCAAATCCTCATGATGTTTTATTGAACAGAACTTCTTCCAAACTCTGCAGCATGTGCAGACGACAACTAGAAGAAACAAAAGAAAAAGAAAAAAGCAACAGTCATTTAACTGACCTGCAGGAGTGGTGGGTCAGCAAAATGAAGTAACAGAAGAGACTTGTATTGGCTGTAGAACCTTCACCAAGTTTCTGTCATAGTAACCACCTTAATGTTAAAGAGGTTCCTCACTGTGTTGTGTTTGGACCCATTTTTCTAACAGTAGTTTGAAACTGATTTTAAAGTTTTTAACAAATTATGTCAACATGTCTATAGGTCAACGAGTCCTCAAATTCATACGACCACACAGGTCGTATGTAACGTGCACCGGAATACGACCCATGAGAGCGTATTTACGTTAGCGCCCCTACGGGGAAAAGGAACGCATTACGGGATTTAATTCCTGAATCGGCTTTTCCCTCTCAAAACGGCTTTTTCCTCACTCTTGCAACACAGGTTTAGAGTTATGGTTATGGTTAGGTTAGGGGATAGAAGGGGGAGTCAAAATGTGCACTGGCACAGGGGGCTAATTAGCTTTCTTGTTGTTCCTTATAAGTTAAAAAAAGTTTTTTTTTTTTAAATTAAACATATTAAAATAAAGGGCCAGAGGCACCACCTATAGGGAAAGAAGAAAAAAGAAAAAAGAAAAGGGGTTGGACTGTTGCTGCTATAGGTGGAGTAATGAGAACTTTCTGGGACTGTTTGTGGTCCACGTACACAAAGTGAATCACAGGTTTTGAACTTGCAATGTGCAAACAGGAACTACCATGAATCAGGAGACTGCATCATTTTCAGTCTATCTGTCAACATCAGGACCTGTGTTCCACAAGTATTTGTGACCACTGGCAGATACACATTTGTGATTTCTCGTTTGGCTTCTAAACTGAGCAGCAGAGAAAGTTTCTGATTCTCTCAGCAGGCGGGATGATCCACTGTCAAGAATCATAACTGGTGACAGCTAATGGGTTTCAGTTTTCATAGTGACAGAGAAAGTGGACACCAACAGCATGCTTATTCTTTCATCAGCATTCACTATAGTCATGGGAATCTTCTGCAGAGTCTTCTTCTAATTTCCTCTGCTGTGAATGTCTGTAAATGCCTGAGGGAAAACATCGGGTTCTTCAGTACATCACACTGCAGTGATTACGCCTGATTTTTGGGTTTTTTTTAGTCACAACAACACATTCATCAACACATTCAACACTTCTCATGTGCCCTACCTGCTGGATTTGACTCCCTGTGACTTCTTCTTCTTCACCACAATGAAATTCAGGTTCGAGGAGTTGGCTGTTTGAAAGAGTTGAGGGGATTCCAGCAGAGTTGAAGTTTGAGATGATTGTCATACCCTCCAGAGAGAGCAACGGGCGTCTAAGAAGCCAGAGCGCTGCATTGGTGCACAAGAAGACTACAGGGATGGATGGTGGACTAACTTTAATTAGGTATGCTTGTATGAGCACAGACTCTGAATGTTTGTGACCTCACTGTGGAGTCTCTTCAGAAAGCACTTCTGATTGATGTTCTGAATTAATGCTGCAAACTACAACATCTGCTGATGGCAACAACCACCACCCACATGATCATTCCTGGAGGTCAGTTAGAAGTCACTGTGTGTTTTTTAAATATTCTAACAGTGACTTTAAGCTAGCTAGCTATTTGAAGTGTTGTTCTCACTGTATCAGATAATGCCTCTGTGTCACAGGGGAGGCTTGGAGACTATGATGATTAGCTCTTTATTTCTTCTCCAAGTCTCTAATCCTGGTGGAGATGATTGTTATGACCACATGTAGGACACTGAAGAAAGAATCTGGTATCTTCTCATTCCCAGTAACACACATTTGGACATACCATCTCTACTGCAGACCTTCTGCTCCCCACTTTCTCTCTATCAGGGAATGAAAGAAAGTAACCATTGGAATGCAATTTATAATAGGATGACAATAAAGAACAGTTAAATGGATGTACCATTACTCATAGATTTACATGTGAGGCACACGGTGACTGTTTGAAGCAGTCTGATCGTGTACGATGCTTTTGTCCTATTATGATATTAATACAGCTGGACTCATGTCAGCCTCTTAATTTAAGTAATAGTCCAGCCCATATCTGGTCTGCTCCTTTAAAGTTCATAAAGCTACAGGTCCTTCCACACCTTTACCTTCCACCTCACCACATGAAGCGTACACCATGGGCGCTGATATAAATGGTAACACATGGAGTGATTCAGGATGGATGTAATTCCTTATATTCTGGACTGACGCTGTCATACACGCCTTGATCACATCTCCTGGATTCCATTAAACCCCTGAGCTCTGGCACATGGAGAAAAGCTTTGTTACCGACTTCATCTGTTTGACAAATGTGTGCCACATGACAACTAAATATTATTGCAGTCTTTGCATTGCTGCACCCCAGACTTTAATGTGATGTTGTTACTTCAGAGGGAACTGAGTTTGTCACCCATGTACAACACCAAATAAAAGAGAGTGTCAGACATGTCACAACATACAACATGTTAAGCACGTCTGTTAAAGTGACACTGTGTAACTGTTGGAAAAAAGGAAAAAAACAGCCTTCTTCTTGCAAATTAAATGTTGAATTCTTGGTTCATAAAATTCACATTTTCTCATTTCAGAACATTTAAGGCTTTGACTGCAGTAGCTTTACTCGGTTTGTTGTAACAGGTGACATCAGATTCAGGTAGATCCTGATACCTGGTGACTCCATGTTACACACCAGTCCAAAGAGCTGACATTTGATAATGTTCCATCTAAGTTCAGATGCTCCTAGCTTGCATTTCTGACGTGTTAACTCCACATGTGGCAGCAGTTTTTGTGGTGTTTTTAATTTAACCAAAGGGCTTCTCTATGAGGACATAAGCTCAGCTAAATGAACATACTGTACCCTTTTAAATCTCATCTACTGCCTTTATTTACATCTACTTTCCCTTGTAAATTCACTGTTTGTTCTATATTATCTGTTTACTCTGTTCCTTCTTTATTTAAGAACATTCTTTCATTTGCTTCATTTGTTTTCTGAATACCTTTATTTTTTAATATCTGTTTTACTGTTAGGATTTTTGCATTTTGATCTGAAGTTTTTGTTGTTTAAATGCCTTCACAAAGACCCAGCGTGAATAAAGATTATTACCGTACAATGACTGCATACACTGAAGGTACTGCAGGTGCTGTACTTACATCTTAACTGCTGTTTGAAACTTTTGTGTGCGTCTATGAATCCTTTCCATTCAGGAATCACAAAGGCAAATAAAAAGTGGTCTTTTTTAAATCCTTGGCTCATTTACCAGGTGGACCATTGATTTCAGATCAGTAGTGAGTAACAAACTTGAAGGGAAAGACTGCTTTAAGGACACAGACGTGTTTGGTAATGGAACTCATACTTCCATTTATCTCATAAACATCTACCTTGGAGGAAAATCCTTCTCTGTGCATTTGCCAAATGCGGCAGATAAAAGGCAGTGATGGCGTTTGTAGGTTTGCTTCTTTCTGAACCTCTTTCTGTTCTCTGTTTCCTCAGCTTCCTGCAGCTGATTGGCCTCACCATCGCAGCAGTCAGACGGACTCCTGAGCAAAAGCTTCATCGTTGTTCTTAGCTGGATTTAGTCTTGATAAAGACAGGGATACACACTTCTCCTGCAGTGGGTTTTAAAATGAATTAAAGACAAATATAGACAACATAAAACTGTGACTAAGCTCCATTTGAGCGTCTGAAACCACCAGACAGGAGAACTGCTCAGTACTTATGGAGGACCTCATCAGGCTTTTCCACACTTGACACCAGTCCGATAAAATCCCCTCAGTGTAAACCAGCCCACCCTGACAATATCATTTTGTACATCTGAAGTGTGAAAATGCATCACAATGGTGATCCACAAGTGTTTTTCTCATTCAGGAGGTAATCACTTCTTTCCTGTTGATGGGAGGTCACATTAACTGGAGGAGGAAACTGTGGAAGTGAATGAATCAAAGTGTTGCTGCTGTTAATTAAGAATCTGTTTTGGTTGTTTCATCCTTTAAGAATGACAGTAGAAAACGACATTACAATGTGAAAGGTAGCTTGTAGTGATGAGAATTACTCCACTAAATCACGCTACTAAGTGGTTCAGGATCATTCAGTAACTGTGGCTTTTGTAAAAGTTGAGGATTCATTTTAAAGGCTCCCTCTGGTAAGGAATGCTTTGTACCACGTCCAGGTGCTGTTTTTTCCTTCATGTTAGAAGATGCATCATCAGGAAAAAAAAAAAGAGTAAATTTAAAAAATAAATGAGCATTTTTATCTTGCAACTCCATGACTGTTTCAGAAACACTGGATTCAGACACTACACAGAACCACAACAGTAAGACACCTCTAAAAAGTGGGAAGGAATTATTTTGCTGTGAAAAAAAAAACTACATCCTGTAAATATGGAGCTGTGATACACAAATATGTGTTTTTAGGACTTCAATCAAAAATCACAGAGCATGGTGAACTTTTAGTTAGTCTGGTTTAGCTGATTTGTAAGGAAGGTTGGAGTTCCAGTGCTGGTAAATTCTGTAATTCTTCCAACCTAGTGCCAGCATTCAACCACAGGCTTCTTTAAGTGAATGTCTGGAGATGTGAAAATGAATATCCTCAGTGCCTTTAAGCAGCAGCAAGTCGATCAAAAGATACCAAAGCTCTTGCAGTATGCAGATTCTACTGCATGACTTCAGCAAGAAAAAGCAATTAATGTGAACTGTGCAAATCGAGATTTGGAAGAGCAAGAAAGCTTTCAGATAAAACTGCACATATTCAGGCCACATGACTAAGGTTTAGATGACAAAGCTGTGCTGTACACCAGTCTGCACTGAAGCACAAACAGGGCGACATCAAAGGAGTCAAACTCATTCTAGTTTAGGTTCCCCATTCAGCCCAGTCTGATCTCTAGTGGACCGGACCAGTAAAACCACTAGTTAATAACCAATAAATAACCACAAATCCAAAATTTTCCTTTGTTTTCGTGCAAAAAAGTACATTCTGAAAATGTTCACATTTAAAGAATTATCTTTCTACAAAACATTCTGAACAACCTGAAGCTTCTTATGAAAATAAAGTTCATTTTCATCAACATTCATCCTCAGTTTATCATTTCCACTAGGGATGGGAATTTCGACTAATTTCCGAACTGACTAGTCGCTAATTTTATTGGCGACTAGTCGGTTCGGAAAACTTGCAATTTAACCCTTTAAGCGCCAAAGTCGCAATATTGCGACAAGCAACATTGCTGAACATAACAAGCCATAGCTTCAAATATACTGCCCCGTGTGCCTCATGTACTGTACACCAGGAGATGGCGGACATCTGGAACTTCAATCTGAGCATCAGTTGTGGGCGTGTTTTCATTCAAAGTTTTGGAGTTTACAGAGTTTGAAAACTGAGGAGACGAGACTCGCCGTCGGAGCGTATCAGAGCGCAAGACGGCACATTTTAGAGTGAGAAAACTCACCGTACCGAGAGGTCTGCTCAACGCTGACAAAGTACTTTGTCAAGTAATGGCTTACTCATATTCTGAAGAGGAATATTCACCCTCTGATGAAGATGTTCAGTCGTCCACTGAGACAGAAAGTGCCGCTGCGTCTGTGCGTAACGGCAGCGGGTCGGTGCGCCATGACAGTCCACGAGCAGCACATACTGGAGCCGATGCTTTGCTTCGGGGTGGCAGGAAGGGACGTGGTGGGTGTAGCTGGAGTGGTCAAAACACCGCTAATGATGAGGGGGATAGCGGGGGTTGAAAAAAGAGACAAGCATATGCTACTGGCAGGATCAACCAGGTAGCCCAGACGGGACGAGCGTGCAGCGCACACCCGAGCATAGAGCTGCATGGCGGCGCCCGGTCGGGGGGGGGGGGGGGGGGCGTTTAAACGACTAGTAAAATATTAAACGTTTAATAAATGTGTAGGCGGTTAAACGATTAAAAGACTAGTCGCGCACATCCCTAATTTCCACATTACAACTTCCAGATCACAGAGTGTCTACAAAGGAACACAACATTTAGTCATCTGGAGCTGAACCAGAGAGGATTTTATTTTTAAAAAGACAAAAAACAACAAAAAACAAGGCAAATACTACAAAAATGATTTAAAAAAGCAAAAAATTAAATGATAAAAATGAGACAAACACGAAACAAACAAAAAAGTGACAAAAAATTAGATAAAAGAGTTACAAAATGAAAAAAATGGAAAAAACGGGACAAAAAATGACAAAACCGTGAAACAAGACAACAAAAATGATACACAACACAATGAAAAAAGCAAAACACAAAATGGTGAAAATGAGACAAAAACCACAAGAGAGACGAAAAGGAAACACTAAACGACAAAAAGAGAAACAAAATGACAAAAACATGACACAAACGATAAAAGTCAGACAAAAAAAGCCAAAAAACAATAAAACAGGATAAAATGTTACAAAAATGAGACACAAAATGACAAAAGAACAATTAACAGTATGCCTAGCAATTTACTTTATGATCAAAACGACTTGTCATGGTCTACAAATTATTTTAAATTTATAATTTTGCTAATTTGCAAATTATGCAGTTAATGTCTTCTCTGTAATGTTTACACTTTAGCCGTACAGCGGACCGGATTGGACCCTCTGGAGGGCTGATTTTGGCCCGTGGGCCACATGTTTGACACCCCTAAATTACATGAAAGAACCATAAAGAGGAAACCTCAAATGCCACCCCACCACAGAAGTCAGAATCTGAAGTCTACAAACGCCCCCTGGATAAGCCAGCAATATTAGCATGGATATGCACTGGGACCAAAGAGTGTCCAATGCCACTCTTTGGTCACACTCACCTAAGGTATCCTGTCACCTGTAGGAACGGGGTGGAGATATTCTGCTTTAGGGTCGTATATCAGTCAGCGGTACAGGAAACTGCACAAGAAGAAGAAGAAAGGATTCCACTAAATACCAGCAAAGTCTGGGAGCAAATGTCATGCAATAAGTCAAGTGAAAGTGACCCGAGCCTGATTTCTATAATGACATCAGTGATCCAAAGCAAAATCCTCCAGTAACTACTTTGACAAACAGGAAATGAAGCTTTTAGCACACAGGGGCCTAACGTTTACTTATAACTGTATATTTATCGCATTATTCCCAAGTGGTGAAAACATAATAGAATCCAGGTTTGAGCTATACCCTGTCCATGTACACTATATTTATAACTTGTCACGTTTCGGAGCTCCCCTGGACAGCCTCAGTCTCTTATTAAGTCTACCATGAAGACCATCTTAATCAAATCCAGATCAGTTCCACAACGCCTTATTGATGTAGAGTAAAGGCTTGTGTGTAAATGAGGATAACACCGTGCAAATCAAAGCCTGTTTGAGAGCTAAACAGGCAATAAACAGAATGGTATGTATTCAGCTTACCAGCACATTTCCCTTGACAGGCATTAGGTAAAAACAGAAGTAGTCTTATCTGAATGTTTAAAGTGAGCTTAAAATGCGACTCACTGAAGAGCTTCTTATGTTTGTATTAGTTCCACCTTTACTGTGGAATCCCAGATTTAGTTAAATAAAATTGATTTCAACCACACACCTTTGTTGGTTCTAATTAGAAAGTATGTGCAGACAGAAGTAGCCTGGGGCTGCAACAGAAACCCCATCGTTTGGTGGAATCAAGGAGACAAAACAATGGATTCAGAAAAAAAAAGACAGGGAGAAAACACTCAGGTCCCCAGCCAGGGAGTTCTCCAGATCTGTCTCACATGTTGGGATAATCCATTACCCAACAGCATTAGGTGACCTACAAAATATATCTGCCTGATTGCTGAGGAGTGTGATTCTTAGAAGAAATGGCAATATGTGCACTTTTCCTGTATTTAACAACCATGCAAGTCTGGGCTCCTCCAGTAAAACTAGCCTCAGAGAGATCTGCTTCTTTGTGCACGCTACAATTTTCCTAGAAAATGATTTCTTCAAGATGACTGAATGAGTTGTGTATGTCAATAAGTCCGTCTCAGACTGTTGCAACTCAATGGTTCTCAACGAAAACTATTTTAAAGTAGTGAATGTCTTTCTGCTGCCTGTTTTCAATTCATTTCACTCGAGTATTAAAATCCCACCCAGATCGACTTTAAATTTGAAACTTGCATGAGTTAATAAATCCATCACTGTGAACCCAGCATCTGCTTTTATTGTAGTCAAAGTTGCAGCACTGCTGTTGTTCTAAGTGGAGAGTTGAATAGTCCGTAGTGTATTACAACAGTAAGGATTGTAACTTTGACAGAAATGAAATCAAACCTGCTGTTCCCTGTGATGGATTACTTATTGTATCTCTGTAAGTTCATTTTCATGCTGCAGAGAGACGAATGGAAATTAGTTTCTTCATGAAAAATACGTTGGATGAACTAAATCCTCTGGTCTGCTTCAGAAAACAGTCAGTATTATCAGTATTTGTGATATTGTAAGAAATGGACAGAAACAAGGCAGAAACCAGTGCCAGTAATCAGCAACTTCTCTGGGTTTAGGTTGTTAGAGTGTGAGATACCAAATACAGTGAATGTATGAAGCCGCTTCCATTTCAGAACCCCTACCAGGAAAAGTCTTTGTTGGACCTTGTAACGTGTCCATATGGTGCTTTTTATATGCGAGAAGACACATCATGAGCGCAGTAAGTAGCTATTGCCATGGTTGAGTACTTCCACCTTGAAACTACAATATACCCACAACAGTCTCAGGAACATGGAATCAGACTTCTAGGGTCTCTGATGTCACAGAAAGAAAGAATCAACCATGTCAAATTGTCAGTTCAGCAAGGCTTTTTGAATCATTCTTCTTCAGAATCAGTATCAGTTTAATCATGTATGGTTGAATTAGTAAAACATTTCAAATTGCCAAGCTCATGAAATATAATGCTATGTTGTAGAATATTCTAGACAAAAGCATATCAAATTACAGGTGAAACAACAGCTGATCAAAAATGCAGAGAATTATCATTTACAGGCCACAAAGGCAGGCAGTAGCAGAGACCATCCACACCGCATCAGTTTCAGCCTGCAGCAACACCCAAGCAGGGTCACTAATCACTAATGCCACCCACAGATTTAAGGTCTGCTTCACTTTTTATCAGCAGGAGACTGGCAGCTCCTGGTTGACCTGGTAGACCACTGAAGTTCCAGAACACCACAGCAGCCACAACACTGCGGCCAGACGGTCCTGACATCATCTCAATCAAGCAAGCTGTCTTGCTCAAACTAACAATCCCCGGGAAAGCCGAAGGGAAGAGGCAGAAGAGAGAAAAAGATATTCCAACCAGGTGACTGACTGTCAGGAGAAGTGGGCTGCTGTCTCTGCATTGGGGACCTGTGGACTGCAGAAGAACCTCAAGGAACATCTTGAAAGCCTCCGAGAAGGCCTTCTCGTTGGCTCTGGTTGAAAAGGGGTAATGCATGACATAGTTTGCTACCTGGTCACAAGTTGGGGACTGATTGGGGTGCCTGGGTCTTTTAAAAAAACACATTTACACTCTAGACCCTCTAGAATGAGATTTGAGACCTCACAGAAAAAAACGAACTCTTTCCTTCATCCATTTTTAACTAATGGAAACTGTAAATCCAAGGGTACATAGCCAAACTGTAATGATTAGTCAGTAAACACTGACAGTTTTCAGCTTACTCTAAAAGGTCTCAACTGCAGCTTGATCAAATTAGATGCAACAGAAATGAAGCGTAACAATGACACATCCATTTTAGTCATAGGTTTGCAGAGTGATCTTTAAATGTCTTCAATGTGCCACTTCAGCACCTTTCAACCTTTGCCTTAAGGTCCCTCAACAGTGGAGTGGGTTAAAGTGACATCTATGGCCCTTCTTACTGTTTGTCTTCCCATCCCTGTGTAACAGTTGAGAAAGTTTCCTTCTAGACCAGGACTAGATTCAGACTGGATTTGATGTTACTAGTGTTGTCAGGAGGCCACAATTCTAACTTTTATACAATTACTATCTGAATATCCTGACACAGATAATGAAACAATCCTACAGATAAACCTGTAACCTTTAGGAAGCAGAATGGAATAACAGCTGCAACATATTTTGACAATATCAAAGCAAAACAGGACATTTTTACTCCGCCAAGGAATGCAGCTGAGTTATGTGATGATAGGCGTTGATTTGTCCGTTTGTCTGTCTGTCTGTCTGCCTGCAACATTACTCAAAAAAAGACCAACAGATGTGGATGAAATTTTCAGAAATGTCAGAAATGACACAAGGACCAAGTGATCAGATTTTGGCAGTGATGCAGTTTGTAGTCTGAATTAGTTAAAGATTTCTGTATCATTGCCAGATAGCAGCACAGCGTCACTGTAACCATGACAACCAGTGATCACTACATCAGCTGATTGTGATCCTACTACAAATCTACCTCTGAGGACTTATCAGGACTTATCCATCAGAAATGATCCAAGGAACAACTGATTAAACTGTGGGGGTGTTTCTGAGACCCATCAATTCCCGCCGCCCGCTACATGTTTAGGTCACGTGATTCAGTACCTGTAAATAACGTACACATGCAGATCACACGTCTGTGATTACCACAAGGTCATTTAGTTTGTGGGTACATCTATAATAAATGGATACATTCTATTTTGCAATGATTTCTAATCAACAAATGCTACATTTCTGACGATGCCATATGTAGGACTGAGCGGCCTTGGAGGAGTACTGCACTCTCTGAGTGCAGTTCTTCTGGCTAGCTTTGAATTTCAATCATTATTTTCAATTTTTTTAAGTTTAGATCTCTCTCCCTTCACATATCACACTGCTGCCTATGAAAGGTAAATCTTTGCAGAGATAAAAACAACTTTAGTGCACATTTTAATCATTCTCTCTGCAGGAATTCATGTGAGCTGTTGATGACAATTAGTGTTGTTGATCTGAGTATAGATTTTTAGCAGTTTGCAGGAAGGTGAATTAACATTACCAGTGTGAATGCGGCATTTGCATATAGAGATGTTTGTCACATTGGTAAGTTTCAAAGACAGTCAAATGAAACTGTTGTGACTGCCCTTAATTGCCTTGTCAAAGTGAAATAATGCTGCATTTTGCTTTGTGCAGCTACTTTGTGGAGAATTTGTGGACAGTTGGCAAAAGTAGTTTTATCTGCAGCCGTGCCTCTTGTTTTGTCACCATGAAATCTGTAGTGTGCTAATGAGAGAAGGAAAAAGCAATTGGCATGGCCACTACGCCTTCAAGGAGTGGAAACAGAGCTCTGCAGCCAAATAGCACCTCACTGTCGCACATCCAGAGAACTCACAGCAGCTTCTAATGAAACACTGTCACTCTGAAAGGATCAGTACTGAACAAAGGGGCATAGTAACATTTTTAATGACAGGATGTACTTTTGTTATATCGTTATACTGTGCAGCATTTGATGTCTCAAATCCTGCTAGCAGGTGAACACTGAGAGAGTTTGGCCTTTGAGCAGAAGAATCAGAAGACTGTTTAGGATGAACATCACTGCAGCGTGCACAGTTAAAAAAATCACAGAAAGCTAAAATGACCAAAATATGTTTTTGTGTTACTTTAGCTTATCACAGAAATAAGTAAAAACTGTCACAGGACGTCAGCAAAGACTGTGAACACATTGTTCTGCTGTAAAGTGTGATATCACCCACAGTTTGACATATACTTTGCACTGTCACACATGCCTTTGATCTGTGGTGAGATAAACCCACATCCCATTGTTCCTTAATGCCTGAAGTGTCCCCAGAGAGCAATACTGTATGCTCAGCTGCCTCTGCGAGCTGAGACCATTCCCCAATTTGCTGCCGTTGCTCCTTCTGCAGGCTGAGCCCAATCTGAAGCCCTTATGAAGCCGTGCATCAGCATCACCACCAGCTGTAAACAGAGCAAAGATGTTTAATCACTCAGGCCAAACTGCATGTGAAGCTCATTAACTGCTATGATGTCTTCATTTCCTTCAAGACTCCCAGCTCTGGGCTGCATTAATGCTGCCAAGCACCATTTACAAGAGTTTTACCCAGGGCTTGTGCATAACAGGGGATTCCTAAGTGGGCAAGAGGGCCCATTAATACTTGGTTGCTTGTGAAGTGCGTTAATTAAAAGTTAATTTGAGTTTTGTCTGTCTTCCCGTTTGTACTTTGCAAGTTAGCACAAGAAAGCTTTATAAATATTTTACAGTTTGTTTTCGGCCCTTGTCTTCCATTAGTCGTTCCCAACTCTTCCTCCTGGTATTTTTCATGTGACTGTGATAATGGCTATCTGCCACCGTAAGAGAAATATTAAAGATACTCATCAGGCAGGCCATATCCACCCTTATTTCCAGGCATAGCTAATTTTAAAAGACAAATCCAGGCTTTCTTATCTCTTCACAAAAAGCACCAAAGACAATTTATCTCCTTGAAGTATATCTGGAAGAATTCAAGTGGTGTTATAGAGATCAGGAGAGGAAGTCTAGAAATGGTGTTCATCTCTAACAGCTGCTGCTCTTCTACTAATGTCTGAAGCTGGATTTAGATAACACATAATTACAAGCACTAAGTGTCTTCTGGAAGGTGCTGAATGTCTGTTTGACATTATGTTCTGTTACAATTAAACAGGAAGTCACTGAAATGTTCCTTAATTAAACCTTATTTTTGACACTGTTAATGGCATTTACTTTACGTCAAAGTATTAAAACTATACATAAACACTACATGAGTAGTATTTTAAAAGTCTGTGCTGTGGAAAACAGACATTATGAGAAGTTTCAACACATACTTTAACGTGTTAATGTACTTAACTGCACTCAACCACTGTTCAAAGGTTATAATTTCCAGAGAGGTGTTGATTAGACTGCGATCATTGTTAGGAATATAGCTTGCAATGCTGTGAAATTCTGTTCTATTCGGTGACGTTTCTGATAATTTGTTCACATTAATTAGGCAGAAACCATTCTCAGACTCCATTTCAGGTCAATGGCCTCAAAAGATGGACTACATTATTACCTCTTTATTCCAAGAGAAATACAAGAATACTTTATCACTTTGTTAAGGGGAGCTCTGGGTTAAGTCAGGATTCTGCACACATGCGACAAAGAGAAATACTTGGCATGTGTTTAACCCAAGAGGGAGCTGAAATAAAAGAGCTGGTGGTGTGACTTAACGTCATTAGCATAAGAAGGAGAGGAAAAGGTAAGACGAGAGGCTGGAGTGAAGCGTCTTTCAGTTTGATCTTCAGTGCTTCCATGTGTCTCTGTTTGCATGTATATGAGTGCATCTGTTGTTGAGTCACTCAGCCGTGACCTTTTGTGTCCCTGCAGGGGTCAGATGTGGGATAGATCGTTGATAGTGTGTCTATAAGATAGACACACTATCTTATAGATCCCATCCTGTCTGTAATCATGTGTGTGTGTGTGTGTGTGCGTGTATTTTTCTTTGCAATTTGAACATTTTACCAAATAAAACATTTTATCTAATAAAAAGGAGGCAGATGAAACAAATACAGATATCCTCAGAGGAGTCTGCAGAGCGACTGAAGGTTCGAGTGCCTCGCAGTTCTACAGTGGGAAAGAAATCACACAGCATCGCCACCTAATTGTTTATTCCGACTTGTGGAAGAGGAGTTAAAGTGGCTGCTGTCATAGTTAATCCAGTTGAAACCTGTCAGCCCAGTCCATTTTGGCTTTCAACATCAGACAAACAAATTGGTTGTGTGAGTTCCCACTGACAGCGAGACATCGCTTGTATCTGTTACTGAGACGCATTACCCACTTTTTCTTTCAATCTGACATGGAAGCATCAAACCAGCTGCCAAGGGGGATTAAATCCTGTTCAGATTTTAGATGTAACTCATAAGCAGTGCTCTATGCTGAACGTGGAATGGGTTTTCAAATGACTTCAGTACCTATGCAGCGCTGTCACTGTGATTTACGATGACAGACGGATTTCTGTCAGTAATCAGTTTTTGAAATCAGTCAGTAAAGAAGTGAGACTGCATCAAAGTCACTGGAGTCTAAAGATATTAGACTTTTGTTCTTTAAACCCCTTCTATCATCTATCTATCCATCTATCCATCCATCCATCCATCCATCCATCCATCTATCATCTATCATCTATCTATCTATCAGAAATGATACTTATATTAAAAGAAAACTGTCTAAACTTGGTCATTTTGAATACATATGTATTTTATTATTGACAGGGGACAAAGTATAAAATAAAACATGTTACCACCAGCATCTCGTCTAAATATTATCTGTCTGATTGGAACTAATGTCGTTTTTACAGCTCCATGAATGGGTGAACAAGTGAAGCCAGTCAAATAAGGACAGTAAAGATGCTGCTGAGGTGGGACAGATTTCCACTACTGAGCTGTGCAGGCAGCATCCAGGTACAGAGACAGTCTGTAGGACGTAGCTGTGGCTGTTTGTGTGTTTGTGTTAACATTTTTTTAAAAAGTTGTGAAAATTACAGAATGATGTTTTATTTAAATAGATATCAGTAAATGTGCTTGTGAAATAAATACATATGGTTATGAAGTCAGTGATGAAATAAGTACTTGGAACAATAAATAGCTATATAAAGATTAGGGCTTTATTTTTAATAACACATATTATAATTGACTTTTCTAAATGTTGGCCTATGACCGTCTAGTGTTACCAAGTCTCATTTATTTGGATTGAGACCTGTGAAATAATTGGTTCATTTTAAGATTTGGCATTTATTTAATTATTTTATTTTTTTGTATTTCACTGCTATTTGTTTCTCATTTCAATACAAACATATTATTCTATTCTATGCAAAGCAGCATGCTTATATAACACGTTGATTTTCCTCCTCATCAGTAGTAGCTAATATATTTGGTAGCTACTTCGCTAAATCTGACTTACACACGTGGACAAAATTGTTGGTACTCCTCAGTTAAAGAAGGAAAAACCCACAATTCTCACTGAAATCACTTGAAACTCACAAAAATAACAATAAATAAAAATTTATTGAAAATTAAATAATCAAAATCAGCTATCACTTTTGAATTGTTGATTAACATAATTATTTAAAAAAAAACAAACTAATGAAATAGGGCTGGACAAAAATGATGGTACCCATAACTTAATATTTTGTTGCACAACCTTTTGAGGCAATCACTGCAATTAAACGATTTCTGTATTTGTCAATGAGCGTTCTGCAGCTGTCAACAGGTATTTTGGCCCACTCCTCATGAGCAAACAGCTCCAGTTGTCTCAGGTTTGATGGGTGTCTTCTCCAAATGGCATGTTTCAGCTCCTTCCACATATGTTCAATGGGATTCAGATCTGGGCTCATAGAAGGCCACTTTAGAATAGTCCAACGTTTTTCTCTCAGCCATTCTTGGGTGTTTTTGGCTGTGTGTTTTGGATCGTTGTCCTGTTGGAAGACCCATGACCTGCGACTGAGACCAAGCTTTCTGACACTAGGCAGCACATTTCTCTCCAGAATGCCTTGATAGTCTTCAGATTTCATCGTACCTTGCACACTTTCAAGACACCCTGTGCCAGATGCAGCAAAGCAGCCCCAAAACATTACTGAGCCTCCTCCATGTTTCACCGTAGGGACAGTGTTCTTTTCTTCGTATGCTTGGTTTTTGAGTCTATGAACATAGAGTTGATGTGCCTTACCAAAAAGCTCCAGTTTGGTCTCATCTGTCCAAAGGACATTCTCCCAGAAGCTTTGTGGCTTGTCAACATGCATTTTTGCAAATTCCAGTCTGGCTTTTTTATGAGTTTTTTTCAGCAGTGGTGTCCTCCTTGGTCGTCTCCCATGAAGTCCACTTTGGCTCAAACAACGACGAATGGTGCGATCTGACACTGATGTACCTTGGCCTTGGAGTTCACCTTTAATTTCTTTGGAGGTTGCTCTGGGCTCTTTGGATACAATTCCAACGATCCGTCTCTTCAATTTGTCATCAATTTTCCTCTTGCGGCCACGTCCAGGGAGGTTGGCTACTGTCCCGTGGGTCTTGAACTTCTGAATAATATGAGCCACTGTTGTCACAGGAACTTCAAGCTGTTTAGAGATGGTCTTATAGCCTTTACCTTTAAGATGTTTGTCTATCATTTTTTTTCGGATGTCCTGGGACAATTCTCTCCTTCGCTTTCTGTTGTCCATGTTCAGTGTGGTACACACCTTTTCACCAAACAGCAGGGTGACTACTTGTCTCCCTTTAAATAGGCAGACTGACTGATTATGAGTTTGGAAACACCTGTGATGTCAATTAAATGACACACCTGAGTTAATCATGTCACTCTGGTCAAATAGTTTTCAATCTTTTATAGAGGTACCATCATTTTTGTCCAGGCCTGTTTCATTAGTTTGTTTTTTTAAAATAATTATGTTAATCAACAATTCAAAAGTAATGGCTGTTTTTGATTATTTAATTTTCAATAATTTTTTATTTATTGTTACTTTTGTGAGTTTCAAGTGATTTCAGTGAGAATTGTGGGTTTTTCCTTCTTTAACTGAGGGGTACCAACAATTTTGTCCATGTGTGTAGAATACAGTGCAGTGTAGTCTGATCCAATGGTTTGCCCTTCTTGATCCCTTCATGAGTCATTCTAGCCTTTGGATCCAAAGATGACTGTGAAAGAAAACGTTTCCTGAGCTGACATCGATCCTGGACAAGCCCCCAACAGTCTGTATGACACCCTGTAAGCCTGAACAAGTGGTAGACTTGAAGCAGATGAAACATACTGTAGGAGCCAGGAAAATTGTTTTCCTTTAAATAATTATTTAAATTTTTCTTGAGTTAACCCTATCCAGTGACTGAAGAATGGGGGTAAAAGTGAGTGAGACTCCAGGAAGGTGTGGTGTACCAGAAAGAGACTTTGATCACAACTCACATCCAAAGCCTCCTAACACTAACCCATTCATCCTTAGTTTATCTTCATCAGCCTTTACGTTTCTAAGAAATTTATATTACAATAAATAATGCCTCTTTTTTAAAACATTTTTTTCTGTGGAAATCATTTTCTTTAGATGTGTTTTGAGTCAGATGCCACCACAGGGGCTATATAGGCCCAGGAATAGATACAAATACATCAAGTCAAAAGACTCTTTCACCAGGAGAATCCACAGGACTTCCATCGAACATGAAAACTCCACAAACAAAGGGAGGATTGTATTTGGAATGGAGACATGGAAGATGATGACCACATGGCCTGACTGTTTGAGAACGTGATACTTACTGCCATCTTTGTCTTTCACAAACTAAAGAGCAACAGAGAAATAGAAGCAATAAAGGAAGTCTGACTATAATGAAAGTGTTCAAACTGTGAACAGTCCACTATAGGAGAGGACAGTTGGATTGTTTGGACAGTTTCTGGATAAAGGAGTAAGAACAGATGGCTCATAGTGCAAAAGATGAGGAAATAATGGCCAGTAACTCAAGGAAAAGTCAAGAGATGGATGAGACTGAACAAATATCCACGTCAAAACATGCCAGTAGAGGAAAACAAAAGGAAAAATATGATGACCGAACTTTTGGAAGATGTGTCTTATGTGCTGGAAGTTAAAGACAGTTTTATGAACTACAAGCAACTGCTGGAAGTTAATGTTATCATGAACATCATGAAGATTGCACTTCTAGAGAAAGGATGTGAACTGTGGGAATCACTGGTATGGGCTCTAACCTGAGGTTCTTCTGTTTATTGGTGGTTTCTGAGGCTGGTAACTCCAAAGAACGTCTCCTTGGCAACAAAGGGAATGCAACAAGGATATGATGATGATGGTCAATATTCCAATCTGATGTGCCTTTCTTGTTCCCTTAATGCTCTCAAAAACATTTAAAAGGCAGGAAAATTTGAAAGTTACCTTAAAATGATCTCATTACCCTGGTTTGTTAATATTTTGCCAAAATTATGCAAATCTATAATGACAGCAAACAGTAGCCACTTATGGGAATCTGACAAATGAAACATGATTTAGTTTTCTTTTCTCCCTTCACAATTCTGTAAGTGTCTTTGTTGTAGAATGTAGTAAACAGTAAAAGTTTTTAAAAAATGAATGAATAAAAACTCCTTGGACGAGTGTCTTTGTGTATTTAGCAGTATGTGGTGTCATAAACAAGATGTATTCACTTCCAGCTCTGGTCCTTTTCATCACATCCCAATATATTCTTCAGCAACAGGAGTTTGCCCTGTGCGAATACCTGTGTTTAAAACTGCTATTTCCAACATGCAGAATGAACCGTGTCGCCTCAGATTGGCGACGTTTGCAAGAAAGGACTTTATTCATTCCATGGACTCAACACATCTGTGAGATGTGAAGGATCCTCGTGTTTCAGTGAGAGACACTTTATCCGTTTTAAAACATATTTCTTTGATAGAAAAATTAATGTGATTAACAGCTAAAAAATAAACAAACAAACCAAACAGTATATACCATGGCATACAGTATGTAGTGTAAAAGATCCAAAGTCCTCCCTGTATGTCGTAAATTCACTGAAAAAATAACAAAAACCTGTTTTCTTTTAAAAATCTGCTGCAGTGCTGCTGGGCCCGCCAGCTTCATATATCAGATGGAGTGGATTTTCACACACTTCTGAGGGTTTTCTTCAGTTAAAACATTTACCACATAAAAACCGGTGGTGCAGTCATATTTTGTCGACCGCTTTTTATTTAAAAAATGCATTACAGCAACTATTCTATCATTTTTACCAACATCTAAGGGTGTCATTGGGACCATTAGGACCAGGAAACAAATCAATATAACTCAGCCCTTTAAATTACAGTGCCTTGGTGTTGACACAAACAGTACAGTCACATTTTTATCGACTTTTCATTGCAGGCCAATAAAACCCTGACTTTCCCCTTTAACATTTCAGTGGGTCCCCATTGCATGTTCAGATCAGCTTCTCAGTCGGTGTCAATATCGTCACCCTAAAACTGGTGAAAGCTAGTCTTAACAGTCCAAACACATCCTGATTCCCCCTCCTTCCCCTCAGAACCTCTCCACCCTGAAAAATGTCGCCTGTATAATGCCTCTGCCTCCACATGGTGCGAGTCAAAGCTGCAGCCCTGATCATGATAAATGACATTCCCCCTTCTCCTCATATTTTGTCCTACCTGCAGTGTGTTGTTGTATCTTTAAAGAAGAATAATGTGCCGACGCATCCAGCAAACCTCAAGGATGAGCACCTGCAGTTCAAAGGCCACAGAGAGTGCAAACAAGGCCGCAGTGTTTTAGACAGCGAGTGAGGCCAACCAGACAGGAGTCTATGAGTCTTCAGCTCCAGTCCTTGGACGTGTTCGACAACTCTCAGTGGCGCTCAGCATCATTTTCCTCAGAGTTTGGCTGAACATTGTGTATAAACTAGGGCTGGGACTTTTATGCATTAATTACGATTGATTAATTACAGAAAAAATAATGACAAAAAACGCATTTAATCTTACCTTTCTCAGTTCCCTAGTTTCCAGCACACCAGTAACACTGATGAACACTCCAACCCAGTAGGTGACGGTAATGACCCTAAGTTCTGTTTTCCAGCCGTGAAGAAGATTCATAGAATGCACTTAGCTCAGAAACTTTCTCTTTTATCATGAAAATTGTTCAGCAAAGGTATGTCTGAAAGCATTTGCTGCTGAATTTGTCCTCATTTTAGTTCAATGACGGCTGGTTTAGACCTTTAGCGAAAGTTTCATGATGCCTCGGATCTCCACTCCCCGCTCATTAGCATAAATAAAATTATTTTAGGCAAATGAGCTCCGGGGCGATGCACCATACATTAGCTACGACAGTCCTGGTACTGGCTAATGGTGTAGCCATCCCATAATAAACCATTTTTCAAGAAATTGAAAGTGCTTGAGTTTACAAAAAGTCTTAAAATGTTGAATATAATCGCCATAATTACACTTTGAGCTTGCAGTAATCTGTGAATGTAGCAGACAGATGAAAAATGCAGATAAATAAAATTGAAACTAACATTTTTTGTTGTTTAAGTTCACGGATATGTCTATTTTGAAAAAACAATATTTATTCGAATTGAAGAACTTTACTTATTGTGTGAAATTTGCTATTTGACAAAAATGTGATTAATCATGATTAACTAATTACAAAGCCTCTAATTACTTAGATTTTTTTTTTCAATTGTGTCCCACCATTAGTATAAAGTCGATCTGTATGTGCCAGAGGAGGTTAAGGCGAGAATAGAAATTGGAGTTTTTCGGTTCCAAAATCTTCTTTTCAAACAAAAACATTTTACAATAAACGCAAATATAAAGCTGGAAAAGCACTCAGAGAGCACAGCACTCCTACAAGGCTGCTCAGTGATTGTGACATATCTGACAACTGAAAACTTTAATAAAAAATGACCTTACGCTGAGCACAATCATGTTCTGCATGTGTATGTTATGTACGTTAGAAATGCATCATTTTTAAAAAAAATAAATGCAGCATTTGTTTCTTAGTTATTGATGATCAGAAATCAACATAGAATGTGTCCATTTAATATAGATGAACCCACAAAAATAATGACCTTGCTCTGGCTACAGCTGTGTGTTCTGCATGTGTACGTACGGATACCGAATCACATGACCTAAACATGTAGCGGGCGACGGGAATTGATGGAACTCAGAAACACCCCCACAATGTAATCATCTGTTCCTTGGATCATTTCTGATGGATAAGTCCTGATAAGTCCTCAGAGGTGGATTTGTAGTAGGATCACAATCAGCTGATGTAGTGTTCACTGGTTGTCATGGTTACAGTGACGCGGTGCCGCTATCTGGCAATGATACAGAAATCTTTAACTAATCCATGGATCCAGACTAAAAGCTGCATCACTGCCAGAATCTGATCACTTCATTCTTGTGTCATTTCTGACCTTCCCTGAAGGCAGGCAGGCCAATGCTGTTCCGTTGCATTCCTTGGTGGAGTAATCAACATTTAATGTGTACTGTGCTATGTGGGGTATGCACTAGACTTTGTTGCAAAATGTTTGAACATTGACATGAAAAGATGAACATGAACAGACCATAATATTAAGTAGTCTGCTCTACTAATCTGACCTGGTAAGACTGACTTTGTGACTTTACAGAAAAGTGAGCATGGTGCTCATTCAGAAGTGAAGCTGACGTGTTCAGACGTTGTCAGAGGAATAGACTGGGCTAAATTTAGCTGTTTTGAAAGAATTATTGCAAAATATCTGACTGATATAACAAGTAATAATTATAAATTATATTAACAAGTAACATATAATAACTGTATTTCTGAAAATACAAAGCCCACCGGTGTGGCAGATTGCATGGTACTGCTAGGACTGAAATGGATGCTGGATTGTTGCGCTTCAGTCTTTGGTATTTGGAGTTTCAGGTGAGAATTTTTGGAGAATTTATTGGAGGTTAAATGGCATTTTTTCAAATTTCCCTCTGTCCTTGTGATAACGACAGAATGTCAGCATTCTCTCAAGTGTATTTTCTCCTGTTTTCTTCTGTTTGGCAAATTGGTTTAACAGTTCTAAAACTGAATGAAGAAGATGGATTTAGTTATTCAAGAACCAGCCCACCACTTTCTCTGCTTTCATCTCTGCTTAGTGAGAGCATAAATATTTTATCTATCAATGTAAAATACTTAAAATTTTAAAGTATCATCGCATCCATCTTCCCTCCAAAATGTCACCCTATTTGCAGGGGGAACGTAAACGATTTTAAAGACAATTCTACCATTAATGTAGAAAGATACAGTGGGATAATGGGTCCCTAGCAGAGAAGTCACACATGCACATTAGAATAGAATAGAATAGAATAGAATTACCTTTACTAGTCCCACAAGGGAAAATTTGCAATGTCACAGCAGCAAAGTGGCAGTAACAAAGACCAAGAGAACACATCTACAAATTAAAGACATGATATATACACACTATATATACAATATAAATAGGAAAAAATATACACCAGAATACTAAAAGCACAAAGTTTAAGAATGTACACACAAATGAATTACACTTTGGTGTATTGCACATGACAGGTTGCTCACTGTCATTCAATGTTTGGTCTGTTGGAAGCTGATTCCAGAGTCTGATACCAGCAGGAAGGAAGGACCTACAGTAACACTCCTTCACACACCTGGGGTGATCAGTCTGTCACTGAAGACGATGTCCAGAGGCCTCAGAGTTTTATCATGGGGTGGGAGACACTGTCCAACATTAATGTTAGCTTGGATAACATCCTCCTTTCTGGATCCAGGAGGCTCTCCAGGACAGAGCTGACCTTCTGGATCAGTCAATCAAGGTTCCTTTTGTCAGCAGCAGAGCTGCTGCTGCCCCAGCAGACTAGTCCATAGTAGATGGCTGATGCCACCATAAAGTCATAAAAAGTCTTCAGGAGTGCCCCCTGCACCCCATAAGACCACAGTCTCCTCAGTAGACAGAATCTGCTGTGATCCCTCCTGTAAAGTGCTGTGGTGTGGTCTGATCAGTCCAGTTTATTGTTCAGGTGAACACCTAGGTACGTGTATGACTCCACTCTCTCCATGTCCATGCCCTGGATGTTCACTGATCGAGAGGGTGTGTGACTGTAGAAGTCCACCACCAGCTCTCTGGTCTTCCCTAAGTTGATCTGGAGGCAGTTCGCTGGAACCGGTCCACAAAGTCCTGGTTCAGTTCTCTGTTCTCTGATCATCTTCATCTGAGATGAGTCTGACCATTGTAGAGTCATCACAGAACTTCTGCAGATGTCAGCTGGCTGAGTGGTCCATGAAGTCTGCAGTCTACCAGGTGAAAAGAAACGGAACCAAGACCGTTCCCTGTGGGACCTCTGTGCTGCAGACCATCATGTCAGACTCATAGTCCCATGTCCTCACACACTATGGTCTGTCCGTGAGGTAGTCCAGTATCCAGCCTGACAGGTGGTAGTCCACCCCTGTGACCTCCAGCTTGTCCCTCAGGAGAATCGGCTGCATACTTGCATGGAAGAACATCATACTCAAAAGATACATAACTGACTGGTGTTGATGAGATTTAGAGTTTTTAGAGCATTTGTCTGAAAACAGCTGCCTGCTATGACTGAAAAAAACACAATGAGAGCACTGGGAGTGAACACAAACAGTTAGTTTACGGTTCGGAACATCTCTGTTGAGGTCTGTTCATCAAATACAGTTCAGGATCCAGTCTGATTTATAACTCAGAAACAAAGGACAACTGACACTGATGATCAGTGATTGGTGTTAAGGTAGGTACAGTTGTTCAGTCATTCATTCTTCTGTTTTTGCAGAGATGAGTGCCCAAAATGTTGTAGTTTTGTTGGTAGGAGCCTTTTTTTTCCAGTCACAACAAGCCACCACTTTGACTTTGTCTTCAAATTAATTGGGATGCTTTGTTAATGTAAAAATACAATAATAAAATAATAATACAGTGTTGCAGTGCCTCCATTAATGCGTTGGTGGCGTGGCGGCCCCAGATGTAAAGCCTGGTCAGGAGCCACCACAGAAAAAGATTCATCCTCTGTTTGAAATAGCTTTAAAATGTGTTTGGGTGATGTCCAAGGGAGGTTTGGTAATGAATTATAAATAAAGACCGATGCCTTTACCTTAATACTTTGTGTTTTACAGATTTAATCACAAACTCAAGGACCTTTTCTGTAGAGTAAGTCTTCATTTTAAATTTAGTGCAGTAAATTTGGGAGAACAGCCTGATTCAGAGACAGAGTGAAGTGCCACAGTCCCCTGCAAGGCCCTTTTGGTAGCTCATAAGCCCAAGATTTGCACAGTCTATGTCTCATTGAAAATCCATAAGCATAGCTCGTGTCACATCTGCATGCATGCCAGAGTCCCCTCATCTGTTACCGAACCTCCTGGGGCTACCTACAGTAATCTTCCAATAGACAAAGCCTTCAGGTAGTCCAGCTATCAAACACTCTCACTGTCAGTTTGTTTATGGATTTTCAGCATGTTCCCTTGAAGAAATTAAGGTTTATCCCCACAGGATGTTCCACATTACAGCCACTCAATAGTTCTGACACCAGAGTGACGAGGACAGTGGCTCTTGTGCTGGGAGCATCCAGCCTAGCGCGCTCACCCACTGCAAAATATATAAATAAAGATGTCCAAGAAATTTGAAAATGCATCAAAGATGTGCACTGTGAACTCCCTGTAGGAGAAAATGTGTTTGATAAAAACCCAGTCTCATGTCTAGCATGATAAATGGCATTGCTCCATACCCCCTCCGCTGAAACAGCAGCGAGTGGTAATAAGAATACAGTAAGTAGTGTCATTCATCCTGTGCTTGGAAGAGCACACTTCAAGCGCCAGACACCGAGAGCAGCACCGTTCTGCAAATGGAGAGCACCTTCCAGAAATAATTGAACGGTCCCTGCATACAGGGTAATAGAATTGTCTTGTTTTTAGATGTTGCTGTGCGGGGCAAACAGAATCCAAAGACCGATGGCGCTGCATTCTGTGGTTTCTTTGTGCATTTTATTATCTGTTATATACAGGGAGCATTTACACATGAAGCATCCCAACAGAGGCCACCAGCACAAAGCTCTCATCCCACTGCAGTTCAGAAGCAGCTGATTTGAATTAAAAACAGGCTTTGGAATAGGAAATTTCAGTAAATATATGTTATGTTTGAAGAATCTATCACACATAATTCTCTTTAATCCATAGATCTAGAGTTTAAAGTTGAGTTCTAATTCATACACCTTCACCACATGCTACATATGACACAAAGCTGCAAAATACATTCTGACAAACTCATAGAAACTACTCGATTCACAGTAAAGTGGACCAGGCTGCTGAGTGAAAACAGTCTGGCTTTAAAGACTTCATCAGAGGAGATTTATTCTTCAGCACGTTTATGGCTTTCTCCTGCAAAGTCAATTAAATGACCTTGTGAAATACTTTTTGATAAAAAATAAAACAAATTTGGACAGTTTAGAGAACATCAGAGCACCAAGCCAGAGTTTTAATTTCTTACCTAGAATTTTAATCACACTTCAGTTTTAACCAAGGACATTGATACTGAGAGTAAAGTTTTGGATTTTCTTTGTGAACAGTCAGCCTACAGGACACATTCAGACAGACAGTAGAGCCAAGGGGTAAATGTGAGAAGTGAACTTGTACAGTATTTTATCGTATGGTCCAATCAGTCATTCCATGGTTCCAGTTCTCTGTCTCCTGTTCATGGTTTGTCCTCTCTCAGATCTACATCCTCCCAGCGCTGACGTTCTGGTCGTGCTCTGACCCAGCTGTATGCCCTGAACAATTTCAATTGGTATCAACGTTTTTTCATTCCCCTATGAGTTGCTTTAATGTGCTCCCTGGTGTCTAGTTCTATTTGTGATGCTTTTATTTCCACTTGCATCCAGAATCAAAAAGGCATCAGAAACTAATTGAGATCCCAACATTTGCATATCATCTCGCTGCACAGTAAGTAGATATGCAGAGAAGTTGTTAGCGGATAGTTGTTCATTCCAAGAGTTGCAGAGAAAATTATCATTCATCTGGAGTCGCATGTTTAGCCGCTCACTGTCCTTCTGGCCCAGTGTTTGGTCTCTTCTAACTTCTGTAAGAAAAACATTGTTCTTAATTCTGTAAAACACAATGTTGCAAAAATACAACATCAGTTTTATTTTTGTAAATTATATATATATATATATAATTCTTTATAGTTTTATTTAATTTCATTTTCATTTTGTTGTTATTATTGTTAATTTATTTTTGTTTTATTTATTTATTTTGTTGCTCATTTGGGGTCTTACAGGGCTACAGGCTTCTAAATGTTTATCAGCTAGTTGCTAACTTGCTAACTCTGAAAGGTAGTGCACTTTAGTTAACTGTGAGCGATTACAGTAACAACTGTATGTGTATTAATTGATTTATTTATATTTTAATTAATGTAGAAAGTGATGGTCAGTAAACAAAAGGCGCCAACAAAGCAACATGGTTTTCTAAATCTTTTACAACTTCTGTGGATGTTTTTAGTGGATATATTTTTCGTCCACTAAGCCTTACAATTCAAACGCTGCAGTGTTTCATTGTTTTTCTTTTCAAACTGTCTCTGCTCCTTCTCAGTTACAGCTCACTTATTTCCTACCCCGGGTGTGCTCTGCATGCTCGGTAGGAGCCTTAATGAATATAAAAGATAGGGTTTTTGCAAAGCTGCTCTCCTCCAACCCTTGAGGCTTGTTGATGTGCTGGCCACTGGCCCAGATACAGTAAATAGTCTGGGTGGTTTTGTACGTTACTGTGACCACAGTGTGCTCGGTTCATTAGTAATGTCTGTTAACAGTCTGGATTTGTTTGAAGGTTCAGTGCTATTTTGTTTCCTTTTTTAAAAAATCATTAACTCCAAGGTGAAAACAGTCATTACTTATAATTTTCAGAGTCTGGACCCCAGTGCAGCCATCCTGTCACAGGCTCAGAACCTCCAGGGACGGAGTAAAAATCAGTTCAGGACTTTTCACAACCCATGAAAATCCAACAGCACCCACAGAGATGCAGTCATGACTGATCACAATTACTGTCAACAGATATAGGATTCTCTAGATTAATGACCTATATTTGTAACTGGATTCATTAAAACCCATGTGCAGTGCTTTGTACTGGCAGTAATAACAGTGTATTTGTATAATGAAGCATTGTGAACAGAGGGACAGGACAGATTCTGCAGTGGTTCTTCAGCTGTGAAGTTGTCAGGTGGATGAAACATGTTTTCGGCTGAAGAGTCCTCTAAAGCACCACCAACTTCTCAAAATGAATCATCTAACTGACAGGTGACAAACCACCAGCACTGTATGAACCAAAACATTTATGAATAGTCTTTCCACGTTGTAATGTATTGTTGGCATTTACTCTGTATGTTGACTAGTTTTAGAGCGGGATTAGAACCTAAACAGATCAGTACATGAGTGTGTTGAACAGCAATGGAGATGAATTTAGAGGCTTTTCCACCTTCCATGAACCCCTCTGGTGTCTGAGCTAATCACAGATTACTTACTTTGGCTGATTACTTTTAACCCTTAGATGCTGCAGTGATTGGACCTTAGACTCATCCATAAAACGACCCGTAGAAGAATCAATGTGTTTTTATGTCATTTTTGTCATTTTGGTTCAGAATAATCACTGGTATTATTGTTTGGATTATATTTATTCCACACAAGAATGATTTCAACTTTGAAATGTTTTTATTTTTCACTTTATAACAGATTTTTTTTAACATTTTGATAACTGAAAAAGAAGAATATTACCCAGAACAGCAGAAGAAGAACGTCAGCATCCATTTTATTGACATTTTTCTGCTCTGTTCCTCCAGATGTTGCTGCTCTCTGTCCCTCCATCACCTCTGGATGATAATATTGTGATAAAGAGCTGGGGGTAGTAATGCAATGATATTTAAAAAATGTGTTTTTTGAGGAATAGATAGAATATGAAATGATTAAAACATTTCATTACAAAGATATTGCTCATTTTTTACCCACTGAGGCATCGAATGCTAAATATTGTTATCTTCTTGACTAAACCCAGATCTTGAGTGTCTGTGGATGCTGTGGTCCTGGATCCACTGCTTTTTCTACGTCGGTTGTTCTAATGATGTTGAAAGAGACTCAGATGGAAAAGGCACTGGAGACGTACTGCGAGGGAGACTGATGTGAGAGAGATGACAGCCACCTGGAGCTACTCTGGGCCAGCCAGCCCGCTATGCATCACCATTCCTTCTCTCTCTCTCTCTCTCTTTCATTACACCATCGGCCCAATTTGTGCAGCAGCTCACCGAGGAACGTCCTGCTGCTCCTGACAGATGCTCCGCTTTGACCTCTGAGTCACTCACTAAAAGCTCAAACAGAAAATGGAACCAACTTTCAAAAATGCACATGAAAACAGGAAATGTAAATGACACAGTGCTATTTATTTTCACCCCTGTGTGATTAAAGGTATCTTTTTTTATTACAAATAGAACAAGTGAGCTTCTGTTTATTTCCAATTTAATTTGCAGACATAGTACTGAATGGAAACAGAAAGCTTGTTTGGATGGAAGAACCGTCCTGTTTACAGCTTCTCTAACTCACCAACCACAGGTCTTCATCAGATGTCTTCAAGGCCAGAGGTTTGGAATGATCAGGTGACAAAATATAATTTTGCAAAATGACTTACGTTGAGGCAAAAGCCTGGGATAATTTGTACTGTTAGGAATCATTTGCATCAGTCAGCCCTGGTCTGATGTGTGACTACACCACGACTGTCACATCTCATGAGGCTGGAGCTGCTCAGTTGGCTCAGTTGGTCCATTTTTAGTTTTGACTCAGATGTGTTTTTACAACTACATTTACACGAGCTGTAGAGACTGTGTGCTGTAGAAAACCAGACCTGCTGTAATGTTAATGTGTGCAACAGCATCACACGACACCCTCTGCAGATGTTCATCCTGCAGCTGTCCTCCTGTTGTGCTGTTTGTCTGTAGTTCTTTTCTGTCTCCTCTGTAGACTCGCTCTAACCGGTCAGGGTGGATCACCACCCTGCCTCAGCCTGCTTCTACTGGAGTTTTGTTCCCGTTGAAAGGGAGAACTGCTGAAAGGAGATCACTTGGAATTGTTTTTTTAATATATTGTTTTATGATATTGTAAGTTTTTGAGCTTACTAGGTTAAGACTTATATTGTGAACTGGCACTATTTAAATACAGCAAAAATAAATAGAATGAAATCAATAAATTTGCCAAACCAAAGTAAACTAGAAACACACTCAGAGAGCTCAGTCCTCCTTCAAGGCTCCTCATTCCTCCATATGGCATTATAAGAAATGCAGAATGTGTCCATGTAATATAGATGAACCCACAAACAAAATGACCTTGAACTGAGTACAGGTGTGTGTTCTGCATGTGTACATTATGTACGGATACCGGATCACATGACCTAAATTTGTAGCGAGCAGCTGGAATTGATGGGACTCAGAAACACCCCCACAGTTTAATCAGTTGTTCCTTGGATCATTTCTGATGGATAAGTCCTGATAAGTCCTCAGAGGTGGATTTGTAGTAGGATCACAATCAGCTGATGTATTGTTCACTGGTTGTCATGGTTACAGTGATGCTGTGCTGCTATCTGGCAATGACACAGAAATCTTTAACAAATCCATGGATCCAGACTATAAGCTGCATCACTGCCAGAATCTGATCACCTGGTCCTTGTGTCATTTCTGAGCTTCCCTGAAAATTTCATCCAAATCTGTTTGTCTGTTTTAGAGTGATGTTGCTGACAGACAGACAGACAGACAGAGACGCCGATCGTCACTTAACGAGTACTTCAACCATGTAAAAAGCCACATTGAAGTTATATTCAAAGAGAAAGGATCCCTGTGAATAATCTCCAGCTACACTGTATATTCACAGTCCTAACAATTCACAGATCAAAAGAAAATGCATTTCAGAACAGACAATACAGTTTATAATATACCGTCTTCATACCTCATGTTATGAATGCAACATGTCACACTCCGTTACAACAGAAGGTTTGGTCGTTGTCTGGAGCTGCTGTTCAGATGTAATCAGGCTGTCTGCTTGGTTACATACTATAGATAAATTAATTCCACTGCAAATACTCTGTTTTGGTTTATTGTTTGCTCTGCATTCATTGTTTATTTGTAAAGTTATGTGGGATTATTCAACCCTACACACACAGCATTTATAGCTTAATCTAGTTGGAGGGACTTTCCAGTGATAAGAATTTACAATGCACAAAATTCAGAAAGAAAATACACACTAATCAATGGAAGACACCACCGATACTCTGAACACACAGAAACTCAGCGACACTAACGGTCTGATTCTTGACTACATGACTGAACCCTGTCTTCAGTTTGGGCCTGTAACGGTCCCTTTCATGATCCATTTTGGTACTGTGGGAGAAAAGCATCCACATATCGATTCCTCCAAACAGAAAAAAGCTGTCTGTCAAAATGAGGATTTACAAAGAGGCACCGGTTTTCCAAATACCCAGAAGTCCCCAGTGGCACCTCCTATTTCACCTGGGGAGCCTTACTACCTACACATTCAATGAAAGTTAATGATATGATTTAAAGTTTAATTTCTTTTCTTTTTAAATATAGCAGTAGTGATCTGTCTTGTATGTATATATATATATATATATATATATATATATATATATATGTATATATATATAAAACTTTACTAGTAATTACTACACAACAATATAATAATATATTAGAACGTCTCATGCATATGCTACCTAATGATAACGTGCACATTGTATGTGGTTTAGCTTCTCTGCAAGCAGCCCTGTACTTCTACATGAAGCTTTCAGTCTGACTAATGGTGGCGGTGGGATCAGCAGATCAGATGAGGAGAGGCAGGCCTGGGAAGCAGGGAGGATTAGATGATGAAACTCTGAAACTCTGTTCTGGATTCTCTTTAAGACAGAGCCTAAGCTCAACTTAATCTTTTCTGATGTACGTCAAAAGCCCTGTAGGAAATCAGAATCAATTCATCCATGACATTCATCTGTGATGAATTACGATGGCTGCTATTTTTGGAGATGACCTTTCTGTATCATGTCACATACCGGTACATGACCATTAACTTGGGAAATGTTAGCACAAAGGGAAACAAGAGATATGTACTTTTTAAAGGTAACTTTTCCTTGTCGATCGATGCAGGAAGGAGAGCTGGAGCTGCAGGCAGACAGCAGAGAGGCAGAACACTGCACTGTCAACGGCTTTATTACAGTCTTCAGCTTGTGTTTGGTTTGTTTTAGCAGCCGTTAGGGTCAAATGTGATGGAAACATTCCATCATTTTATTGTAAATACATTCATGATGAAGTAGTGTAGACCAGTGTTAAATGGTTCTAACTAGAGAGCATTAAAACAGAACATCTCTGCATGCAGCACTTCTGTCTGAAGGTTCGCTGCAGTGAGCAGTAAAACTATGCAGGAGCAGCAGAGAGGAGAAAGGTCTTCTCATAAATCCTGGCCATCTTTCGCCATATATTTCAATGTATTTCATCTCACCTAAAGCTGTTTAAAACACATTTCCCTTCACAAAATGCAGTAAAATACAGTTTGATGCAATTAGATTGTTTGAGTTTTTGCCAAATTACCATTGATAGTAGTTTTCTTTTATCAGTAATCTGTACAACTAAACTACACATTTACTCCATTATTTATGGAAACCTTTTCATGTAGAGTTTTCTATGTTTTTTATTGCTTTTACTATTAACAGTAACAGTATTACAGTAACACTTGGCCTCAAACCCATTTGTTTAAAAAAAATAAATAGATGAATAAAACTACGTGTGGGTCAGTGGTTAGCTCTGTCACCTCACAGATAGAAGATCCCGGTTCGTGTCCCTTCCTTCCTGGGATCTTCCTGCATGGAGTCTCCATGTTCTCCTGTACATGTGTGGCTTTTCTCCAGGTTCTCCAGCTTCCTCCCACAGTCCACAAACATGCTGAGGTTAACTGGTGATTCTAAACTGTCTGTAGGTGTGAATGTGAGTGTGATTGTTTGTCTCTATGTGTAGCCCTGTGACAGACTGTTACCTGTCCAGGTGAACCTTCACCCTCAGTCAGCTGGATAGACTCCACCCAACATTTGTCAGTGCATTAATTTGGAATAAGAGTGGATTGATATACATTTGGTGCATTAGCAATTATTCACATTCACTACGTTTAGTAATACTACGAGCTAAATGAGATTTCCCAAAGATGTTTGGGTAGGGCAGCTAATTTCACAATAATTCATGTAACATGCCAAGTAACAGCTGACTCTTTGCACCGGCAGCATGACTTTACAGACAATGGTGTGAGTCTCACTGACTTTTTAGACGCTCTGACTTTTCCTCTGGAGTTGTTGTTGTTTTTACCCAATTCATGGTTTTACAGCCAAATACCTGCAAAAAGAAACCATTCTGTCAGCCTCAAACTGTACACGGTGTTTAAATAAGCAGAGTTAGCAGGCTGGTATTCCAACGTACGCTGATGAACATGGTGAACGCTCGATTAGCTAAATGTCAACATGCTAACACTGTCATTTGTGATCAGAGATGCTGAACCAGAAAACATCCAGCCAATCGTGTTGATGTACTGACACAAGTACGCATCAGTAAACTGTCCTAAACTGTGTTTAGTAGGAGATTGTGTTAAAAAAACAAACAAAAAAAACAACAACAACACTTTATAAAATGCATTTGAGGGGGAAAGTCACCATGTAGTTCTTAAAACCTGACTTGTGATTTTATTTATGCACTTATTATGTCCTGGTGACTGTTTAAATTGCATTTATGGCCTTTCTTATTCATTTAAATAGAGATCTGGTATTGATAACCTAGAATAAGATGACTTCTGAGTCACATGATTTAAAGTTAGCTTGGATGTGAAGCCCCGTTGTGCCTGATTACAGCCTTCAATCATGGATTATAAAATCTTTTACTTTGTATAATATTTGCAAACTTGGTGCCACTTCCAATCCCTGAGTATAACATGAACACACTGTGTATCCTTTAGCACCATTTTTCACAGCACAGAATAGTCCGACAGACCTATAAAAATAGTCAGAAACAGACAGCATGAGTCCAGATGTTCTTAGTTTCTGACATCACTGTTGCTGCTTTCAGATTTGTTTTGTGCTATGAAGTCAGTGTTGGGAAAAGGCATATTTTAACCCAAACCATGATCTTTATCTAAACTTAATCAAGTAGTTCTGGTGCTTAACTTGACCATAGACTGACAGAAGTTAGATTTAAGTCTCAAGACAAAACAAAACTAAGTTAAAAATAATTAACAGTCCAACACAAGACACAAACTTTGGTCCTCTGGGAGAAGATCCGACAACCTCCACCTCTTCAACCTCTTTATCAGGCCTTTTAAAGTGGAAATGTTCCTGTATGTCCGTCAGCATCAAATACTGACACAGGTGGCACAAAGGACACCGTGTGTGTCTCTGAGCCACAAATGTTTTGATAACCTGACAGTGTTTGACACCCTGACAGTGAGAAGAGCGCTGAGTTTCCTGACCATCCTCTACAATACACCGTTTGCTCATCATTGCCCCACATGTTGCACTTTCTCCTTCCTGAGAGTCTCACATCATCATCATCTGACTGAATGTACATTACAGTAAATCAGCAGCTAGAGCTACTTTTGTGAGTAACCCAGTTTTACTTGCTACTTTTCACAAAGTTGTGCTGCTGTGGTCTAATGAGAAGTGCTAGCTGTAACTTCACAACCAGCTTTGTGAGGTTACAGCTCTGTTCAGAGACTCTGTGGCTCTGAGCCATAATGAACTGAAAAACGCTTGTGCATTTCTAATGCCTCATTTATGTGTTTTTAATCACACACTCCTGAATTACACTTTGACATGTCATAGCAGGAAAACACCAGAGTGATAAATAACATTAATAATGTCTGCTCTGGGCTTTGTATCGGAGCTGACGGCTGACAACTACACCCTGATACAGTTTCACCTCTGTTCTTCTTGCAATGACATGTGGCATCTTTTGGACAACCATGAAGCACTAAAGCATAGAGCAATAAAATGAAGCCAGCTTCGATACACCACAGAAAAGTACTACATACATGTAGGATGCTTTCGTTCATTCTGGTCTTTTGATGGGATTGGTTAACAATAAGAAAAGGTATATCACCAGCTTTATCCTCCAAAGGCTCTGCACACTCTCCACAAAGGTGTAATTCATTCTGACTGATGACAGCTCTACAGGCTGCAGTTATGCTGAGGATTAAATGGTGCTAGGTTCATGGCGTATTGGAGGAACCATATTACCCGTCTCTGACTTGTAAAGATCATTCACACCAGCTTCCAAGTTCTAAATGTAGCTGGAGAAAGCTGTGAAAGCTTTTTCTATCGGCTCTTTGGTGCTTATTCATATAAAAATTGCCTGAAAACCTGCAGCTTCATGTCAGTGTAGTCATGAAAAAGTAAGCAGAAGTCAAAAAGTAAGTTTAAAAGGAAGTCACATTTAAGAGTTGTTTAATGTCTCCTTTACTGATGTTTCAGAGAAGATCAGATCTTCACCTTTCATATGAAGCAACAGATCCTTCCTGTTTCACATGGATGTAAAGAGCTTCCATTTGATTCATATGTCGCTTCATTGTCAGTATTTATAGATGATATAAGAATAATAACACTTTACCTTGTGTGAAGGTAGACCATGACTTTGGCTGGCCTTTGAAAATAAAAGAGGCTTTGGTCAGAACATTGTTCATCAAAAAGCAGATTTAGAATGTGTTTTCTAGCTGGAGCTGCTGTGGATGGAAGCTGGGAGGATCATTCAAGCGATTCGTGTTTTCTTGTTACGCCGTTGGCACGACAACACCAGTCCGATGCAATGAAATGTCATTTCTGCTTTGGTGTTGTGACCCACACCGTGTTTGAACATGACCTGCTCCAGTATTTTGCAAACATTGAGCCTCATATGAGTTTGATCAGAGATAAGCTGGGGAATGTGAGACCGCTGAAGGTCAGATAGGAGCCTCGTCCTGGATTTGTCCCACAGGTCCTTGTCCTCCACAGCCTGCTCCACAAACAAACCACTGACTCCATGAACACCGAGGGAATCATCTCACTCTTTACCAACCGTGTATCAATTATCAGGTAAATTAAACTGAGCCATATTGTCTCTGTTTCATGTTGCAGATTACAGGAATGTTTTTAATAATGCCAGCAACAGCACACCAGGTGGGAATCCTGATATTGCTTGTATAATTATATTTTATTGCAGTTTAATAATGTTTTTATTGTTTCTAGTTCAGGGATCCCAGCCTCTGCAGGTGCCACAGTCAAGGTAAACAATCAATATTAGCAAAAGAGCTGTAAATAAATTATTAATCTTTTGTTGTTCTATTGTAGTAGCAGATCTGTACTTCTTTCAGGCAGGAATAATTCCGTCTATTGCTTTATATCTCCACAGACCGACAATTCATTAAGTAACACTCAACGCAAACCTGGTGAGGAAGGGAAGCATCGCCTCACATGTGAGCCTCAGTTATGAGCTTTAAAGGCAAAGACACAAAGGGCTGTTTGGTTAAATGTAGTTAAACCAGTAGTTTAGCTGGAGATTACAAAATATTACCATACTTTATGATACAAAATGTCTAAAATTTGATGGAAATTACAATTACTAATGTTGTCCTTAACTATGGGATGCACACAAATCTTAGAAATGTGACGAAGACCGAGAGTCTGAAAAAGTCTAATCAACCAAAGTAAGTGAGAACAGTTGCTGTGGTGTGTGTGTGTGTGTGTGTGTGTGTGTGTGTGTGTGTGTGTTCTTGTACTTGCTACATGGTGAGTACCATTTTCTGCATTTAACTATCAAAGTGAGGACATTTTTACAAAGTGAGGACATTTTGGCCGGTCCTCACTTTGAAACAGCCATGTTTGAGGGTGAAGACTTGTTTTTAGAGAACAGGTATGAATTGAGGTTTGGTTAGGGTTAGGGTAAGGATTAAGTTTAGGCCATCAGTTGTGATGGTTAAGGTTAGGGTAAGGCTCTAGGAAATGCATTACGCCTATGGATGTCCTCACTAAGATAGAAGTACAAACATGTGTGTGTGTGTGTGTGTGTGTGTGTGTGTGTGTGTGTGTGTGTTCTTGTACTTGCTACATGGTGAGTACCATTTTCTGCATTTAACTATCAAAGTGAGGACATTTTTACAAAGTGAGGACATTTTGGCCGGTCCTCACTTTGAAACAGCCATGTTTGAGGGTGAAGACTTGTTTTTAGAGAACAGGTATGAATTGAGGTTTGGTTAGGGTTAGGGTAAGGATTAGGGTTAGGCAATCAGTTGTGATGGTTAAGGTTAGGGTAAGGCTCTAGGAAATGCATTACGCCTATGGATGTCCTCACTAAGATAGAAGTACAAACATGTGTGTGTGTGTGTGTGTGTGTGTGTGTGTGTGTGTGTGTGTGTGTGAGAGAGAGAGACCTTTAAAGGAAAATCCTGCTTTTGTTCTGCAGTGGTTGAACTTCTCACTTTTCCTGCAGTCAAGGTGTGAGCTACAGAGAAGCCAGGGGGAACTTGGCTTCTCTTAATAAAGCATGAGCTCCCCTGAAAACATGGTCTGTGAAATTTTGGAGGGTTGGTCTTTTGGTCTCTAAGATATTGACTAAATCCTATCTTTGCCATGCATTTCCATGTTTCTGTATTTTCATCTGTCTCAGCTTTTAATACAATAATGAATGCAGGTGAACTTCAGTAAGGAAGCCTACAGTCAGTGTGGGTCAAAAGAACAGAATGGTTTATTAAAACGAGGTCACTAACATCTGTTCTGTGAAAGAGGTTAAAGAATTGAAGTGTTTTGCTGCAGGGGAGGGGCACCCCATGAGCAGGCTAATGCACTGGGAGAATGAAATCCATGGAAAACCAAAATTACATTAGAAAAAATTATCAGGAAAAACACCAAAGCTACCACAAATGTCACAGTAAACCTAAAACTAAAAAAGCACTGAGAGAGAGTAGTCCTCCTCCAAGGCTGCTCATTCCCCCATATGGCAGAAATGCAGAATTAGTTTATTCGTTATTGATGATCAGAAATCACCATAGAATGTATCCATTTAACATAGATGAACCCACAACACAATGACCTTGCACTGAGCACAGGCGTGTTCTGCATGTGTACGTTATGTACGGATACTGAATCACATGACCTAAATATGTACCGGGTGGTGGGAATTAATGGGACTCAGAAACACCCCCACAGTTTAATCAGCTGTTCCTTGGATCATTTCTGATGGATAAGTCCTGATAAGTCCTCAGAGGTGGATTTGTAGTAGGATCACAATCAGCTGATGTAGTGTTCACTGGTTGTCATGGTTACAGTGGCTGTGCTGCTATCTGGCAATGACACAGAAATCTTTAACTAATCCATGGATCCAGACTATAAGCTGCATCACTGCCAGAATCTGATCACTTGGTCCTTGTGCCGTTTCTGACCTTCACTGAAAATTTCTTTCAAATTTCTTGATCCGTTTTTGAGTAATGTTGGTAACAGACAGACAGACAGACAGACATATGCCGATCGTCACATAACTCCAGCGTTCCCTGGCAGAGTAATGATCTCCCCTCACAGCAGCAGTTGTAGCAGTAAAACATAGAACTCTACAGGTTAGTTCTATAATCTGCTGAGGACATGATACAGAATCCGAGATTTGTTGCAACACATTAATCTCAGTTTATACACAGATTACTATTATAGAGATGTTCTCATACCTTCCCAGTACCACTAGTCCTAGACCTTTGTGATACTTTACAAATTAAACAAACAAACAAACAAACACAAACAACAAACAATTAAAACAATAAATCACGGACAGATCCACATTTTCTGATTCAGTCATTTGGAATAAAAAAAAAAATCTACCAAATTCCATGTTTACATAAAATTGCAGCGCCTCAGGGTGAATTTTCAGCTCTTTGTTTCCCTGAAAATCAGACCAGGCTAATTAAAACCCAGAGTTTGTTTGTGTAGCAGGAATGAAGCCGACGTTCCTGAGCTTCATGTTCCTCCTGAGGCGCTCCACCGTCATTGTGCTGGTGTCCCCCTACTGCATTCATCATCACAGATTAGACGTAAAATTAGGTTCTTATTGAAGCACGATTCATGCATGATGGTGATTAATGGCCGGCTCACATTAACACAGACACAGACATGCATGCAGCTCTCCCCATCTCTGCTGAAGCATGGCAGATATCACAAACTTCACTCACATTAACTGAAGGATCAGAAGAGCTTTACTGATGACAACCACCATAAAACAGAACAGAAGAACAAACATGTTGTGGTGCTGAAAGCAGACAGAAACAACACACAACCTTGTGCTTTATTAATACATATTGTGTTGTCCAAGTTGTGCTGGGACGGGGTTACAGGTGTCATAGAGCTTCAGCTGGACGACAACAACAGACTCTGGTGATGTCGTTGTTATGAAGGAGAAGGACACAGGACTAAACCACCACAAACTTAGGAGAAGTTAAGACTTTTGGCTGATCGATCACCCCAGCAGTAAATATTTGATATCTGAAGTAGAACAACAGTTCCGGGGACATTTTACTGGGAGAAATAAGTGAAGAGTGTAGCTTCCAGTAGCCTGACATGTTCAGCAGAGCTGCTGTGGCTTCTCAATACTTGTACCAACTCTTCAGGCAGGCTCAGGACAGTAACATTAGTCATATTATTATTCCTAAATGGACACAAAGCACTGAAGCATCTTCTGGAGGAAGCTTGAAAATAGTTTTCAGCTTGTGACTCCATCTTGTAGTCCATTATCCACTTCTTCTTCTGTGTGTCCATGGCTCAAAGCAGAGCAACAACAAAGAGAAACCTTTAGATCAGTGAGGAGGTCAGGTATAGCTTTCAATGCTAGGTTTAGAACAATGACGTTCAGATCAACTCTGAGGCATGGCTGAGATATTAAGTCTGTTCATGCAAGGCTTCCTGCTCAGGGATTTTATTCTGAATAAGCAGTTTCTTTGTTTTTATTTATTTTAAAAATATATAAATTCAAGGAAGTAACTTAAATCCACCATGGTGGTCAAAATAACATTTTTATAAATGCATAGACACATGTTCACACTGTAACTACAAATATGAGATTTTCGACTGTGAAATATCAAATATGCTGATATGTTCCTGTCAGAGCAACACACCAGGTAACAGGAAGACATAATCAGAAATGCACCCACTTTGAAACATCCAGTCTGTGTTCAGAAGTAATGGACCAGAGAACTTTACTCCAGCTGAACGGTCTTTGTGTTTTTAGATGTGGGTTTATGTTTTCACCCGCTCGTAGATCAGGTTCAGGAAAATATTGTTCTGGTTTAAATAACACCCTGTCAGGTTTCAGGACGCTGGGGTTATAAGTCCTGCTCCTTTTCATGTATGATTTGAGAATGAGCAACAGTTGGAAAGCAATAAAATAAATGGCAGAGACATGTTGATTAAATATGTATTTGTTATACATCACAAACAGAAGAGGAGAGAAGACAGGAAGTACATTTCCCTCATGTATAATGCAGCTTACTTGCATAAGAGCATCAGTTTTGGGAGACAAATTAATGCTGGTTCTCAAGTCCCTGTGGACTGTTCCACAGCAAATGATGATCTTTCCCTGACCTTTTTCAAAGAGCCTTTGTTGCCTAAAATGCATAAACATGAAAAGTTGCATAGTGCAGAAGTTAAGTGGTTATTAGTGGTTATTGTGCTGCAGGACTGGTTATTATGGCAGGAAAAGAGTGTGTTGCTCATGAACACAGCACTGCTTTATTCAGGTTCAAAATATTTGGTAAAATATCTGCTAAATATTAAGAGTTCATTTGCAAAAACAGGTAACTTCGTTTTCAGAAAACTCATTTTTTTATTGTTTACTTGAGATAATGATAATAATAACATGAATAATTTATTTTTTCTCTATTTTGTCATGTATTTTTCTACTGAATCAAATCCACTCAACTTCAGTTTGATTGATATTATCTCATAGCCTAGCCACGCTACACCCATGCTTCTGACGGCACAAGGGTCTAGGAACGCTCGACAGGGAGGGAGGCGGGCTAAAAGGTTGTCTATCAAATCCCTCGGCAGTAATTGGGTAGGTATACAACCAATCAGTGCAACGAATAGGCTGACGTAGTTCCTAGAGCACCGGCGGATTGTGGCTAAGTCCCATTAGCTTCCCAACCAGCGGAGTCAACTGGTATATTAAGGATTTGCCATATCCCGTCGGCATAAGTCCAAATACGTCTTTCTTCTCAATGAAACACTTCAGTGCCGTCCTTTGTTTATCTTTCAAGTTGAATTTTAGCTTCAAATCTTTAAGGGCTGTGGCCAAAGCCGAGTCGAAAGATAACTGTTTATTGTGCGCCGGTTGTTACTGTCAGAATTGTCACGCCTCTGTCGTCACTTAGTTACGCCCGCCTTCTGACTCTACACTTCATGGTGATTGGTCCGGCCAGTTTTAGGAGAATCCAACCTCGAGCCTTATGGAGGGTAACTAGACCCACCCTGGCAGAGAATTAAATTCGTTGTCGTGGGTTGTCTAGCGCGGCTAGGCTAATTATCTCAAGTAAACAATAAAAAAAATTTTCTGAAAAGTTATCAAAATGGAGTTATCTGTTTTTGCAAATGAACTCTTCATATGTTCATTGATGTTCCTTCATTACAAAACGTTATCCAGCTTTTCTTTTGCTTTCCAGACTAGCAGTTTAGTGTCCACGTGTAACACAGGCGTGAACTAACCGTGAACACCCAGAAAATGAAGCCCGGATTTTGCTACTTCCTGGTCGCCATTTTGGATTTTTTGGAGCCAGTGACGTAAAAAGCGTCATCAAACAGGCTGGACCGGAGAGCAACTAGGGGCAGGATTGGCTGAGGACTCTCTTATCCCGCCCACATTTTACCGCAGAGGCTTCTGTTGCTGTCCATCAAGTATAGCCACGCCCCCTGGCTCCGCCAACTTTAACGATTTATTTAAAATTCAGTATTGATTTATTTTAAGATTGGCCACCTGATCTCTCATTTTGACCATGAAAACTAACGGGAAAAAAATCCTGAGCTGTAGAACATCAGTCTATCAAGTTTTATTTTTTCCAAAAATGAATTGGGGTCTATGGAGATAAAGCTTTTTGGAGGCAACCCTAGCGGACGGCGGGATATTGCAAGTTTTTGACACTTCCGGGTTGGCTTCATTTTTGGAGCCAGATGCTACGTCCATCTTTATATGCAGTCTATGGTGTAACATCAAGGAGACGGTTAAATTAGGAGCCTCGGCTTTCTTTGGTTGTCTGACTGTTTTCATGGCAACATGGTCATTGGTCCACATTTAGCTGGGGATGGGATGGAAAACTGTCTAATATGAAACACTATTTAGATTGTTTCACAGCACACACAGGCTCATTGTTTAGGATAGCAGTTAGCAAAACCACAGTTTTCCTTGGAGCACATGCTTTAACAGAACCTGATGGTCTTTGGTCACACTTTAGTTTCCAGGAAGAAAAACACGACACTGTCAGACAGTGACACTTTTGATAATGTTCAGAAACCCAATAAACATTTTGTGCTTTCTGTAAAACATATTAGTCACTGCTGTACAGGACCATGCTTTTTGGAAGGCAGATTGACCCTGGCTGTGGAGCTACAGTGGAACTAAAACTATTAAACACAGTAATCCCACTGCTACTCTCCAGTCAAGTACAGCTGAAATCGTTGTGTACTATTCTTTCAGCTCTCTCCATCCATGAAAACAAAGGGCTGCCCACTTTGTTTTATCTGCATGACTGGATGGTTGTTCTCCCAATCATTTTAAATCAAAAGCTACAAGAGGGAGCAGTCCTGTCCAGAACAGGCTTTCATGAAAGTGGTCAGCACAGACAGAGGCTGTTTCATGAAGTTTTAAGTTCAGCAAAATCTGATTTGTGGTAAGTGTGGTGCTCTTCTACTGTGCACCTCCCCGATGCTACATTTAATATGAAGAATGTGACTGACCATCGGGACAGAATTTCTCAGTGTGTGTAAACACAGTCTTACTTGATTTTTGCACAGTAGTAGGCTTTTCTTTGTAGATAGTAATTGTGGACTTTATCAGCAATGATGATGCTAAAGCTGTGATTTTGAAAGCTCTTTCACTGACTGACTTTTCAGATGTTTACAGATTCATTCTAAAACAGCAGCCCTGGAAAAGGGTCACAGAAAGAACCTGTGTGGCTGCATAAGTTATATCATCCTGGACGAGGGCCAAAGCTGCATATCAGGAATGAAAAATGAGAATCTCAGCAGTTAGGCACTTACAAGGTATTAACATAAAGTGGTACCCAAGCACCCTGCAGGGTTAGCCCTCCTGATCCAACCAATAGCCACAACATTAAAAGCACTGGCAGGTGAAGTAAATAGCATCCCGTTACAAAGCAGCGTTCTGCTGGGAAATGCTGGGAAACATCTACACACTGCTGCAGACCAACCCAGTGTTCCCCAGCAGGACAACATGTCCCACCACACGGCAAAAACTGCTCAGAAGACTTGGGTAGCAACCAACAAGGAGCCAAACAGGACTTCAAACTCCCCAGATCTCAATCTGACCTCACATCTGTGGGATGCATCCCAACAAATCTGATCCACAGAGGCCTTACTCAGCAGCCCACAGGACCCAGAAGACCCACCAACACAGCAGGTGGTCTTAATGCTGTGCCTGAACAGTGACGATCTGTTTGATATATTAGAGTGTGATTTGCTAATTATAGATAAACAGAGAACAATTATTTGAAAATGAGAAATAACCAATTTAACCATCCATCCATTATCTATACACTCCTTAGTCCTCATCAGGGTCATGGGGGGTGGAGTCTATCCCAGCTGACTGAGGGTGAAGTCAGGGTTCACCTGGACAGGTAACAGGCTATCACAGGGCTACACATAGAGACAAACAATCACACTCACATTCACACCTACAGACAGTTTAGAATCACCAGTTAACCTCAGCATGTTTGTGGACTGTGGGAGGAAGCTGGAGAACCTGGAGAAAAGCCACACATGTACAGGAGAACATGGAGACTCCATGCAGGAAGATCCAGGAAGGAAGGGACACGAACCGGGATCTTCTAGCTGTGAGGCGACAATGCTGACCACAGTACCACTGTGTTTAACTAGCATAATGCTATTGAGTTCTGCTGGACTTGCAAAAAGGAGAATTTCTGAAAACTAAATAAAGGACCACAAAGTTAATGATACTTTAAAATGGTACGCTACCATCTCAGGTCCCACAGCACTGAGCTGGACAACATTTTCAGCATCGTGGCCAAACTGTTTTACAACTTCTCTGACCAAAGAGAAGACCCAAACCAGGCAAAAATACTCTTTGTATCATCAGACTGTCATCTAACACTTGATAATCTAAAAGCACAGTTTGCCAGTTTTGGAGAAATAGGACATTATGAAGTCTGGTTTGATGCCTACTGATGCATATTCTAAAAGGACATAAGTGAACCCTTTTGATCAGTGAGGAGGTCAGGTATAGCTTTCAATGCTAGGTTTAGAACAATGACGTTCACATCAACTCTGAGGCATGGCTGAGATATTAAATCTGTTCATGCAAGGCTTCCTGCTCAGGGATTTTATTCTAAATAAGCAATTTCTTATTTGTATTACTTTTAAAAAAATATGAATTCAATGAATTACAGAGGTAGAAAAAAGTTTTCGGACACTTAAAATTTTACACAATCTCAAATATTATCAGAAATATTTGTGGAAAAATCTTTTTTGTGTTTCTAAAGGTGTAGCTGCATTAGACAGACACAAACAAATATAAATTATATTTTTCTTTATTGTTTACAAGGAAAACAAACAAACATAAACTCTTAACAGTTCTCCACATTGTCTGTACCAAAGTGAACAAATAACAGAGAATGTGTTCAACACTGATCAAAAATAAACCAATCATCACATCATCAGATTAGTATTTAGTACTCCTGCCATGCATCTCCAAACCATGATGCTGCCTCCACCGTGCCTGACAGTAGGTCCTGTCCATGCTGGAGATGATGCTTCTTGTGGTCTTCTGCAGCCTCACATTAGCAAGAAGAAGATGAAGCTGGAAACTGGACTCATCTGACCACAGAATCTTCTTCCACTTCCTGTCTGTCCAGTTCTTGGGGCTAACCTCTGTCTCTGATTGGTCAGGAGCTTCTGGACAGCTTGTAGGACCTTCAGCCATGATCTGAAGTCTGGTGGAACACTGGACACCAGTTTGGTTTGACCACTGCTGCTGAAGCTCCTGTGATGTCAGTCATTGGTCTTCCATGTGGATCAGGATGAGGTCATTTCTTGATGAAGGAACTCTTAGACGTCCAGATGTTGGTTTGTCTTCCAGCTGTTGGTTGGTCTGTATTTCTGCAGAGTGGATCCAGCTGCTGAAGGTCTGCATCTGCACTTCCTGGATATCTGGAGGCAGCTGGACCCTTCCTGGCTGAGAATCTGGATCTACAGGAGTGATTCCTGTGTTAGGTTCATTGTTTTCTTCATTTTTGTCTCTGAAGAACTTTCAAATGTGAGACTTTATACAAACACGAAATACGGCAACAAAAACTGTCTTAATAAAAAGGATGACCTTCATTAGTGGATCACTGGAACCAAAATGACCCAATACTCAACATTTCTGATGTATTTTTATAGAAACAATCAGTTTTAAGTTTTTAATGTCTTTTTAAGAAGTTATTCAGTATTTTGGCTGTGACTGGACTAAAAAGAAACTACACTTGAAGACCTCAGAGTGATTCTTAATGTGATATTTCATAAATAATGGAGTGTCCTAAAACTTTTCCACCACTGTAACTTAAATCCAATATGGAGGTTAAACTAACATTTTCATAAATACACAAACACGTTTCCACAATGTAACAAGAAATTTTAGCCCCTGAAATGTCTGATGTGTTCCTGTCCAAGCAACATGTCAGCAGCAGGAAAACGTCTCATAGTGGATCACTTTTAATTTTCAGCTACCAATCAGTCACGAGCTCAGTCGATCTCAGAAATAATTGTGACGGATAAAGTAAAATACTAATTTACAGATATAATAAAATATATCAATTTCAATTTGATCATTCAGATGCAGTGAAGATTTCCTGCCCCACAGTATCTCATTTTCTTCATATCCACAAATTGAAATTTAAAGCCATTCCATACACAGATTCCTGCTGGTCACACTGATTACAGAACCTCACTTCTGTGTCAGATGAGAGTGAGAATATAATTGAATGCAGAATATGTTGAACGCAGAATCAGGTCAAGAACTTCCTGACAAACAGCCTGAGCTCTGCTTGACGGAGGGGAAGCTTGCCAGAGATATTCCCAACATCAGCAGCAGAGTTGCTAAAATTTCTGACAGAAAAGCAAAGATTATGAACAGAAAGTAATGTGGGTGGCTTTTTGAAAGTGTTGATTTGCAGTTATTGTTGAAGTGAGCCAAGCAGCTATATAAATGCTGAATGCTGGACAAACCATGAATGTTTTTCTTAAGGAATGTGCAGTGAAAAGGTGAGAGGAGCTGCATTTTACCGTCTGTGAATAGTTATGAAACAAGAACATTACTGATGTCCTGCAGTGTTTAGTTTCTGAATGTCCCAGAGGACAAACATGTCAGATGGCAGATAAACTACCGTTTAAAAGTCTGGGCTCATCCAGATAATTTCATGTTTTCCAGTGAAACTCCCACTTCTATCCATGTGCTAACATAACTGCAAAAGGGTTTTCTAACCATCAATGAGCCTTTCAGCACCATTAGCTAACACAATGTAGCATTAGAACACAGGAGTGATGGTTGCTGGAAATGTTCCTCTGTACCCCTATGGATATATTCCATTAAAAATCAGCTGTTTACAGCTACAATAGTCATTTACCACATTAGCTATGTCTACAATGAATTTATCATTCATTTAGTGTGATCTTCATTGAAAAAAATGCTTTTCTTTCCAAAATAAGAACATTTGTAAGTGAGCCCAGACTTTTGAACTGTAGAAAGTTTTAACCATTACTTGACAGAGAATTACATTTCCTGGTTAATGCTGCAGTCACTAACATCCCTTTCAGACGTGCACTCCTTTCATTCACAGATCTGGCTGTGTCAGCTTCATGTCTGAATGAGCTCCCTGCTCACTTTTCCACAAAAGCTACTGGGTCAGACCTGCAGCATTTTCACATCACTTTGAACACAGCAGAAGTCTGAGCTGGCATTAATGGGTGGACATGCACAAACTGACAACGTAGGACATTGTTCTGTAAAGAAAAACACAACTGTACGAGTTAGTGTTCTAAACAGCAATGACATGGAAAATAATCAGTTGGAAAACAAGAAAGTAAAGCCAGAGCTTAAGAATTACACATCGCTGTATGTACCGTGTGAACTTGTGCACACTGATATCACGCGTGTTCTGTGAGTCTCTCCATTGCTGTGGTGGGTCTGTCTGCATGAGGCTCTAAGAAACACTGGTTTAAAAGTGACTGAAGCCTGAATGACAGACCGATGACTGACTGATGGAGCAGCAGTGGAGAGGAGGAGACATCTTTCTTACACAGTAAAGTCTGAACTCATGCAGAGCAGGGCTGAATTTACCCATTTAAAGGACACTGGGTAAAAAAAAAGAGGACAACGGGCCCCTAATGTCCTCTTCCATCATGGAAAAAAACAACTAGTTTATGGTAAAGTGATTAAGCATCGTCATCAAGTATCCACTCAAATAATAAAAGGTACATAAAAGTTTTCTGACTAAAATCCTTCATATTGATTGATATCAGTAAGAATTTACAGAATTAAATAACAATGTGAGCCAAAAATCTGTTTGGAAAATACATTTACAGCTTCCTGTTAATCCTGCAGTCCTGATGGTGGATGGATTTCTGTCTTTTAATGTCACTGCTGAGGCAGTTGTTTTTTATTTTCTACCTGAAACATCCCCATATTCTGTCAAGAACAGCTCCACAACTCTATCATGTTTTGTAAAAAATGTAAAATTAATTTATTTACTTATTAAACATTTATGTAACCAGGTAAGTTGGTTGAGAACTGACTCTTATTTCAATAACGACGGGTGAACAAAGATATTTTTATTTTAGCTTTAATCAAAACTGTACGTTAGAGCTAAAAACCCACAGCATTAATCATCATGGCACTAATGCTGTTGAACCTGTTCTGACAAATCTCACGTATCTGAAACAACAGAAGTGATGCACAGCTCTGATTCAATCATTTACCTGTAGCAGGAGCACTCCACCTTCTGAACCTATAATACGGATTGTTCTTATTAACACTGACCGCCATCGTAGAAAGGGTTAACGTCTTGTGTAATGCCATTTTATTTTATTCTTAAGATCTAACAGTCTATCACAGGGCTACACATAGAGACAAACAATCACACTCACATTCACACCTACAGACAGTTTAGAATCACCAGTTAACCTCAGCATGTTTGTGGACTGTGGGAGGAAGCTGGAGAACCTGGAGAAAAGCCACACATGTACAGGAGAACATGGAGACTCCATGCAGGAAGATCCCAGGAAGGAAGGGACACGAACCGGGATCTTCTAGCTGTGAGGCGACAGTACTAACCACTGAACACTGTGCTGGCTTCAAATTGTAATTCTTTTTTGAATTATTGACACTGTCATTCAGAGGTTTGGGTTCATGGAGCCACTGCACAGCTATAAATTCCATCATCTGATTGTTTATTTATTTGTTTGTTTATTGGGCAGTCATTATTCACATACTCATGATTATATATATATATATATATATATATATATATATATATATATATATATATATATATATATAGTTGCAGAAGCATTAGGCTTACTGGATGCACCCAAAATAAATCTGGGAATTGTGTAGTTTATAATTATTACAGAACAAGAAGGTCAAAAACAAAGAGGAGCATTAAGGGCTGAAGAAGAAACTATCAGTGTGTCAGTGCTTCACAATTTATCTGATTTGAATGGAAGCAGGAGGTGCAGGCTGTGTGGCTCGGTGAAATGAACTCTTTGCCTCCTGTACTGTCCTCTGCTTTGCCAGTATTCCCAGTCGTCCTGCTCCTGATCCACCGTGGCTTACAGTAGGAGCGCTGTTGGAGTGATCAGGCCTGCATGTCGCCTACCACTCGGTCTCCTCCTCTCTGCCTTTCTCCCTCTGCCATTGGTTAGCACGGGGCAGGCTCCGGGATGATGATGCCTGGGAAGGGAGGTAAACTCGGAGCGCACGTCTCTCCCGCTGCGCACACACGCACAGCAAAAGTGAAGTGAAGATGCTTCTGCCCTTTCCATCAACAGTCCAGCCCGCAAACCATCCACTTCTGCTGCTGCTTCTCCTCCTACCAGAGCGCCAAACTGTCCCTTTCCCTGGTTTAGAGGAGGAACCGGGCCAGCTCGGAGGAGGCGAGAGGAGGCACCAGGGACCCGGAGTCCGGCTCCTCTGTAGCGGATCCGCGGAGAGCTACGCGTCGGTATGAGTGCGCTGACTGAAGGACGTTACCTCTCCATCCCGGGCCTCCTGCTCCTCGTTTACTGCACAGCATCCGTGATCTCCAAAGGTAAGAGCCGTGTCCGTGTGAGTGCATGGCTACTTTGGGTGTCACTGCGCTGTGAACGCTCTCCCGGCTTGGTACTAAACATTTTCCATGTGCCATCCTCCTGGTTACGCACCACTTGTCACGATCGTACAGATCTTGGTTACTGGTGAGGGTTTGCAAACACGTCCCCGCGCACATCGCATCCAGGTTCCCGCGGTTTGGATCCATCCTCGGACTTTGTCACTGTTTCAGTCCGTTTTCTCCTCAATGCGCAGCAGAGCTCTGCTACTGAGTCACCACAGACACATTCACACAGGCAACTTCCCTCATTGTTTTCCCTTTCCCCATCCCTATCAAATCGATGCTAATTGTCCCGTTTCTGCACAGTTTTGAGCCTTTAATGAATCCATCATCATGACCGCGCTGCGTCCAGAAGCAGCTCTAATGCAGCTCTCTGTGCAACAGGCATCAGAGCATCTCATCTGACTTACCAGCGCTGCTGCTTCCAAACCATCTGCTGCCTCATACATGTAATATAAATAAGGTGGACGCAGTGTCAGGGAAAATAAAGAGGTGTGGAAGGCGGCTTGTGCAGGCTGTAGGGGAATGTATGCTGGAATCCTTCACAAATAAAGAAAAACACACAGACGCACCGAAATACGCGCTTTGTGGAAAGGGCAGAGCAGGCGGGTTTTGGCGGGTATTATGCACTTTAGAACGAGGTTTAAATCTGTATAGTTGACAAAAAAAATAGAGATAAAATAGTGAAGGTGTTTTAGATGAAATCTGGCTGAATGTGAGGGTTGGAAACCCGCTTCTGCCTGCTGGAGTGTTTTAACAGAGAACACATTCAAGAAACAAGATTGATTTAGAACCCAGATAGAATTTTCAGTTTTATTCAACATATATGAATGCAAAGACTTTTCTGGAGCTACGATTTGAGTGATTTTGAGAAGCTGCACTGCAGTATGAATCAAATATCACAGCTAACTCCAGCAGAATCTGCCTTCCAGTCATGTGGTTCTGCTTGAAAAATTCTTCATCAGCTCCCACAGCTCAATATGTTCCTCCTTTTACCGGCTGCAGCAGCGAACCGATTCTCCAAATTCAGGTGAGTGTAGGTTGTAGGAGCGCATGGACAGAGATCTGAGTCTGATGCGGTTCCATGGAGCCACTCTAAACTCAGCTGATGGAGCTGAACCGAATGCAGGAATAAATGAATGTTCCAGCATCCTGACTGCTGAACATCCCTGAGTAAAGCTCTGTCTCTGTCATCTTATAGATCCTACTGTTTTATGGATGTATTGTGAGGAAATGATGACAAGCAGGGTTAACAATTAGAAAAAAACAACTTGTTCAAAATAAAGAGAAATTATAAAAGCTGCACAGTGTCTAGTGGTTAGCGCTTTGGCCTTGCAGCAAGAAGATCCCCGGTTCAAATCCCGGCCTGGGATCTTTCTGCATGGAGTTTGCATGTTCTCCCTGTACATGCGTGGGTTTTCTCCGGGTACTCCGGCTTCCTCCCACAGTCCAAAAACATGCTGAGGTTAATTGGTTACTCTAAATTGTCCGTAGGTGTGAATGTGAGTGTGATTGTGTGTCTGTATATGTAGCCCTGTGACAGACTGGTGACCTGTCCAGGGTGTCCCCTGCCTTCACCCGATTCAGCTGGGATAGACTCTAGCACCCCCCAAGACCCTAGTGAGGATAAAGCGGTGTATAGAGAATGGATGGATGATATAAGCACACTGAATCTAGTGTCCCTCACCATCTGGTTGCATAATTATATTTATGAGCTACAAGAAGTTAAAGGAACTTCAGTGGTTTATTATTTCACCTTTACAAAGCTGAATAACAGAATGACCAGAGAGGAAGCAGCAGGATATACTGATGTCCTGTAAGCTCCAAAAACACTGTCCTATAATCCCCATAATACAAACAGATAGGATCTTTCATTAGACTCTTCTTTCTCAACAATGGGTCACAAAATAAGGGTTGACTGATGATGCTGTCAGCAGATATCTGGGCTCAATCTGACATGTCTAGTAGGTAGACATACTGTATGCTGGTTGTGCCTCATGACTGCTGACTTCTCCTGTAACCCCACTGCTAGTCTCCTAGTGAACAATCTGATGACACAACCGTATTGCTCCATACAAATATGCAGCTTTTCTCACGTCTTTTTGCTTAAAAACAAAGAAAGGAAAGAAAAAAGAGCAGAATTCTTAATGCAGTCACTGAGGTAAAGTGCATCAGTAAACTGGGCTCTCGTTCTCCTGTGATGTTCTGTACCAAAGGAGTCATCATCAGAGAGCTGACAGAGGCAGAAGATCTGAAAGCTGTGGGTCCTCTCTTCTCTGGACGTCGTATTTGTTCAGACGACATTAAATTATGACTGTAATCAGACTTCAGATTTATCACTGCCTGAGTTCAGACTGGATTCTGTTCTAGAATCTAAATATCAGAAAACAGGCCAAATCTTTAGTTTCACACCAACAAAGTGTGCTGATATGCAGCCAAATAAACCCGACTGTCATGAACAATTACTGTCACTATTGATTGTTTCCTGATTGAACAGGTTTTTTATGTGCAAAATGCTTATTTATGTGACGATCAGTTTTAAACCCAAAGACAATCAGAGTAATATCACGTGAGACACAGAAATCAGACAATGCTGTTAAAATGCTTCTACTAGCTTATCAGGTGTGAAAATAGTTGCCTGGTAATTGACCTTGAATGGTTGACTAGCGTCCTCAGGGTGTCACCTAACGCTGTCTTTAGCTCTTCACATACAGAACCAGTGCCTTCCGTGTTGCCATTTCTCCACACGTCACATCACTCTCCAGCCCATAAATGTAACGACAGGTGTCACACGGACATTTTCCCACAAGGTTGACTCTGTGAGCCTAACAGCAGCAACCGGCAGCGGTCCGGCCGGCGCAGTGGGGCTCGACAGCGCTAGCTCGTTCTCAGCAAGATTTAAGCTCTTAAGGATCAATGGCTGATGTTCACAGGCCCTGTTGGCTGGGAACAAGACTCACGCGAAGGGTCATGAAGGAGGGCTCCTCCATGTGTAACACGGCTGAGAGGAAGGATGGCGTGGCCCAGGGGGAACTTTAAAAGGCTTTTCAGCTGTCTCACAACTCTACTAAGGGGGTATTTCAAGACACAGCTTCCTCAGTCATGATGTTACTTTCACCTACTCTACCATCCAAATGTTGAGTCATTTCATGCTTCATGTTTTCCACTTTTATCCATGTGCTAACATAACTGCACAAGGGTTTTCTAACCATCAATGAGCCTTTCAGCACCATTAGCTAACACAATGTAGCATTAGAACACAGGAGTGATGGTTGCTGGAAATGTTCCTCTGTACCCCTATGGAGATATTCCATTAAAAACCAGACATTTACAGCTACAATAGTCATTTACCACATTAACTATGTCTACACTGGATTTGTCATTAATTTCGTGGTATCTTCAACTGTTTTTCTTTCAACAGTAAGGACATTTCTAAGTGACCCCAGACCTTTAAACGGCGATGTAGATCAGGATTCAGTTGTTGGCGTGTATTTACGTCCTAACAAAGCTCTACTTAGACATGCAGAAGGCTGTCTGACTGCACTGATGCGTAATATCCCTCATAGCCTGGCTTCTGATCAGACTCCCGTTGATTCCAATTGACATGCAGACACATTTATTTGGGACTTTGTGATTAATAATTTATTTGATGTGTGATTTAGCAAGAGATGGTTGTGTATAGAATAAGAAGAGTGATGAGCAAATGGATTATCTGATATTTGATTGGGGATTGCTGAAGTCATCCAGTTCATTTGTTAGCGGTTCAACATATGCTGCTGTAAGTTTTGGTAATGTTCTCTATGATTACAAGAATATGCTTTGAGATTAGAGTATGGCGCTGCTAATGTTTGTCCTGCTGGAAAGAGTCAGACCGTCCGTTCTGCGTGCATGCACATGTGCTGGGGCCCTTGGTGGTCACCTCATTTGATAAGCATTAGCAGCAAACAGCATCTTCCCCGCTCCACAGATGCACAATCGTGTCAAGTCTCGCCGAAGTAACCGTTGCCACATGGCGTGAGATGCTGTGTCTATCTGTTATCTGTCGCTGCAACCTCATTTGACATGTGGGCTTGTCGATTCTCCCCAGGCTTCACTTCAACCTTGACCTTGTGCTGCAGATTGTGCGTGTCTGTCCTTGCTTTTCAGGTTGGGCATTAAAATACAGAAAGACAGCAGAGTGCAAAGGATACACAGAACTGTGGCTACTTTTTTTTCTCGAAAAAAATAAAATCTCAAGGTTTTTTTTTATTTTGCTGTGCACAAGGCTTTCATGAAAACAGACAAAGGTCAAATCTGTTATTTTCCCTCAGAGAAAGTAAAGGGGCTCTTATATTTTCCCTGCCGATCGCAGAATGAATCATCATAGTCAGGCTGCCTTGGGTGACAACGTGCGCAGTTCAGTGCCCAGATTTACATTTAAATGAAACCAAATGGCTGTACATTCAGAAATGATATACAGTAATGATGATGGTAATAAAAGCAAAGTCCTCCTTCATATTGGACCGGCTCCTGCTTGGAATTGCTGTCATTTGGGGACTTTGCAGGTACAGTCAGTGAGTTATGTCTTTGCTATGTCAAGACTATTACCTTCACATTTCAATGAGTGGATTCATCAGCATGCTGCCTAAGAGGCGTAATGCAGTCAGCAATCAACCCCACAGCTCACTGGCTTCCTCTGTCCACTGGGTGACTGAATGCTACTGAGATATTCAACCTTTTCCAGCTTCTGCATGTCATATGTACCTGCAGGTAGCATTGTAGTAAGATCACCTAAACAGAGACAAAGTCATGACCAGAGTTAACCACAACAACACCAAGGCTTTGGGTCTTAGACTGAGATAGGACGGATTAATAATGCGATCAATTGTCAGGTGAGTCTTGGGCCTTTAAAAAATAATCATAATGTCAGGACAGATCTCAAGTTCTGCAATGCCATTGGTTCATGCTTTCTCATAAAGCCCCTGTGGGGTTCAGGTTGTCTTCTAGCGTGGTTCTGTGTAGGCGGGGTCCTCTGCAGATGTCGTTATATTAAAAAAGAGAAATATAAGAATGGATGAGGCATTCATCACCAGTAGGTTTCCTGAAGGGCAGTGTTGAAGCTTGGTGTGATGGCATAGCTGTCAGTGTCTACCTGCTCATCTGTTATGCCAGTATGTGTAACTTTAAATTTAAAACAATTTAACCCAGGAAGTTATATTAATATCATCCTCCTCACAGGTATCATCAATGAGGAAATTATCTATAGAGACCACGTTTGGTTTCGTATCAGGCTGCAAACGTGCTTATTTCTGCTGTAAAGTTGGACTCTTTATCATGGGGTTCTATGGGGATTGGCTCAGTTTTGGCTCATGTCTCAAGTGGCCATTCAAGGAACTGCAGTTTTTGGCACATTTGCTGTATTCCTCAGCCCTGGTGTTTGCTGCGTAGAACTAACTATAGAATGTGTTTGTGGATGACACAACAGAGTCACCTTGTCATGGTGTATTCTTTTGATCAACATGGCAAACATAAAGTTGCCCCAATTAATATTTTTGTGTTGCTAATCTAACTAGTAATGTGAGGGCAGTTCCTCATAGTGACACACCTATGCTAAAATAATCACCCAATTCTGCTTTTCTCTTCGCTCTGCTAATAATTGTAGCTTCTTTTAGCTCACTGGCTTGGTAAAAAAATACACTCCATTGTAGGGGATGGTTCTCAATGTTCTATAAAGTATGGACGGTTCTTCAGATTTATTGTAGGCATTTGGCAGCAAATAGAAAAAAAATAGTTGAGCTGTAGGTAACAAGATATTCTGTTACAAATCTGGTCTATAAAGGATGAGAAAACGGTGAGAAACTGTGACCTGGCAATACATCGTTCAATCTGAAGAACAATCCTGAACCCTAGCATACTGAACGTATTTTAATGGAAGGGACCCAGCAATACTGCAAATTCTTACAACCAACTTTTTAGATTAAACATCACTTCAAAGATGATAAAAAACATTCAACTTCAAATGCAGCAAAAAATTCTCCAAATTTCAGAAAGTTTGGAATACCTTCAGGAAGAAAATTCCAATAATTTCTTAAAAGTTATATTTTGAATAAAATCCCCCAAATTTGGCAAGAAAATTCTTGTAAATATTTTCAAAAAAGTAGTTCAAATCTTCCAAAAAATCCTGAAAATATCTAAAGTGAATACACATATATCAGTAAAACTATTTTCTTTAAGAACATTCACAAAAAAATCTACCAAAATCCAATGAATTTCGCTGGGTTTGGTTGATTTTCTTGTGAATGTTCTTAAAGAAACATTTAAAAAAAAATTTCCATCAAAAATTTCAAAAACTTCCCAAAAATGTTGAAAATGTGGACATACAAATGTATTATTATAAAATATACATTTTCATATAATATTTTTACACATTTTCAAAGTTTAAAACGGGTCAATCTGACCCGCTGGACGACATGAGGGTTAAAGAGCTATTTTAAGAAATGGTACTGCAAAGAAGCTACAAACAGATGTTTTGTGGCATCACTGTGAAGAACCATTGTTGGTTCCAATTAGCACCTTTATTACTGTGTTTGTAGCTTCTGATAAAAACTCTGCTAACTCTAGCAGCTCCAATCGGCACACCAAGCTAGCATCTTGCTAATGAACATACTTTTATTTTTTTATTGAGCCTTTATTTAGACAAGTAATCTCCAGACAGACCTGGAGCTGTTATAGCTGAGGAGCCGGTAGTTCCTCCTGGTAGCTGCTGGAAGCCAAACTAAAGCTAAGAGAAGAGTGAAAATTGGAGTTGTCAGGGTGCCGAGCGTGAATGCTGCCACTAAGCACCTATTTTGTTGTCTGGCAAATAACAACCCCTATTGCTTTTGGCTTGCATATTTAGCAAACAATAAATGAAATGAAGGTTTACTTACTGAAGAGATGCTACTGAAAGCTGCAGAAACGACTACGACAGACATGAACATGGAGCTTCATTGTCAGAAAGATCTCTAGATGTCACTTTTGGCGTTGGGAAAATCACAATTTTCTACAATTTTACGAACCGAATGATTAACTAGTGAAAAGAATGTTGTGCATTTGAATACATAATGAAAATCATTGCTGCTCTACAGAACTGCACACAGTGATGAGATAAATCAGATATCAAAGTAATGACTTCATAAGAATCACAAATAACACCAAACATGACATTTTAGTGATCTGTACATGCTCCCTTTTGCTCCTTCACTCTCAACTTTGCCATTTCCTTAAGGATCCCAGTGCTGTTAGATTTCCTCCAAAATGCTTGAGTCATGATGGCCTAATCTGTCCTGGATGAACACTGTCTCCTCTGTCCCGCTTAATCTGACTGGATGGCAATCAGGACAGGGCGAGAAGGCCTGCTTAGTCACAGTGCTAAATCATGAAACAAAGCTGCAGATACCCTTCATCCATCTCCGTCCACAGATTCAATCAGCTGTGCTCTTAGAGCCACATGTCTTCATTCCAGGCCTGTCTAGACCGTGGCCGAGGAGGTTTCTTTTAAAATATTGCAGTCTTTGTATGAGATGTGAGTAACACACAGGAACACAGATTGTTTTTTTTTCTTATTTGTTTTTTTTAGTCAGTATTGGATTTTTATTTTGTCTGTTTTGTTTTTCAGCACTTGCAAAAGGACTCCCTGCGGGGGAAAAACACTTGGGATTTAGATGTGGTGGGCGAAGGACTCACTGCTGTGTACTGTACTTTAGACAAACACACACACTCAAATCAGGAGCAGCAACGAGCAGATAGCAGTTTGTCTACATTGTTAGGTTTACATGTTGCTAGCAGATATCTAAAGGAAACAGTTTGCATCGTAAACTGGAACATTAATGCATCATAAATAGTAGAAAGCAGACGTGTAAAAGGATAACCTTGTTTTGTACAGCCATCTTAACACAACTATAAGAAGCAAATGAAGGATATCCAGATATATAACACGTATCTATTCACTGAATGCCTCTGTGTTTATGTACAATCTGAAGATTCCTGCATGTGCTCTAAATAAACATATTTATTGCTGCAAACTGTAATTAATCACACTTGTGATGCAATTACTCTCAAGCATCAGCACAAGTAGCACGTCTTTATGAAAAAGCAGCAGCGATGTGTGCTTTTCACATTCAGTCGGGCTGTGCTGTGGAGAAAACGCTGGCACCACGTTCATGCAGTAATATACTCCAAATTTAGAGGTGTCAGGTTGAACAGGCTTCATGAACTTCTCCATATCTGTGTTTACAGATGGTGTGCACCAGATGAGCTTTTTACAAGGCTACTTTATGATAGCATCCTATTTAGCAAACCTCCAAGCAGCCATAAGGCCGACTGGGCGATGTGTACGTGTGAAGATGTGTGCATGCACACACAGGCACAGTTTGGAAAGCCACACACATGCCTGATTAAATTTTATTTATATTACATTGCTGGCCATTTCTTTGATAGAATCAGAGTGTGAGCGTCTGTAGAATTAGAGTCAAGTGAAAAGCGAAGCTTCATCTCTTATCAAGTCAGAGAGAATTCAATATTGTTATCGAAAAACACGTCGCGTTGATGTATGGGTCGCGGCTGAAATCTATGTCAGCCGATCTCAAGTAAATGGCCTTTTGAATGACTGGAGCTTCTAAGTGAATCCTTCACAGTCCACCCACTGGAACCAAAGTAAAGATGTGACTATTGTGTGTATTGCATGTCCCCAACCACCTTTAGCTTTTATTAACCATGTCAGCATGGCCAAACACATTGGATCTAATCTAGGTCTGTTGGTTGGTTGGTCTGTTGCTTTGATCCAGTCTGAAATATCATAAGAACTAAAGGGTGGATTAACATCAAATCTGAATGACTTTCCCAATGAGACATCTAAAAATTGACTTGATGGACATTCGTGGTTCTGAGGTTATGCTTTTAAATGATGTTGGTGTGTGCTGCAGCAGACAACACCACCAGTTTCCTCTGATCCTACCAGCTCATCCAGGCTGCAGCTATCTACTGAGTATAAGCTGAGGAAACAGCAACACCGTGACACAACTAATTCAGCTAGGTTTGCTAACTAGCATGAATGTTGTGGATTATCTCAGATTGGATAATGAGACTGTTCTTTATTGATTTGTCTGTTCTGTGCAGGTGACAAAGCCTCTCTTTAGTTCCTTTAGTGGTTGTCATGGTCGCAGTGAGTTGAAAAAGTTGAACCATGATGAGCTCTGAATAGCTAAGAGCTGCGTGTTCACGAACCGTCGTGTTTAAAAGCAATGAAGGCAGCAACTGTAGGCATATTTCAACAAAAGTGAGATGAATCACCTCGACCTTTCTTACAGACTTGCTTTCCTGAACTGTAATCTTTTCATTGACACCCAAAGTTTTATGTAGCACCATTATCAAGTCAAAATGTACGTTTTTTCATTCACTGTTCAGCCTTAGCTCATATTAACGTTCTCATGAAGATAATTATCATTGTAAACATACCTTCTAAACATCAGTGTTAGGGCAGCCTCTAAGGACTATTTTTCTATCAGTGTAAATGATTTGAATTCTTCCAAAAACCTAAACTCGTTTTATTTTGACAAGCTATATGTCATTGAATAATATTTCTGTGTATAATATGTACAAAATACGAAAGTTCACAGATGCAAGTGCACAACTGTAGGCCTAAACTGAAAACTCCAACATGACAAAAGCAAATAAAAACTGGTTTAAGTGTGTAGAACCACTTATTACTCCGTCAAGGAACGTGGTGGAGTTATGTGATGACCAGCATTGGTTTGTCCTTCTGTTTCTCTGTCTGCCTGCCTGTCTGCCTGCCTGCCCATTCGTCTGTCCGTCCATCCCTCTGTCTGTCAGCAACATTTCTCAAAAACAGACTAACAGATTTGAGTGAAATTTCCAGGTAAGGTCAGAAATGACACAAGGACCAAGTGATCAGATTTTGGCAGTGATGCAGCTTATAGTCTGGATTTGTTAAAGATTTCTGTATCATTGCCAGATAGCAGCACAGCATCACTGTAACCATGACAACCAGTGAACACTACATCAGCTGATTGTGATCCTACTACAAATCCACCTCTGAGGACTTATCAGGACTTATCCATCAGAAATGATCCAAGGAACAGCTGATTAAACTGTGGGGGTGTTTCTGAGTCCAATCAGTTCCCGTCGCCAGTTACATATTTAGGTCATGTGATCCGGTATCCGTGCATAACGTACACATGCAGAACACACGCCTGTGCTCAGTGCAAGGTCATTGTGTTTGTGGGTACATCTACATTAAATGGACACATTCTATGCTGCTGTGATTTTTGATCATTAATAACTAATAAACAAATGCTGCATTTCTAAAAAAATAAAAAAATAATAAAAACATGCTGCATTTCTGACAATGCCATGTGGGGGAATGAGGACTGCTCTCTGAGTAATTTTCTAGCTAAGTATGTAGCATGTCAACTTCCAAGTTTGTGTCAAAGTGAAAAAGTTCATTTTGTGTATTGAAGAAAAACATTTAATTCTAATGACCTGCAGTCAAAATATGTCAATTAAAATATTGATGGTAATTGTTGTCACTGATTATGCTGTCCAATCAGCATGTTGTATTTCTGAGTGTGGGCATGTTAGCATGCTAGCGTCAGCATTTAGCCCAGAGCACTTTTGTGCCTAACACCACATTCCTGTCATGTCAAAGTTGCAGTCCTTACCAGTGTCTAACCTGTGTATCAGTAACGCTCCCAGGAACACTGCAGTAGTAACCATGAAGGGGCAGACCAGTCTTTTCTACAGACTGTGATATTTCTGCTTTGGAGCTGATGACAGAAAAGCTTGAAAGTCATAGACGTGAATCTTTCTCATCACTACCTCCCCTCCCTTCACTCTTGTTGTTTTTGAACGGTATCTATAATTCTGCCGTTATTTTTGCCCTTTCAGCTCCTTTTCACCTCCAGTAATATGCTGATGTGAGCGTTTGTGGCTCTGCTGTTATCGACGTGTTACATTAAGGCCTGTTGGAGAGGCACAGACTAAAGGCAGAGGGTGAAGGGCAGGACTTTTTTTAACTAAGAAAGCAGTCAGGATGTTAACCCAGCACTGTGAGTGGGCTCCAGTGAAGGACCAGTACTTGTAGGAAAACCTGTCCAATACATAGATCACATAGTTTTCTCGAACGCCTGATGTATGGCCTTTGATATACCAGCCCGGATGGTTCTCTGCTGCTGCTGTACCTACTTTCATGGCCTTGGGTCAGCTGTTCAAACATGTCCTCTGCTGATCCATGGTGCAGCAGCAGGCCTACCGGGACAGAACAGCGCTGAAGGACACGTTGTGATGAATGGACTGCCGAGCACCAGCCCCAGCTCGCTGTGTCCTGTCCTGCCTGGAGGACCTCTCGGTGTTGCTGCTGGCCACATGTTACTCAGTGGAGCATGCTGTTTATGAGCAGTGGCTGACACACAGGTGCTGCAGAAAAGGCTTTAATAGTAGTATTTATCTTTACAGAAGAGAAGCTGCATGATGAGTTACCCCAGTGGAAACGGTGTGGATAAACAGTTTAGATAAGATCTTATTTCCTCTTTAAATGTTATTTTAAAGCCCTTGTGTGATTTTTTAATAGCGTAATGCTAAATGAGGCCATGGTGGTTTCTGTGCTTTAGTGAGGACAGACAGTGCTTCTTTCTGCAGAGGTGGAAAACTTGAATAAGGGGCAATTATCCAATTATTTATAAAGAGGAACAGATGTACTGTAGAGCTGAGCTGATTAGTCGATGAATTCATTTTGAATTAAACATAATTAAAGTGCCACAATATGTTCCCCGTCCAGCTCTTTAAATGCTGCTGCTTCTCTGTTTTATAGCGCACACTGCTATTGAATGTCTCTGGGTTTAGAAGGCTTCTGGACATAATAAGACATAACCTTGAGCTCTGCTGAATGTTGATGGCATCTTTTACTTTTCTTGGCTTTTTGTAAAAGTTAATCAGCTTGTGAGTAGCTGCTTTGTTCATCTGGTTCATTTAATAAAAGTTAGGTCTGTAATGAAATGACATCAGGACAGCTCAGTTTTCACTTTCATGAATGCGCCGGTGTTTAAACACAGCATGCTCTTGTTTTTCTTTTAGTTATATATAAATTATAGTATTGTTGTATTAAATTGGAGCCACAGCGGCTACGTCATATACATGAATCACACAACAAGGCAGAACTCAGCTCCAAGCTCACAGCACCTGGGCAGTGTGCAGATGCTTGACTCACAAAAGGCTGCGTTTGGGGGCGTTTTTGATGTAACGTGTAGTGATCAGGGTGATCTCCACGGTTCAGAGGGGTTGAAAACATGACTCAAAACAGGTCCTTACTGTCACTCTGCACATTTAATGTTTGCAGGGCAGCTCAGACATTCTGCATTGTCGTATAAGCACACTTTAGTGAAGGTGAAAACATTAGAGTCCCGAGCTACAAACCACAGCAGCATGTCGATACCGGGGGCATCTCCTGAGTTGCCGCGCAAAAGTCCAGGTTACGTCCTTACGTCGTCTGTGTGCGTCACCATAGTAACCAAAGCACTTAAAGATACAGTACTCAGAGAGGTGATCATTACAAACGGCTTAATAATTAGCTTCATAATTGTGTAGCTGTGATTTCAACTCATCATGTGCAAATTAAGGTGAGCTCCAAACTCCAGCACTAACAGCCGAGGCCGAGACCAGCACACACTGCAGCACTCTGGACCGCTTCAACCAAAGAAAATAAGGCTGCTTCTGCTGCATGCTTTACTTTGAAGGTTCTGCACAGAGTTTTACATGAAAATCACCCCTGTACACACTTTAATTAAAAAAACAATCAAGAATCAGTTGTGAATAAAACCATGGCAGGAACAAACCCTCCCAAAATGATGAAAACGATCCGAGAAATCAGGATACGGTGAATCTGTGCATGAATTGAACAGAGACTGCATGTACAGGTTTGTAATTATAAATCATTGAATTAATAATTTAAGTATTATGAGGATAAAGAAAAAGTTAGTCAGTGATTAGTGCACCTGACAATTGTTGGTAAAGTCTGTAATAGTGTAAGAAGTCTCCAAAATGGTCAGCTAATGCTTATGATTTGTTCAACACTCATGGTAAAGAGTTAAACTCTAAAACGCCTGAGTAGCACGATGCCAGCATGTACCTGTCCTACAGAACACTGTCACCTTGTCTGCCTGGTGTTTCACATGACTGTACTTTCATTTTTCAGCACTGCACGCTCACACAGCTTTAAACAGCAGATTGATGCTCAGAGCAATCAGAAACACACGTCCTTTTATGACAAATTCATCCTATTTTAGCTGAAAATATTCTGTCCCGCACCTTTAAACTGGTAGATGTTTGTTTCATTTCAAATTTACTGTAATAAAAAGTTACTATATATTTGTACATTTATGAATACTTTGTAATATACACATCGTCAAAGTGACAGGCGTAGAAAACATAATTGAAAATCCTGTCAAGTGTATTGCAGTGTGAAGAAAAGCATCAAACACTAAAAGATTCATCTCCAAATACATTTAGTCACTCAGCTGCAGCTCCACAGTGGGACAAAGTGAGTGCAATGTCTTAGCATCAAGCAGCTTTGGAAACGCCAATCTGATCTGCAAATAATTTACTCCACTAACTCGGTCTAATTGTTGCAAAACATTGCTAACAGAGCAGTGTTTGTCACACGTGGATTAGCCCACACAGTGGAGGGGCACAGTGCTGCAGAGATGCCCTGAATCTCCAAATATTTTGGAGAATTCATTTAAATCTAAAGCAAACCTGTGAGCAGATTAATTTATGGTACAGCCTAATAGCTTAATGTAGATCTGATGAAATGTCTGCATCCTTGACGAGACTGTAGAGATGGAGAGATGAGCAGCATGTCCTCTGCATTTAGCAACAGTGGCGGCTGCTTAACCCTTTAAGCTGCAGTCAATTCCAGCCGTTTTCAGTACAAAAAAAATCGCTAATATTCTATTTTTAAATTAAAAAAATGACGAAAAATACAGGGAATATTGGACGCACATCGCGAGGTGCATTTCCTTGAAAATGACCGATTCGTGGATTTTATACCGACTTCAGGACATGTTTTGGACAAAATATTTTACTGGCTTGTGTCGTCTGGATGTCCAAGGTTGGATTATGGCCGTTTTTTGTGGAATATTTTCATCTGTGTGTAATAATGAACCCGGAAATGTGAGTCGCGCTGTGTACGTTGAAGCCGTGTATAGAGAACGGATGGATGAATATTTGTTTTTGTCGGACAAATGTGTTTTTCTCACCCGCTGTGGTAATCGCATCTGAAAGTGGTTTATACCGGCGGATTCATGAGAATCTAAGCTTTCCATCGGCGTATAGTGTTTGTATAATCGCGTTTGCAGCCGTCGGACATTCTTGAAAGTCCTATGCAAATTAGTAGGTGTACCGCCGGCGGTACACTGAAGTTTAAGGGGTTCCATTTGGGGAAAATATCGAATTGCGATTTTTCTGACAGACATTGTGATTTCAGAGGACAGGCAGTGTCCTCGGCACCGCCTGTCCTCTGTTGGAAGTTGGCCGACTTCCTGTTCCAACAGGACGTCGGCCATCTTGAATTACCTCAAAATATTTTGACATTAAGAACTCATCGGGGGTAAGTCTGAGAGACCTCAAATTTGGTAAGCACTTGCAACAGTCCTTCCTGATGAAAAGTTATCAAAATTCTCTGCAAAAGTCAAAGGGCGTGGCCATGGCGGCTCCCCAAAATATTCATCCTTCGCCATAAAACAGGAAGTGGTGTCTAACACTCATAAACATGTTCCAATCTGCCTGAAATTTTACATGTATGATCAGAGTCCCGCCCTGACCACATACAATTGGTTTTCCACTTCTCCAGTCATAGCGCCACCTTGTGGTAGCAGGAAATACACAGTTTGATGTATTTTTCTCAGCCAGATGTTCAAATTCACTTCAAATTTGGTGACATAAGCCTAAACATGTTGATGATGATTCACAGAGAAAGTAGTGACTCGTCATCAAAGGGTGTGGCCATGGCGGCGCGGCGAATTTCCTGAAAATTAAATTAGTCATATCTCAGCTGCAAATGGTCCAATCTGAACCAAACTTCATATGATGGACACCACTCAGGGTCTGAACACATCCACAATCATAAATTTGAAAATTCTCATAGCACCACCTATTGACAATAACAATTATTTCTCATTACATTTGCACGTGCCATTGCCCGATTTGACTTTATCAAATCATTCTAAAAATTGGACAGATCAGTGTTCATGCCTTGAGGATGCCACAGTGTGAAGATTTTAATGATTCATAAAACGCTGTTGCCGTGGCAATGCATTGTTGACATAAAAAACAAAGTGCTTGTTGACAGGTTAAAAATGCTCAAACACTCGCCAAAATTTCCACATATTTCTGGATTGGCAATCCGTTTCAAGTTTAAGAGGAATTTCACCTGATTATGGCCAAATGGCTCCATAGCGCCATCCGGAAAATTTCAAACATTTACTACGGCCAGTACGTGTAACCTATAGCTATGAAATTTGGGAGGCATATGTAGCACATCAAGACTCACAAAAATGTAATTGACAACCATGCTCCAAATCCAACAGGAAGTCAGCCATTTTGAATTATGTGTCAGATGTATTTAGGATTTTGGGTCATTTTTGACCATTTTCAAAAGCTATATACCCCCTATAAAGAGGGTAACACTGAGAGAGCTTAAATTTGGCCAGGATGTACAGCAGAAATAAGTGATCAAAAGTTATCAAAATGCTCCGCAAAAGTCTCAGGACCTGGAATTTGACAATTTGCCATGACAGAGGAAATGCTGTGTAACTGTCCCATACATGCTCCAATCTGCATCAAATTTTACATGTATGATCACGGTCCTGCCCTGATCACATCTATATGCCAAGATACAGTCATAGTCATAGCGCCACCTACTAGATGGAAGGAAATGCTCTATAACTAGCCTACACATACTCCGATCTGACTGAAACTTTACATGTGTCATAAGAGTCCAGTTCTGATCACATCCATGGGCCAATATACACTCTCCGTTGCAGCGCCACCTGCTGAATGGACAAGAAAAGCTCTAAAACTAGCCTGAACATGCTCCAATCTGCCTGAAATTTTGCAGTGTGTCAGAGTTCACTCCTCATGGCATCCATAGGCCGACATACACTCTCGGTCAAAGCGCCACCTGGTGGACATGCATGGATTCACCGACCAGCAAGGATGCGAGGAGCCGTCCATCGCTGCTTGCAGCTTTAATTTGTAATTGTTTTTGTCGTAAAGCTTCAATTCAATATTCACTGTGTGATAGATGTGCCACCCCTTTAACAGATTTAGGTGAATGTTGACTGTGCTACAGAGTGCACATTGATCAGTGAGCAGCAAAATCAACCTTAGAAAAGTGTGAATTACAACAATAGTCTCATGATCTTTGGCGATGTTGATTTGAATCTTTTTTTCTTCTTTTAATTAAATCAAATTTGATTAGTTGTTCAGCCCTGTTGGTTAATGGTTTATGACGGTTATCCAGAGAAGGGTAACTCTAACATGCACAAAAAGGGAACTTTCACCATCCTGGATGATGGTTGGCTTCAGTCACTTCTGTCTGTGATCTGCAGCAGCTGACTGGATGTCTTACTGTGAATTTAATAGTCACAATGGGCAATGTAAGGATTTGAGTGAGTTTAACAAGGACAGAACTGTGATGGCTGGAGGACTGGATCAGAACATCTCCAGAACTGCAGCTCTTGTGGGGTGTTCCTGGTCTGCAGTGATCAGGATCTATCAAAGTGGTCCAAGGAAGGAACACTGTAGAATCAGACACAGGGTCATGGACGGCCAAGCCTCATTGATGCATGTGGGGAGGAAGGCTGGCCGTGTGGTCGGATCCAACAGACCAGCTACTGTTCGTCAGACTGCTGAAGAAGTTCATGCTGGTTCTGGTAGAAATGTGTCAGAATATGCAGAGCATCAGTTTGTTGTGTCTGGAGCTGCATAGCTGCAGACCAGTCATGGTGTCCATGCTGACCCCTGTGCACCACCGAAAGACCAACAATGGACATGTGAGCATCAGAACTGGACCACAGAGCAATGAAAGAAGGTGTCCTGGTCTGATGGATCACGTCTTCTTTCACATCATGTGGATGACCGAGTGCATCGCTTACCTGGAGAACACATGGAACCAGGATGCATTATGGAAAGAAGACCAGCTGGTGGAGACAGTGTGATGTTTGGGCAATGATCTACTGGGAAACCTTGGGTCCTCCATCCATGTAGATGTTACTTTGACAGGTACCTCCTACCTAAGCATTGTTGTAGACCATCTACACCTTTTATGGAAACGATATTCCCTGATGGCTGTGGCCTCTTTCAGCAGGATAATGATCTGTGCCACAAAGCAGAAATGGATCAGGAATGGTTTGAGGAGAACAACAACCAGTTTGAGGTGCTGACTTGGCCTCCAAACTCCCCAGGTCTCAGTCCAATCCAGCATCTGTGGGATGTTCTGGACAGACAAGTCTGATCCATGGAGACCCCACCTCACAACTTCCAGGACTTAAAGGATCTGATGCTGACATCTTGGTACCAGATACCACAGAACACCTTCATGGTGTAGAGGAGTCCAGATACCACAGAACACCTTCATGGTGTAGAGGAGTCCAGATACCACAGAACACCTTCATGGTGTAGAGGAATCCAGATACCACAGAACACCTTCATGGTGTAGAGGAGTCCAGATACCACAGAACACCTTCATGGTGTAGAGGAGTCCAGATACCACAGAACACCTTCATGGTGTAGAGGAGTCCAGATACCACAGAACAATGTCAGGGATCCAGTGGACTACATACCTGGATGGGTCAGGACTGTTCTGGCAGCAAAATGGATCCAACACAGTATTAGGCAGGTGGTCATAATGTTCGACCTGATCAGTGTTTATATCTTCCACACAATTCTTTTCATATTGATGTGAACCACTTCATTATGTAGTATCCACTATCGTACATCACAGACTACATTCATATATATTTATAAGGTTGACCTGGTTCAACTATTGTGTGCAAAATTTCCATACTGCGTTATTTAGATTGTGGATCAAACCCCATGTTAAACAAACAAACAAACAAACAGAAACATTTTAGGTCACAGTTGATAAAGTACCTTAGACTGCAGTAGTCTTACAGTATGGGGGTGGTGTGTCTGCTTCTGGATTTCAGAAGTGGACCAAAGTGGTAGTTTGTTTGGATTCTTTTTTTTTTATTCAAATATTTTTTTATTGAACTTTAAATTGGTTTGTTTGGATTCTAAGGTGAGAAATATGCAGTGCAGCTGCTGAATCTGTCTTTATTTTAGATTTTACAATGGGCGGTTTAAAAGTTTTCTCAGGAGTTTCCAGAGGGGTGAGTCATGCGGGATAACCCTGATATGCATAAGGTAGACCTCAACTTTAGGTAAATGAGGACCTGCAGAAATGACATCCTGTTTCAGCGTGGAGCTACCAGAAAGCATTACACGCCTGCTTACACTGACAATGAATGGGAAGCGTGGAAACGATAAATGGTGTGGACACCTACCATGAGACACCTTTGACAAGACAGCAGTAATTGACGCCTTGGAGAACAGGTTATAATTACATGCACATGTTTAGAGTTCCCTCACAATATGTCAGTCCTCCACCTATTGCTTTACCTCTCTTTACAAACTGCAGCTCGACAGATGAGCAGCAGAGATATGTAGCCTCGCTGTCTCCCAGCACAAAAGAGTACTTTCATGATTATCGCTGTCAAACGTAGTCTCACAATGGATGTGAGTCTAATTAAATGCAGGGCTTGTATGTGTGCAGTGAGCTGACACTAAGTGTTCTACTGAAGCTATGAACTGCAGCATGTTTTGGGAACAAATCTGTTATCTGTGGGTTTATGTCATGTGTAGCTTCTTGCTGTTTTTAATGTAATCAGAGGAGCTGCGGTCAGAGCGCAGCTACTGTATCCAGAGCATCACTGAATCAACTATAACCATATAACCATATATTCATCCAGCTGGATATGGATTAAGCATTTAACATCTTTCCATTCTACTGAATCCAGTGTTTTTTCAGCTGGCAGTCTATTTGAAATGGGCCAATGCACTACAGATGTGGATCAACTTGTGGGTTTTGGAAATGTGAGGACACTCAGATTTACCTCTTAATAGTAATTTTACTGTTTTCCAACAAGTTGTTTTATGAGTGAAACAGAGGTAATTTTATGTGAAGATCAGACCTTTGAGATGCTGCTTCCAGAGCTTGTCTGTTATATACAGGTAAATTTATTCTGTGTATAAAAGAATGTTTCACCACTTTCAGGTTTTGGACGATGATCAATGACATTAAACGTACAAGTCAATCACTACATTTATATCTGGAGAAGCCCTCAGAGAGCACAGTCCTCCTCCAAAGCCACTCATTCCCCCATATGGCATTGTCAGAAATGCATCATTTTTAAAAAATAAATGCAGCATTTGTTTTTTAGTTATTGATGATCAGAAATCACCACAGAATGTGTCCATTTAATATAGATGTACCCACAAACAAAATTACCTTGTGCTGAGTGCAGGTGTGTGTTCTGCATGTGTATGTCATGTACGGATACCAGATCATGTGACCTAAATATGTAGCAGGCGGCGGGAATTGATGGGACTCAGAAACACCCCCACAGTTTAATCAGTTGTTCCTTGGATCATTTCTGATGGATAAGTCCTGATAAGTCCTCAGAGATGGATTTGTAGTAGGATCACAATCAGCTGATGTAGTGTTCACTTGTTGTCATGGTTACAGTGACGCTGTGCTGCTGTCTGGCAATGATACAGAAATCTTTAACAAATCCGTGGATCCAGACTATAAGCTGCATCACTGCCAGAATCTGATCACCTGGTCCTTGAGTCATTTCTGACCTTCCCTGAAAATTCCATCCAAATCTGTTGGTCTGTTGATAAGTAATGTTGCTAACAGACAGACAGACAGACAGACAGACAGACACCGATCTTCACTTTACTCCGTCGCATTCCTTGGCAGAACAAAATGTTGTCTTCTCTAATTCCGCTGTTGTTCCTGTGCTATTGAAGATAACATTATTAGAGAAAGAGTGGGAATAAGGTGAATTAAAAACTGTATGAAATGAGAGAAATCATCAACACAACAGTCATTTAGAAAACGGTCGTCTAAGTTCTGAGGAAAAGGTGCTGGTGTGAGATGAAGAGGCTCCTTGTCCTCTCACCATCCTCTCATTGCTGTATGTTTTATGACAATACAAAAGCATTGAAATAAATTAGACAGCGCTGTATTGATGCTCGTGAGCATTTTGCTTTCCTCCTCAAAGGCACCTTGTTGACCGCCTCCCTGCTTTATGGTCTATCTGCCTTTGACAAGTCTGTTCGCTCACCAGCCACATGAGCCATGCTTCTCATATAGCATCACTCACTTCAAGCATCAAGCTGGATTGACGAATGATCAGAACCAGCCCCTCGACAGTTGTGGCCACTGTGAAACGGAGGGTAATATGAAAATACATTTAAAACCTGTCACCATGGCACAGACACCGGGCATTAGTTTACAGCGTGCAGTGATGGGTTTCGACATATTTCAAGATAGACTTCTGGACAGGAAAATGAGGTAGCCATGTTTTGATGATAGCAGACAGCTGCTACTATCTCCTCTGAGTTTCTTAGCTGGAAGGTGATGAAACACTTGGCATGTTTCCCCTCCCAACCCTTCACTGGCTGCTCAGAACAGTTTTTTTTGTCTTATTCATCGGTGAGTAATGCGTTAGTTTTTGAGTTCCACCGTATTAAGCCTGTTTCCACTGTGTTTTAATGAGCAGGGAGTTTGATTTCACCGCCTTTCTGTTGACGTTAGAGGTCCTGACAGCTGACTTGTGGCCTGGTAAAGCATTTTGAATATGAATATTACATTGTACTCCACTCTGCTTTGTCTTGGCTGGTAGTGGCTGTGCAACTCTTCAGTTCCTCAGGCGCCTGAGGCATCCTCCTACTGCCTCCTTTTCATGCTCAAAATTTTCTCTTTTGAAACTCATTTTGGCTTTTGATACAATCTCAGAGTTCCTCGGGGTCAGCGCCGTTGTGGATTACTCAACCCTCCCATGTAAACCAACATGTATTCATCTCAACCTTGTAGGCCATGTAGCATCTTTGCTGATTTGCTGTGGCTTGTGCCCACACAGGATCGCAGGAGAAATGCCTCTTTTGTTGCAGTTGTGTGTGTGTGTGTTTCTTTTAAACTGCATTAGTGCTAGTTTGAATTAATAGCCGTTATGAAACAATGTGGCGTGCACTGTATCACTCGCCTGAAGCTGCTGCTTGTTTGGGAACATCTCATGTCAGCCGCTGGTGTCTGTATGATTCACCACGCTTCTTCTGACAGTTTATGGCATAAAATACCATCCAGATGAATGCTGTCAGAAGACATTCTTCTGCTAATTGGATGATCAGCAGTGAGCAGTGTTCGGTCATGATGGCAGTCATGCTTCTCTTTCTGCTAGTACTTTTAAGTATTTTATAAAAACATTCCCTCTGGCCATCACTTGTGATACATCCTCTATGTTCTGCTAGAAAATAGCTCAAATGAACTTCAGTTTAAATATGATGTCAGTCTGTGTGGAGTATTTACTGTATGTTCATTAAGGGCTGCTTATGTATCATTACATCCATGAATGAAGAATGCAGTGAAACTACTATTTACATTAAAGAGCTTCTAGTTGTAACTAAAGCCTTAAATGGATGAGACTTATGATGAGAGGTGAGGGAGGAAATATTTCCTATGGTTCCAAATCATCTCATTTGTATTTCTGAGCATTTTAAAATGTGCAGAATTACAGGACAGGGTTTCTAACAAAAGTAAAGCAGATAGCCGTGCATATGAATAAATGTCTATAAAAAATACACCTGAGAACGTGCTGAAGAATAATAACATTTAAAAATTCCATCATCAGCGTTGTAGTTCAGTGATCCACAGAGGTGTGTGTGATCAGACCATCCTTGTTTTCTTCAATTTCTTGTTCATTTTAATGCCTGGTGCCACTGAAGAATCCCATGAACAGGACTTTAAATGCAGCTGATTCCATCATAGTTTGTGTCCTATCTGACATGCTTCAGCTTCATTGTATTCCAGGGTCTATAAGAGGACATTTCATGTCATCAGCAGCACTGCACATGCAAAGGCCGAGCATGGTTTCCAGCTGACATTTAAAGAACGGCAGAGGAACTGTTTGCTGGGATCACAAGGATTGGACTGTTGATGATTGGGTTAAGGTTCTCTTCAGGGATGAATCCAGTTTTCAGTTGATGCCCACTAGGGCTGCAACTAACAATTATTTGAATAATCGATTAATCGGTTGATTATTTTTTCGATTGATCGATGAATCGGATGAAAAAAATACATTTTTAATTCCTGCGTCTTTATTCAGAAATCGAAGATTTGGAATGACAGAACAAATAAGATCATTGTAGTGAAGCCTTTGTCTTCAACCATCAACAGAGGTACATATGTATATATATACATATATAAATATATATGTATATATATACATATATATGTGTGTGTGTGTGTGTGTGTGTGTGTGTGTGTGTGTGTGTGTGTGTGTGTGTATGGTATATAACAAAAAACGATATTCATAAAGAGAGATTCACTTAATAGAAGGCCATTGCTCTAGATGGGATTTCAGTGTAATGTAATGTAGAATGGGCTGTATGCATTTAGAGGTAAAATCACTGATTACTTTCCCCAGAGAAGTAGGTCAAGTTCACTTGCAAGGTAAAGTAAATATTTAGCCTAGATTCTAAGTAACAGTACATTTTCAGTAATAAACAAGGGAATTATTTTGGTCACTGACTAATCTAATTTCCCTGAAATTGGACCCCTTGAGCCATTTAATTTGATCTGCTGAAAGAATAAATAATACGCCATTATGGCTTACATTATAATTACAGTGGTCTGAAGCAGCAAACGTCTGCATGTGGAAACCTAACAAACAGCAACCAGTTGGAATCTGACAGAAAACCCTTTGAAGCCTTTCAAATCACAATATACAATGTACACTTATCACTGTGTCCAGTGTCTAGCTGCAGAACGATCTGCTCAAAAATCAACCCTTTAATAGCAATTCATCTGAGGTTACCATGGAGATATTATATTTTGTACGTACCACACTCTAAGCTTCATGGGAATCCTGGATTCACACTGCTGGAAATATTAATATGACAAGAAAACCACAATAACAACTGGTGACAGAATCTCTGAGCATTACTAACTGATCCCTGAAACACTGAAACTCTCTACACGTTTGCTAGCTGAGATGACTCTTTAGAAGTGCAAAAATTAGTAACAGAGGATTGGATTGTTCAGATTAGTCTTGTGAGTGCGGAGGTAAATATCCAGCCACTGAACCAAGAGTAATTGCACGCTTGCTATAAGTGACTTCTTGGTCTCTGAGAATTGCAATTTAATGTCATGTTCTCTGCAGAGGGACACACTGAGATAAGAGTCGTCTCTTTTCATCAGCCCCTCTATGCTCAGGGCATGTGAAATCCATATCCGCTCCACGAGCCAAAGATCTCCTTCAAAGTAACACAAAATCAGCCCACAACACGAGAAAGCTTTTAACGCCACCCGCCAGCAGGTCAAGAAGACACTCTGCCATTAGTGAGAACGCTGAGACGGAGGAACATTTCAGCGTGATTAATAGGTGGCTGGACTTATTTATGAACCGTATCGATGATGTTTTCCAGCACTGTGAATTTCAAATATAGACTCATTAATGCAAAATCACTGATCGGTGCTTACAAAAACAAACAAACAGAGCTATTTAGTCAGAACTAACAGTGAGATATTTATTAAGTCTGAATTTGTACACCAGGCAGATTCTCAGTAGCTCAAAAGAACCCGAGTATGTGGCGGGAACATGCCAGGATATAAAACCCCGGTCACAAAATGTCACCAGTGATTTTCCTGTGAAAGGTCCAAGCCCGTGCGGTGGTGGAACTCGATAGGAGCTGGCAGTACATGCAGACTGTGTGGAATAAATTGAAGTCGTCCATCACTACCTTAAATCCTTGAGTAATGAGTAGCCTTCGGTGCTTTATGGAGAGCAGAATAGTAATTGCAGACAAAAAGGTTTTGAAAAAGCCATTTCTAGACATTTTGTTACACTTCAGTGGCATCCGGAATATTCCACATTTATTTGGGCCTCTTTCCACCACAGGGCACGACAGGAACCGAGGAACACATGTCTCTCATTCAAGCACTAGTAAAAAATAATATGACAAATATCCAGACAAGAATTAAGAGGCATAATGGATTACATAAAATATGAAGTATAAAACCTTAAATCCATGTCATGTCTTCTAATCCCCGTGAGCTGCTTCTGCTTAAGAAACATCAAGTGTCATAAAATACTCTCCGGCACCGACTGGGAAGGAGGCACTGATTGGTGGAATCTTTTCATTGCTCTTCTCGTCATGACAAAGAAGGAAGCTTTGCTCTTTATGGAAAATTCGTACTGTAGCAAGGGTTTACGGATGCATTCCCCACCAAGCATCAAAGCAGACATAAGACAAATGCTGACAGAATCCATTAATGCTAGCTGTACGACAACAGCAGAAAAGAAAAATTAAAACCTCCATAGATTGTCCTGAGCCTGACTGCTCATGCTCAGATGTGAGTCCTGCTCTTTACCATCTGGTCTAAAATGGCACTGAATACACAATGGTTCTTGCGCCTGCAGGCTCTGACAATTGACCAACTGGTGGAAAACTAATTGCTTTAGCTGCCCTCAGTACACTGCACTAATCTTGGGTAATTTAACAAAGAGTGCACAGCAAAGGAAGTCCGGCTATCTCGCTTATCCTCCGCTGCATCTGTCCCCCGAGCAGCCTACCATCAATAGTTCTCTGTGGTTTGCTCTGCGCTCACTTGGAAGAACAGCGTAATTGAACCTCCATTTGTAAAGCAACACAATCAATGGGAAGCAGGGGTTGCTTGAGAGTTTACATTTAATGGTATGGACAATCACACATTGCATTACGGGAAATAAAATTAAGGTTTTTCAATTATGTGGTCGCGTCCTTCGAGGCAGCGCCGGTTGCATCATCGTCTAGCGGTTGCAAAGAGTTACATCATCGTGTTTTTATGATTTGGTGCAGGGCCACGCTAACTGAAACGTAGCTTAATGAACTCAAAGAATTAGTCTTCTGTTCCAGCAAGAGGGCACAAAGTCACTGCTCTCAGAAGCTACACAAAACTCCAGTTCCTTTATTTCTGTTTAGTTATCTGCTCCTGTCAAAAACATTTAAAAGTGAGAGTGAAAAGAGGCCCTCTACTGATTTAGAAGTTCATCCATAAACCTGGGAGACTTTGATGAGCGACACACAGGATGCACAGACAAATAGATAAGAGGCTCCTAACTTAACATAAGTCTCTATAATTATTGATAACTTTAAGGCAGGTCTGGTCTTTAATAAAGACAATGAGAGTGAAGCTGCATCATAAAGGAAAATAAAGCTTAGTAAATGTAGCTTGGGTTTAACTTTCCAACAGCAGGATGCAGCGTGTGGCCAAAGGATCTATTCTTCTACAGGCTTCACATCTCTCTGGTTTCTCTCTGGAAACTTTCTCATATTGTGTGTAGGGCTGGACCCGAATATCCTGAATATCCGAATATTCTTCGATATTAATTTGGTATCCAAATATTCTTTTCATTGTTTTTCTCTTGTTGTAGTTGCTCATTTTTGCACGTGGAGCCTGCATGTCAAAAATCTCTGTGTCTCGTACACAGAATTAGAAAAAAAGCGTATCTAATACTCCTTAAATGAGATCAAATGATCTCTGGATTAGTCATAAGCTTTTTGTATCAACCTCACTTCACATCGCACTTTCTGCAAAAACAATTTACTGCATTGGCCTAAATATGAGTTTAAAGAAGAATGTAGCAAGTGGGCCGAGAAATTTAAAGCCTTTTCTAGAATCATGACTATGCCAGGAGATTATTATAGTAGTTACTGATTCCGTTAGTGTGGGTATGCCAAAATGTAAATATAATAAATATATATGTAAATCCAATATCTATCTATCTATCTATCTATCTATCTATCTATCTATCTATCTATCTATCTATCTATCTATCTATCTATATTCTGGATTTAATTTTATTGTAATTTTTTTTTTTTTGCGGCCAAAATATCCCTGACCCATCGAGGTTCTGTGATATCTGGACTCCTCTAGACCATGAAGGTGTTCTGTGGTATCTGGACTCCTCTACACCATGAAGGTGTTCTGTGGTATCTGGACTCCTCTAGACCATGAAGGTGTTCTGTGGTATCTGGACTCCTCTAGACCCTGAAGGTGTTCTGTGGTATCTGGACTCCTCTACACCATGAAGGTGTTCTGTGGTATCTGGACTCCTCTACACCATGAAGGTGTTCTGTGGTATCTGGACTCCTCTACACCATGAAGGTGTTCTGTGGTATCTGGACTCCTCTACACCATGAAGGTGTTCTATGGTATCTGGACTCCTCTAGACCCTGAAGGTGTTCTGTGGTATCTGGACTCCTCTAGACCCTGAAGGTGTTCTGTGGTATCTGGACTCCTCTAGACCATGAAGGTGTTCTGTGGTATCTGGACTCCTCTAGACCCTGAAGGTGTTCTGTGGTATCTGGACTCCTCTACACCATGAAGGTGTTCTGTGGTATCTGGACTCCTCTACACCATGAAGGTGTTCTGTGGTATCTGGTACCAAGATGTCAGCATCAGATCCTTTAAGTCCTGGAAGTTGTGAGGTGGGGTCTCAATAGATCAGACTTGTCTGTCCAGAACATCCCACAGATGCTGGATTGGACTGAGACCTGGGGAGTTTGGAGGCCAAGTCAACACCTCAAACTGGTTGTTGTTCTCCTCAAACCATTCCTGAACCATTTCTGCTTTGTGGCACAGATCATTATCCTGCTGAAAGAGACCACAGCCATCAGGGAATACCGTTTCCATAAAAGGTGTAGATTTTTATTTAATAAAAAACATTTTTAAAATATCTCCCCTGAGCCGCTCTACACATTATACATTTTCCCAGACTAAGTGGTACTTCCCTTGATGAGCAAACTGAACCAGGTGAGTGGCCATTTCATTTAGTGCCCAGGCTGCTGCAGGTCTGAACTCTCATCACCGTTTATGCTTTTGACTTTCAGCTAGATTTCATGAGGCTGATGAAGGTTCCTATCCAGACAGTCGGCGAGGTTTCAGATGGTGTTCTAATGTGATAAATGGCATGTCCCTGTGTTGTTTGGCTTTTAGCAGCTCTGGTATTCACCGCTGATGAATCTGTCTTTGCAGGGATTGTCCCTGGTCAAAGGACTCTTTTAAAGGCCATGTTTGTCATAATCAGTTCTTTGCTTCTAAATGTAGTGAACCGTGCTTACAGGAGAAGACAAGAGCCTAAATGTCAGCTGGAGACGGGCTAGGAATCCTCTGCAGTTTGGCAACGACATCCTGTGTGGCTCTGTTTGGCAGACGGCAACTTCAAGTAGTAATTGCTTTTTAGCATCACCGGGGTTTGAAGCCAGAGCGAATGTAAATACGATCAAATGAGATTCTGATGGCGGCCTGAGACATGGAGGGGGTGAAAAGTAATAAGGAGAAATGATATCACTGGGGAGAACAAAGTGCAGTGATTACATTTATTTCCACTGGCCTATTACTGGAGCACTGGGGGAAAACGAGCGCTGAGCTTTCTGTTTTTGCAGTGGGCCACAGGCCGTTAAGAGCCCACCGGCCTTTTTAATTCATGACATGACAGGAAAAACAGCTCGCTTTTACCGTCGTCCTTTGAGAGTTCTTGGATGATTTAGGCTGAATTCATTTTTGGGGAAGAGCATTTTTATGCTCATAAATTCTAATTCTGGCTTTAAATATCTAAATGTATCCCAGCAGAGGATTGATGCTTCAACTATTATCGCAAATTACACCCTTTTTCCTGGTATCAGATGTGCCAGTGGGAGGGACGGTTGCCATCTATTAGCTCTTAGCTGTTCACTTCTTGAAATGGATTGGGCCAAATGGATGTGCATAAAAACTTTAAGTGTAAATGTATAGTCAGACATCATTTCTGTAATCCTGTGGTGTAAAAATAAAAAATCCAGTTAATTGTAATGTTCCTGAAATTCATTTTCAGGCACAAACAGTGATGATTAATTTAATGTTTGTGCATCGTAATGGGCAAAGTAATCAAAGTGCCTCCCACATTTATCACCAGATCATTTCCAGGTGTTCACAGTTCCCCCTTATTAGCCGCTGTTGCCTTTCTCATGCACATCATGAGTGTGGGTGGCGGTGGCACTCAGTGTCCTGACTGGCAGACGTGATGGATACCCCTCCATTATCAGGGCGTGCTTTCCTGCCCCTCGTCCTGTGGGACTCAGCCACTACGACATTTATTAATCGACTGCAGATAATTCCTAATAAAACAGCAGAAGTGCCAAGGCTGCAGCACAGAGATGTGGAATGGCATACATGATGCATTACCATGCCAAGGCTTTCCCCTGACAAGAAACTATTATTGTGGTAAGGACTGCTGGCCTGGTGCTTTTTTCTTCTGAAGTTGCACATCTCAGCCTGAAGATTGGACAGCTGCATTGTACATCCGTGTGACATGACTTTTCGTAGATGGTCAGATTATGGGATGCGGTCACTTATCTCACAGCCGCTGTGGTTGCTCGGACACTTCAAATGCAGCGGAGGATATCGATACGGGATCTCATCACAGTTTTTATTTTAGATATTTTCTGCCTCTCCAGAAGGTGATCATGACTGTTTTTAGGGCTCAGTATGATGTTCGTTTGCTGATTATTTTTCCAATTGAAGGTTTCTCAGACAACATCCCAGTAAATAATGAAAACATCCATCACAGCGCTCTTAAATGGAGGCTGACACATTGAAACAGCTTAATTTGTATGAGCAACAATCTAAAGCCCAAAAACACTCACTGGGCTCCACTCAAAGCTGCTTTTTACATCAGAAAGAGGAACCGTGACCTGGCTGAAAAACTAAACTGACTAAAACAAACAAAAAAATAGTTTTATTCATTGAAGTCTGAGACGTTCCAGTGATTGGAACCTACATCTTCTGTAAGTGGATCTAAAATGATCTGTATGAGAATCAGTGTTATTTAGTTCATTTTTTTTGTCATTTTGATTCAGAATAATCATTTGAAATTATTGTTTGTATTATATTTTGTTCCACACCAAAAATTTTCATGTTTTAAATCTGTTTAATTTTCACTTTCGAACACATTGTGAACATTTTGATCATTGAAAAAGAAGAATATTACACAGAACAGCAGCAATATATGGCAGGAATAGCTGGAATATGAAAGGGTAAAAACTTTTTATCACAAGATATTGCAAGAAAACGACGTCATCAGCTCATTTTTGACCCACTTCTGGCTCTAAGGGTTAAGTTCTCACATTGTCATGAATTTATTGCTGATTTTAGGCGATAAATAAAGACTAAGAGCCCAGTTATATAAAAGCTGCATGTCGATGAACAACAACATTAGACAAAAGGGATGTTGCGATGATGTGCTTTTCTGTGAAATATATTTTGTGGTATGAAAAATCAGCTTAGAAAATAGAGCTTCTGTGTAACTTCTAAAATGTCAGCTGCAGTTTGTGCCCAAAGTCTGTAACCTGCTCCACTAGCTTCATCATGTTCACCACATTATCTGCTGATATACAGACTGATGGAGGCTCCAGACATTCAGTGCTTCTCTCATCCACATTACAGAGTTCTCTGTTGTATGATCATCCAGAAAAAGTCATTTGCAAACAGCTCCTGGTTGTAGTTTGTCATGAATCAAGTGGACAGGTGATGTAGAGCTCTGTGGTAGCTGCATGACGTTCCACTGTGACAGCTCTGCTTCAGCTTCTGTCCTGCATTTTTCAAACAGCTTTGGGATGACACCTTGAAAAATCTTCCGTCCCTCTCCTCCAGCGACTCCATCATGTTTTTAAAGTCCTCTTTGGTAACACTGTTAATTGGTATCGTGTCTTTCACAAGTTGGAAAGTTTCTCAGATGGTGTAACACTGAGAAAGACATCTGAAACTGTTTTTTTCTTTGGATGGCATTCAGTTCTGGCCTCTTATTTGTCACGCAGAGCTTTGTGGTGCTGAATTAAATAGTTAAAACTAATAAGTTGTGTTGCCTCATACAGAGTGCCTGTTTTTTATGAAAGTCATCCTTTCTGTACAACTGACAGTGGATGTTTTTTTGCAACTGAAGATTACTTTTCAGTATTTCTCTCCTGTTGCTTGAATAATTTCCCTGTGATCCTTTGGAGTCCGCTCTGTGCCTCTAAATGAACACAATGTGTTTAGAACCCTGGAATTACAGTAAATGATCTTCTATCAGACGGACTTCCAGAACCGCGTGCGTTTTGACAGCATGCGGTAAAACAAAAGGTTAATAATGATGTGTTTGAGTTCACTGGCCTAACTTTACGCTGCTTACATCCACATCCCAGAGGTGATGCTGAACATGAGCATCGTGCAGTCCAAGTGAAAGTCCTCTTTACACCACCGAAGCTTTTCAGAAGCTTTTCAAGGACTGTGGGAACGTTTTAGGAATTTTACTTTCATTTCACCCTCAGAAAAAGGTCTTAGTTTAGTTTCTGGCTCCTCAAACAGTCCCAGCTGTGGGATCAGTACTGTGGAAAGGTTCAGGAACAAGTAGTTCAAGTAGTGTTGGAGCGATGTACAAATCTTAAACCAAGCTGTCACTGCTGTCATTCCACTAGCAGAACCTTCAACGCTGTTCCAGAAGTCCACAAACACAGTATATTCCCCAAACAGCTTCTGAGTACAGCTCCTCAGTCCTTCATGTGTCTGTTCTAGGAGGAGGACAGAAGTCAAGACCTGTTCATTAGTTTCCTAAAATGTGAAACCACCTGGAGGCTTAAACTGCGGCTCATCTGAATGAACAGCTCATGGACTTCCTCCATGACAGTTTCAATGTGTCTGGTTCTTTGGGTAACTGATGTTCCTCCTGTGAGGCTGTAGGTTGTATTCACCTCCACCCAGCTCTGTCTGTGTCTGCCTGAGAGCAGCTTCATCCCAGGAGCTGCAGGTCCCAGTGAGGGGCAGTTTGTCAGCTTTGGCTCAGGATCAGCAGGGGTTTGCTTTTACTCACATTTCCAAACAGGCAGGACGGCTACCCGCTGCCTTTCCCATCATGCACAGGGTCGTGTTTCCTCCAGACCTGCTGCCCACTGCCCTTTGTATTACAGCTGAGTTATGCTACATGCAAATGGAATATCACACTTTGCATTTCCTTTGCATATAAGTCACCATTGTTTGCTGCTGCTTTGTTTTTTGGGGAGTTAAAGTGCATGATTCACAATCATGGGGGGCTGCTTTATTGCTTTGCCAGCGGAGTTCCATTTCACAGCATGGAGCTGTGAAATGGTAGACATGAGGCGGTACACTAGATGGGCCAGCAGCCAAGGCAGGAAAGAGCTTTTCATTAGTCTAATATTCCTCCTGTGCATTGGCTGCGGTATTATTCTGCTGTTTCCCTTCACAGGGAGGCAGCTAGAGGCAGTGATGGGGAGATGAAGAAGAACCTCTGACCTTAGACTCAAATGATCTGAAATATTCCCTTGGTGCTGTGATAAATGACAGAGATTTATTACTGTGTTCTCGCTATCGCTGCCATTTGTTGACCACAAGCCAAGGATAACTTGACGAAATGTTTGAGAACAGCTATATCAGAAGCTTGAGTTCCGTTTTAATGTGATTTGTTAAAGATGAAGGCGGCAGTGCTGGTGCTGTCCAGCTGACTGGAATCCCCCTGGCTGCTCAGCACTCATTCTGGTGTAATGCCTGTCATCACTCCGGCCACGGTGTGGGATCTGAATGATGAGAGCGATGTTTTTCTAATGGTGTTTGTGGTGAGTAAAGTGGGCTGTGGTTGCTCACTGCTCTCTGCAGACTGCAGAAGAACAGACAGTGAAGAAAAATGAGGCAGAAATTTTCTCTGCAGTGGAAATTTACTTCACTTTTATAGTCATCAGTGTGCATACGTAGCATTTAGCACATATCTGTAGCTTGTTTATCAGAATATACAGTAAAATGTGCAGCAGTAGGAATAAATCTCCTGGGTTTACATCTGTCAGTGTGGCTGATATGCTCTGACCATTTGAAAACTGACTCTGAATGGGGTTGGCAAACTATGAGACAGAGCTGTTCAGAAGTAGTGGTGTTCTTAGTATTAGATTTAAGCCTCAGTAAGCTTTTTGTGGCCAAGTATAGCAGAGCCCAATGGAAAGGACAGGAGATTTCAAAAACATGGCTATCACTGCCTGGCAGTGTTGTTGCTATAAGGAAAAATCAGGTCTGGCCATTGGTCTTATCACAGATATGATTAAATATCCATCATGCACCAATGCCATCTGAGGTCTGAGGTGAGATGCAGACTGAATCTCCAGAGGCAAAGGTCTTCTCTTATGTATATTCAGTTAAAGAAAGAGAAAACTCCTTTCAAAATACATTTGAAATCATGGAAATGACAGAGGAATCAAGTGCAACGCAGTGTAAGACCTCTCTGTGGTGTTGTATGGTTGGTCTTCATCCAGATGTGTAGATCCAACCTACTGTCTGGATGAATAAAGTAATTCTGATTCTGATTCTGATTCTGTCGTGTCTGTCTTTATTCCAAGGACGAGGACAGTTATAGCAGCATCCATGAAGTGCTCCACTGGAGTGACAGGAGTACTTAAAGCACTACAGAGGCTTCAGAATGAGCTGGATGCTAATTAGCTGTTTGTATGTTAGAAGAAGGTTTTAAGATTCTGTTGAGGTTTTCACAGGGAGCCAGAGAAAAGAAGTAAATAAGTCAGAAATCTGATCTGTTTCTGTATTTCTTTTGGAGCGCTAGCTGCAGCATTTTGGACCAACAGAAAGTTTCTCAGAGAGTCAGCGGGACGTCTTGATGGACCAGTAACAATATGTTGTTGTATGTCTAATTTTTAGGCTGAGAAAAACAGAATTATTACTTACAAGTTGTTGTGTGAAAAGGCAACAATGGATTTAATGTATTTTAGATAACGAGTTATGATTGTACGTGTTAAACGCAATCATGACATTTATCATGCCACGTTTCAGTTTCACCCTTCTATAAATGTCAGTAAACCTGTGGATAAGGAGTCTTGATGTTTGGACGGCGTTTATCTGTCAAGTTCTATCCAGCATGTATACCGGGGACAGTACACAGATACAGACTGGTCCTGGTGAGGAGCAGAGGTGGTAGAGCAGGCAAAAATCACACTCACGTAAGAGTAACGTTACTTCAAATAATATCACTCAAGTATAGGCAAAAAGTAGTCATCCAAAAAATTACTCAAGTTAGAGTAAAAAAGTATTTGGTGAAAAGTCTACTCAAGTACTGAAAGTACTGAGTAACTGTTTGATTGTAATGTCTGATTTATTTTTTTAGTATAATGTGATCAGACAGAAAAAAATGTAAAATAATGTGCAAATTCTGGTATTTCCCAAAAAAAATTGCAAAAATAAATAACGTCTTTACAAAATGACAAGTTAAGGCTAAAGAAACACAAATTTCCAAATCTAAGTGTTTCACAACGTGAAGTTTTAGAAACAAATACCTGTAGTAGGGTAACGTTTTTATGTTTGAACAGGGCAGACTACTCAGTGATATACTGTATTTCACTTCCCTCCAAATGGCACAGGCTCAGTAGATAGAAAACAACATTACAACTAGGGCTAATATGTAAATATGCGGTCGGCCGGACCCCCCCCCGAGTGAACCTACCAACCCTGACGTCACACTTCACCTCAGCCGTGTTAGTAAACAGAAGGCAAAAGTCGAAGATATCCATGCTAATGCTATGCTAATGTTGTCAGACTCCGAAGCAGGATCAAACGTCTCAAAATGTCCTCGTTTTTTTCATTCCTTGTCTGCTACCTGTAGAGTTTGTGCCGCTATGCCGCTACAGTTGGTGTGTGGTTATGTGACTGCAGGGTGACGTCTGGTGAAACGGAGTCATATGATTATTGTTGGTGTCTCCGGCAAAATAAAGCATAACTAATGCGGTAAAAAAAAAGTAACTAATCGAGTGCAGCCCAGTGTTTCTGCATCAAAAATCTACTCAAATAAAAGTAAAAAGTATGGCAGAGAAAAACTACTCTCAGAAGTACTTTTTAAAAAAAAGTTACTTAAAGTAAATGTAACGGAGTAAATGTAACTCGTTACTACCCACCTCTGGTGAGGAGGCTCCAGCATGGACTTGGTTAGAGACAGTTAGTGTGTAACCTCCTGGCCAGGTTCATGAAGCTCACGTCATTGCTCTAGTCCCCAGACTTCTTATTGTTTGTACATTCTGGCCACAGTTTCATCTTTGCTCTTCAACCCTGTCAGCTCGCTGACTCTGAGCAGCGGGGCCTCTTTGACTGCTCCCACTGTGCTTGAACTAAAACAAAGAGATTAATTGTGCCTCCAGAGCAGCTCTGCCCCGGAGAAACATTTAGATACCTAAAACTTCAATCTGCAATTAAGTCCTGTGTGAAGAAAAAAAAAAGCGGTAGCATTGTGTGATTCCAGCATTAATTAAGCTGATCATGTCAAAGTGTTCCAAGGCATAGAAAGAAACCTTTTTCACTGTGGAAATTGTTGAATGTGTAATTAACAGGGGATATACTGTAGGCAGACAACTTTCTGTGATATAGCTGTTTTGGGATATTCTAATTACTCAGACAATGGAAGGAGTTTAATTGTTAAGATAAACACTACAAGAGCAAACACTCTCTCTGTTGCATTACTGAGTTCATGGATTGGACGCTGTATATTGGCTTATGCATTTTGCCTAAATGGTTCCTCAGCTTTTATCACTAATCCAAGAAGAGTTACTCCTAATTAACTCTATCATCTGCCTTTGTGCGGTACACTGTTCCTGGCTTTGTATCTAAAGAATCAGTGAAAATCAATTAAGGGATAGGGATCTGTGCACCTAAAAAAGCACAAAGGCTGAGGTCCAATCCCTACGGCGGGGTTGGCAGAAATAATACACCATCTCTGTATTCAGCCGGGTTAAATTCCCACCGCCTGCAGGTCTGGAAGGGAACAGTATTCTCTCACTCATGAGGTCTGAATAGATGTCCCTGGACTTAAGGACAGGTCTGCAAGAAAGTGGCCAAGTCAAGCAATTAGGCTGCAAAGTGCCAAGTGAAGTGGCATTAAAGCCGAGCCTTTCACAGAGCCGATTCCCCCCCGCAGCTGGATGTGAATAAATTCTTCAACTTCTACCTTCACCCCCTCCTCAAGAATTACAGCGTGTTACCGCTGAGTGCTGCAGATGGGGAGCAGCGCAGAACCACCTTCTCTGCCTGAGTGCAACTCCATCCCTCTTCAGAAATTGACAGGAAAAGACAGGTGCAAATTATGCCCACTTAACCATATTATAGTGTTAGGCAGTGGTCGCAGAAAAAAGAGGCTGTTTGGTTCCCTCAGCCATCATTTTCAATAGATGAAAGCGCTTTCAATATCTGGATTTAGAAGCGGTAGAGGTGTGTTCGGTCAGCCGGTAGAGCTGCAGTGGGTGGAGTGGTGACCGGTGTGGAGACAGAAGCAGCTGAAAGTCTGAACAAACGCTCTGCTTTCATCTTCTTTTGTTTCTCTTTCTATAATAGACTGTAATAAATAACTGATTCTTTCTGTGCTGTGCTGCCAATGTGAATTATTTCTATCCAATAACACTTTATTTTCATTGGCTGTGTGAAATAATTTGGTATTATAACGCAATTGACCTTTTCTTTTATTGCTGCACAGATCTGTCCGTTGGACTCTGCTCTGCTTCTTTCTGTCCCCTCGAGTCCCTGAACACGGGACCATCTTAGAGAAATCTGTATTATTGACTGTTTGCATGTAGATGTACCGTATGTGCTACATGGTTCTGTTGGTGTCAAAGGTACATCTTTCTCTAGAGCAGGGTGTCCACCATGAGGCCCGTGGGCCAAAAGTGGTCCTCCAGAGGGTCCAATCCGGCCCTCAAAGAGTGAAAATTACAGAGAAGACATTAACTGCAGATTGTAAATTAGTAAAACTATAAATTTAAAATCATCTCTAGACCATGACAAGTTGTTTGGATCCCAAAGTAAAATATTAGATTGTTCTTTGTTCTTTTGTCATTTTGTGTCTCATTTTTGTAGCACTGTGTCTTGTTTTTGTCTTTCTTGTCTCATGTTGTTTCTCGCTTTTGTCAATTTTTGTCTAATTATTGTTGTTTGTCACTTTCTAACTTTTTGTGACATTTATTGTCTCTCTTTGTTTTATTTCATGTCATTTGTCTCATTTTTTGTTGCTTTGTGACTCATTTTTGTTGTTTTGTGGCTCATTTTGGAATATTTTGTCTTGTTTTTTTGTCTTGTTTCTCATTTTGTCGTCTTGTTTCCTTTTTGTCTCGCTTCTGTTGTCTATTTTTTGTCGTTTTTTCTTGCTTTTGTCATTTTTTGTCTAGTTTGTACATTTTTTGTCGCTTTCTAACTTTATTGCCTTAATTTTTACCTATTTTTTATGTGTTTCATGTCAGTTGTCTTATTTTTGATCATTTTGTGTCTCAGTTTTCTAATATTTTCTCTTGTTTTTGTTGTTTTTTGTCTTTATTTGCCTGTTTTTGCCATTTTGACCATGCAGTGAAGTCCTATTCAATCAGCTCCAGATAGCTGTGACTAAATGTTGTGTTCCTTTGTAGACTCTCTGTGATCTGGAAGTTGTGATGTGGAAATGATAAACTGAGGATGAATGTTGATGAAAGTGGATTTATTTTTCTTTAGAAATTTTAGGTTGTTCGTGATGTTGTGGAAAAAGATGATTCCTTAAATATAAACTTTTCAGAACATACATTTTTACAGTAACACAAAGGAAATATTTGGAATTATGGTTTTATGTTGTGATTTTACTGCTGAATGTGAAACCTGAACTAAAAAGAGTTTGACTCCTCTGCTCTAAAGACACGTAGGATTGTGTCTTACTTTGACTAAGTGCACCACGTTATATAAATCCAGCCATGGAATTCATTCTCAGTAGTTATTTTGCCCTTTAATTCTGCCTTAGATGGTGCCGTTCAACACAGCTTAAAAACAAAACCTTGGGAAACGAATTGATGCGAACATAACCTTGAAATAGTAAAGCTCCACACCCCTTTAATTTTACTTTTAGACCAACCTTGAGATGAATTTCTTCTCTACAATCCAACCTTAAGCTGCTGCTGCGCTGCTGAATCCATCACTCGCTGCCGTAACGCCTATCATTTCAATGTGTCACATACAGGAGGACGGCCGATTCATAACCGTTACCTGCCATGTCAGGACGCTGTTCATCACTCAGTGTGAGTAGTGAGAGCCATTCATTCTGCTCTGCATCTCTAAAAAAGGAGAAACAAATGGTGGCCCCTGCTCCGAGTCGTTCCCCTCGTGTCCCCGAGGCTGCAGGGAATTAACGGTAATGAGAGGGCAGGAGGGGAGGCGGAGGCTTTGTGGTGCATCTGCAGGTGAGCGAACAGACCTGTAGGGGACGGTGCCTTTTGTCTGAGAGAACTCGCTGGTTTTCTTCAAATTAACTCCCCCTCAAGTGCAACGCTCGATATCAGATGAAGCATTTCACATGCAACACGACCCCGTCGACTCTGCAGGTACACGTCTGTCTGCTGCTGTGCTCAGCTTCTCATTCATCCTTTCCTTGTGTACAGACAGAATTTGTACGATAAGAATAGCACCCTTGGTATTAAAGTAATTATCATCCATTAGGTATTGTTTGCTGCATCCCAGCAGAGATTCCAGTGAATGAAGTGTAATTAAGTTGTTGGTGAGTGAATGATGGTTTGCTTTCTGTATTACAGCAGCTATCAGATGTATGCTGTTCCTTTTCTTTGGACTTGACCATCTGTCTTCTTAATCTACTGATTTGTACCACAAAGAAACTACTGCGCTGTATACTGGAAGATATGCTGCATTATACTGGCAAATTAAAGAAGATTATACTGTTTTGCGGCTTGATGAGAGAGAGCTCCTTAGTCGTGAGATTGAACCAATTACATTTCAAAGAAGGAGGATTAAGGAAACTTTTAGCTAAAAGGAAGGGAAAGTAATGTTTCGGAATTTGTAACACTGATTATTTCTAAGCATTCACCAGTATAAGCATTTTAACTGAGAGACAGATTAAAGTACGGAGTTGATAAAGCAGAAGAAATTAACCCTTTGGGCCTAATTAACATTTTCTAGATTAGCATAATATTCTCCGCTGGGATGTCACTTCCTCTTTAGCTCTTTTTTAAAATGAAACATCAAAGCTGAATTGGCTCACAGATATCCCAAGCCTACCAATTTAGCAAGAAAGATGCGGACCCTGCGGACCACCACCAGAGAAAATCAGTGAGGGATAATGAGGTAGAGGAGGTGTCAGAGGCTCCAGAAGGTCCTGCATTGGGAGATTATTACTCTAATGTCACTTCCTCAACAGCTTGTGCTGCCCACTGAAAGTCCGTCCTTCACTCATCTTTCAGGCCACAGAGAGTTTGTACTTCAGGACTCATCGTTTCCTCTTTCGAGGACAGCAGGCTGCTCCCCGTCCTTCAGGAATCTGTAGAATTTTGAGATGATCGTGTCACCGCTTTACCAAAATACAATGCTAACAGCTGGATTTATACTGACACTAAGTATATGGAGATAAAATGACGTTTTTCTAAGTCCTGCTCCTCCTGCTGGGACTGGACTGATGTGTTTGCCGATATGTCGGCCGGCACCGGTTGGCCATCCAGCTCTGATATGATGGATGTGATGTAGCTGCATTGATTCATCAATACTACACTGGTCGGCTATGGGAAGCTCTCTTCCTGAATTGATCAAATTACAAGCAAGTTTGCATGAATATAGACACAACCTGATGAAGTAGCTCGATCGGCCCGGGGCAGAAATGAGCTGCTGATCCCCCAATAACCCCTCATCCCCCCGTGGTGCATTGTTTACAGCATCCACAAGCATGGGATGCCGGAGTACCACACAGCCCCGGGTTTGCTGTGTGATCATTCGATTAGAAATAAATTAACTGAGCATTAAAGGCAGAGCAGCAGCTGCAGTAAGGGAGGTGGGTTAGCACGGCTCTTCAAGGTGATAGAACAGAACCCACAATAGGGCCTTTTTATTTTTCACCAGTAAATACTGTGATGTTCTTATTTTTGGCTGTGCATATTCCTTTTTTCCAAACAGCACAGCCACAGCCAACAGCAAACCGTGGAGCTGTTTAGGGGCGGTTTAGCCCTGGAGCAGTGCTGCCTGTGTTACCTGCTTCAATGTGCTTTATCTAGTTAATGTTGGCAAGGAGATCCCTGCTAATTCTGCTTCTGTTATTCCAGCTTTCTTTGTACTAACTCACTGCCACATGTAATGTAATGATGAAACAGTGTGTTACTTATGAAGGGTTACAGTTCATTCTTGACTAAATCATTTCAAAGTGATAGTTTGACACTTTGGGAAATTCTCATTTGCTTTTGTTTTCCCAAGAATTAGATAAGTAGGAAATGATCTTTTGAAAAACAACAACAAAAAAACAGCTCTTAGTTTAGCTTAGCTTAGCATGAGGACTGGAACCAGAGCAAAGCATCTAGCTAGTTGCTTTTCTAAAAGTCACTGGTTAACATAATGTGTTTTTCTTATTTTTTTTTCTGTGCATACAAAAGCAATGGAAAATTGACCATTTGTGGTTTTCAGAGGGAGGATGCTAAGCTAAGCTAATCACCAGCCACCCTTTTTTTTTATGCTTTCCAGTCATCTTAACTTTCTGGAAAGGTCTAGAAGAAGCTCTACTGAAATATTTGTTTAGGATTTGTGTATCGTGTCAGACTGGTCTGATTTCTGACTTCAAGAGGTAATGGGGTTTTATTTTTAAAGTTCTTTAGTAGTTCATAAGCTGTCTCATGGCTGCTGCTGCAGGTCCAGGTGCTGATCGTCTCGGTGAGGGGACCAAACTACAACAGTTACCTTTCCATTACATGCACCTGTCCTTTCCATCTTGTGTCTCCTCTCATCAAACCTGTGACTTAAATCATTTCCATTTTTAAAAATGTCCTCCCAGCATCACTCCAGTCAGGCTGTGTAGATTCTGATGGTAACCGACCAGAGCGTGTGCTCTTTTCATGTGCTCTATTTAGCCATTCATCCATAAATGTGTTGACATGAAACACAACTTTTACTGCTGATTTGAGCTCAGGTATTGGGGACCATGCAGTTCCATGTTCCACTTTAGTTAAAATCCCAGATGTTAGGACCGGGCAGCCTGCCAAAAGGTTACAGAGCAAGAAAAAAATGCAGCCTATTGTTTCTTCATGGAAAAGAGTCGCAGCGCACCACCATCAGCAGCTCAGGTCTTAAAACATTCAAACAATCTAGACGGAGGCTTATTTGTTGTAACCGTGGAGAATGCTGGCTCACAGAGGTAGCCATCTCATATTCAAACTTGGATTTGTCCTCCAGGAGATAGTTGACTCCAGCACTTTTTCAAATAAAGACTGAGGCATTAGATGAAACTTTGTTAGCCTCCCAGTTCGTCTCAGGTGGTGCCCCTGATTGCTCTGTGCCCAAACAGAGCCAAGGCAAAGCAGATGAGTGGATCTAATTGTGCGCTCTATGCCAGTAAGCCAGCCTATACCACTGACTGCTGGCTATATTAATATCCCAGCACTTCCACTTATTTATTTAGCTCATCTTTTATTATATTCCTCCGGCCAAGACCTTATTGCTCACTTTCTTCCTCCTGCTGACACTTTGACACCGGGGCTATTGATGAGGCTCGTCTGGTGCAGAGGACACCTACAGGTTTTGGGGGGTGTTGTCCTCCTGAAGGTGAGCGATGAATCCACTGCTGGTCAGCCTGTGGAGCTGCTTGTTCTGGCCTGCAGGTGAAGTCCAGCTAGGATGTGCCGAGCTGTGTGCTGGGTCTCTGTGTGCAGTAATCAGCTACATGGGAATTCAAACTGCTGCCTCCACCAGGCACATGATGGATGCACGATGATGTACTTGATTGATGTAATTAGTCACTGAGGGAAGAAGTGCACTGTAATTACCTCTGCAGTGTGAAACCGCACTTGGGATCAGTTTCTTGAATTTAGTTGTGACCTGAGAAAAAGTCCTCAAATAGACAAAGGATAAGGAAGTGCATGTTCTGGAGTTGCAAATCTAAGAATAAAGGAAACAAAACATGTTCATGATATTATGTGCTCGCCTTGTATGAAAGAACATATTGGAATGATTTATTTTCTTCCCTGACATGAATACATGAAGTGCTGCCATTGTGGTTTAAAACATAATTTGCTGTTTGAATTTCTTAAAGAGAGAAGAGAAGAGAGAAAAAAAACCCAGTGTGCTGGAGCCAAGCACATGATGGATGTGTCACTGGGCTTATTTGACGAGTTAATTGAAAGCTGTGCTCTGTCCTCGGCTAGATTAAGTGCTGCAAATGACGGGTTACTGTCAATGAACAGGACAAATGCACCATCCGTTCACTTAACTGGAAAATCAGTCATCAGAGCTGCAAAGGAAATTGTTCCATCTGAAGAACGCGTTTCACATAATTCTGTCATGTGCTCCATTTGCTTAATTTGATTCACATGTAACTAATTCATTATCATGCAAAACAGCCTGCAGTTATCTGCTGTTGACTCAGTGAACATTCTGTATCAAATTGGGAGTAAATTATTAAATCTGGTCATTTGCTGTGGAGAATCAGAAGAACACAGAATATTTGTTTCAAATATTGAGGAAAGCATAAAATCTACATAAGAGCAGCTGTGTGAGGTAGAGATAAATTACACAAAGATGTCAAGATGTGATATTTTTCTGCCTACAAGACTTGCTCGTGTTTTTTTCTCTTGTTTCCTGGAGTGCTACTGAAGTCAATTTAGTATATGGTCCCCCAAGAGCAGGTATAAGGAGCCTCCGGCAAACGTATGGAGCGCTCCACGGAGAGCCGGTGCAGCTGACAGACTTCCGATAGGCAGCCGGCATGGAAACCCATTACAGCCGTCAGTCTGGCACTGGCCAAATCCATTATATGATCACCACAATCAATCCATAAGGTAGCTTTTTTGATGTCTGCATTTGAAGCAGCCCTGGGTGATGGATGATTTTAGCCTCCGGTTTTCAGGAACCTGTTTGAAATTCTGCCTTTTTCTCAGATTGGCCAGTCAATATGTTCTCAGAAGCTTCACATCAGTGGGTCTGGGTGGAGGTGTGGTGCAGGACTACTGGGAGGGAAGAGACGGGAACAATAGCTGCAGGTTTCTGAGGTTCACATGGCAAACTCATTATGGCCCACCACTGTGTTCCCCAACAGACAAACTGCTGTCCCCTCGTCAAACAGCTCCATTACACATAGCACCCTAAACATAAACATATTTTCTTCCCTGGAACGTATTGACATGACATGATAGATTGCCGATGGAAAGCTGCATCCATCAAGCTCATACAAGCTCGTGTTGCTGTAGGGAACAAGTAGACCGACAGTTTTTCTCTGAGTTTAGATGAGCATGCTCATTGGATACAGCATGGGTCATTAGTTTTCCCAAATATCCAACACACTTTCACAAGTAGCCTGTTCTATTTTTAGCTTGGTGCATTTCACTGCAGTGTACAGAGATCCACATGCGACTGGTAATGTAATTGAGCAATGATGTACTGCATGTTGACTCCTCCGATTTAATGAGCCAAAAACCTCCATAAAGACACATCGTGAATCCTCCTTGCTTCTCCGTATAAAAGCTTCAAATCAGACATGGCCATTAGTTCAGTCTCTGACATTATCCCATGACTTCACATTGTTCAACAACCTAGGAAGAAACCTTTCAAAAATCATTGTCCGGAGTAACTGCAGGGAATCGCTCATTGGAGACGACTAAGAATTCAGCTAGCATTGCCTGACTCTTTTAATGACTTTTCGCAAGAATTGCTATGCACCATAATCATTAACATTGAAAAATCCCCAGTCACTGAGTGTGGAAAGCCCATCAGCCGCTGCGGTCAACCCCGATCCTCCTGCAGTGTGCAGCAAACAACTGGTGTGGCTCTTGTCGCATTCTGTCTAATGACCCTACGCAAATGAGCTAATGGGGATCCAGCGCGGTACCTCTGTCCTACCTCCCGGCTTTATCGTCCATGGCTAATTGTCACAAGCCTAATGACCAGCTAAATGAGCAAAATAGAATCTGGACATGTGTATGTGCTCAGACAGAGTGGAGTTGTGGGGATGGTATGATTTTCACAGAAGAAGTCGTCAAACATAGGCCAACGGTTGCCGTGTAATTCTGCCAGTTGGTCTGTGCTGTTTGATTTGCTTAAGCCAAGCATTCCTTCTTCACAATATGGTTTCCCGTTTGATTATTTCTGCTCCAGCGCCATAACAAGGCCAATCTTGGTATTATACTTCTCAACAGAAAGCAGCTTTCCCCACTTGTTTCCAGCAGAATCGTCTCCTCTGTGTTGCACACTGAACCAGAACCTGTTGCTATGTTCAGCTTGCAGAACTGGTCAGCCACAAGCGCCGAAGCAATAGCAGTTATTTGTATTTGTTTGTGGTCCCTGTCCCATTTTCTGGCACACTGAACCAGAACTGAACCAATATGGTCCGTTGCCAGATGCCACCCAGTGTTTTCTTTTTCTCGAGCGTAGTTCGATATGGTGCCATTCATCACGGTTTGTTCTTCCTCAGATCAGTGGGATCTCTCTGAGATTTCTTTCTCACCTTATTTCATACTTCAAAGCGTCAGGGGTGGCAAATGAGGATAATGTGCAATATTGCAAGAAGAATTTGTTACACCTGGCTTATCAATAGCCCCGCAGACGGAGCGAGACGCTGTGATCGAAATAATAATCACACCACAGTCTGACTGGAGAACAGTCAAAGTTACTGTTTTCCCCGAGGTACCCCCCCAAGGTTGTTACTAGCTGGATGTTAACATTTTGCACATTTCCAAATGACACACCCACATGCAGCTGGACCCTTGCTGCTTACAGCCAGTGCAGTGGTAATCATATTAAAGAACGTTTGAGCTGCACCGTCTTCTAGCTATAATTACAGTCATTAAACACTTTTGATACAATGCACGCACTGAGAGGAAGAAGAAATGAGAGGTGCAGACAAACAAAATCAGTCCTCTTTCTGCACTTTGGTGTGCCAATTAGAATATGATAATTAGTTATGGACAATTGGCCTCCTGGATGGTTTCATTAAAAAGTATCACACTGGGACCTCATTAGCACACTAATATAAAAGGAACTGTTAGACCTGCTTTACTCTGGTGGATGGATCTCGTTCAAACTAGAGCAGCGTGTTCAAGGCCCGGCACGTTTGAAGTCTGCTGCAAAGTGGAGTCAAGTGGTGCATTTGATTTGTTCATGTCTTAACTTGTTTTTGAGGTTTTCTGAATACCTGAGCATTACGTGGAAGTGTTTACAGAGTGTTCATCGTATCCCCGGGCGTGTAATTATTCACGGTGAATTGATTGATTGCGGCCACCTTGATGAGCAGAACCAGGAGAAGACAACAACAACAACAATAAAAAAAAAAAAAGGTGCTAATTTGAAAGAAGTCAAACATGATGCCTGTGAATCCCCCTGCTGCTTTTAGCTGCTGTCATTGATGGGAAAGGTTACTGTCGCTCTCTGCCAGCTGGGGGGATGCAGAGCGAGGAGGAGAGGAGTCTCCCTGGATCTTATCAGAGCTTCCACATCCACGGTGGCGTTCCACTCCCCTGCCCTCCTCTCCTGGGTCTCCACTAAGGCCTTTGACAGCCCCCAGTTGTTTCACAGCAAACCAGAGGAAGGCTGTATAGAGCCATACTGTGAGGATAAAGAGCAAGGACCACTGTCTATCTGCTTTTCATGAACTAATCTAATCCAGCCTGGTTAGGAGAAGTGAAGTGAAGGACTCCTTCTTCAGATCACACCTGATCCACCGTCCTTCTCTGTCCCTGCTGCTAAACCGATGCTTCATGTACATGAACTCGACTAATCTTTCCCAAAATCCACCTCAAAGCTCCCCTTTCCATTCTAAGAAGGGAAAGTTACACATACAGTCGGGTGGTGAGATGGAGACGGCGCTGCCAGGACTTCCTAACAAGATTTGTTTCATAACAGGAAAGGGAGTTGAGCCGCAAAATGAATTATTGATATGAACTCCGCGGTGACCCTCCGCAGATCAGGGCGCAAAAGTTCACTGCTGCAAATCCCTGACAGTGCTCATTATAAGAGCGAGCCAGCTGCAGCAGTACGTCCCTCAGTACCTCCGCTGCTGTCCTCAAGGAATAGCTCTTCAGATGTTATTGGGTGCCAGATGGTAAAACCACATTCTGACAACAGGTGTCAAAAGCTAATACTGCTAGAAAACTGTGAACTCTGCAGTGTAAATTGCTCTACAAAATCCAAACCTGAATGTATAATCGCACTTGGTGGAGGTGATTTCCTCTGAGATTTAAGGTACTTGAAGAAGCCACATAGTGTTCTGAAAATCCTCAAGTATCTGTCTTCAGGAGGAAAAACGGCTTATGTAAAATTGTCTTATTTTTCACAGTTCTTTTACCTCGTTTTATTTCGACTGTGCCAGCTAAGTCACAGAGGTATGGTACTTTGCTCACAGCTGTTTGGACCTGGTTGAGGATTATTTATGATTTTCTTTTTTACCGAGCACATAACACCCACTCCTTCCAAGCCTCGCTGTCATGCCATCAACCCCTCTGTGAGTGTTTAGCTAGAAACATCGCACCTCTAACTAATAATCCCATTCTCTGTGATGAAACAGCAGCAGCTGCTTGGAAAGCGTCATTACTCAAAACTAATACAGTGGATTCATACTTGGTAATAAGAACCTGAAGGCCTGCCAAGGTCTGACTGAACCCAGCAGCACAAGACAATGACATCTATCATATTAATTTCAGATAATTGTCTATATTTATAAAGACACCAGGACTGTGGCTGACTGAATCTAATTGTCTGACCTTAATTACCTCCGCCAGGAGGTTATGTAAACACCGGAGTTTGTTTGTCTCTCTGTTTGTCTGTTAACAGCATAACTCAAAAAGTCATATACGGATTTTCACCAAATTTTTACAGGATGTCCGGAAGAGCAAAAGTAACAATCGATTAGATTTTGGAGGTGATCCGGATCACCGTCTGGATCCAGGATTTTTTTGAAGGTTGAAGGACAATTGAGAGATGGCCGCCAGAGACCTTCAAAAAAATCCTGGATCCAGACGGTGATCCGGATCACCTCCAAAATCTCATCGATTGTTACTTTTGCTCTTCCGGACATCCTGTAAAAATTTGGTGAAAATCCGTCCATAACTTTTTGAGTTATGCTGTTAACAGACAAACAAACAAACAGACAGACAGACAAACAGATGGCATGGTGGAGGTCTGCGCTCTCCGAGTGCTTCTCTAGTTACTACTGGATTTGGTTTGAGCAGCCGGGCTAGATGTGATGAAGCATTGGGAATGCAGCGGAGGTTATTTGGGAGAACAAGCTGAAGCCAGCAGTGACAGAGTCATACAGAGTCATTCATAACGACAAGCGCTGCACGTTTCCAGAGCCACATGTAATGAAAGTCATGAATAAAATCCACTCACTGTGTGGATTGTAATGCTGAACATACAAAGACTGCGTGTTCTGTACATGGGGTGCTGTTTCATGAACTGCTCTAAAATGTTTGGTTTAGATTTTCATTAGCGTTTGATTTTAAGAAGCAGAACTCGTTTACAGTCAACATGAATTAATGTTAAATGATTGAAAAGCACATCTTTCTTGGCCTGGACATGACATCAGTTTGTTTTGGAGCTGGCTGTGGACTGTGGACCTCTAACTAAAGGAGGAATTGTGGTGACATTGGATGGTGCTGCAGGAAATGATTTCATCCTCACAGACTGTAGTAGGAAGATGGCTGCTGCCGTGATTCTCTGATTTGACAGTGGATTTCATCCAACAATTATCTGTTGAATCCTACTTGGAACTTAAAGTTTTTGCTGCTGTTTAAATGAAGAAGAGCATAATCAACCATCTGAAGCAAAATTGTGGATAATTTTAACATCCTGTGGAGTTTTTGGATTTTGTTGGACTTTGGGCCGAGTAGGCCTTGGCTGAAGACCAAACCATGCCACCCAAAGCTTCAAACAACACCAATGAGGAATATGTCACCATGGCTCAAGTGCGTGAATTGTTGGACCAGCAAAAAGACTTCTACAGAACATTGATTGAACAACAGGAAAAAATTTTAAGACGTGCGTACAGATCATCGTTGACTCGTCAAACAAGAGGATTGATGATCTGTCAAAGCAAATCTATGATTTTAAGGTGAGTCTGGAAATGACTCAAAAGGAGTCTGATGATTTTAAAATCTCCTGTAAAACTTGGTTCAAGAACTGCAGTGATACTAGAGCAGATGTGGACACAATTTGCAAGAGTTTGATATCAATCACAGACAAGACAGAATATCTGGAGGGCCAGTCTAAACGCCATAATATTGTAGTGGATGGCATTAAGGAGTCGATGAGAGAAAAAGCTTCTGAGTCTGAAGAAAAAGTGAGAAAGTTCTTCAGTGAAAAACTACAACTGGATCATATGAAGATAGAGTTGGAGTGGGCCCATAGGGCTGGGAAGCCAGTGGCATCAGAGAAGCCCAGGCCAATTGTGGTCAGATTTCTACGGCTAAAGGACAAGCTTGCTGTTCTGGACAAAGCTAAAAACTTGAAGGGCTCAGGCATTTTCATCAATGAGAACTTTTCTGAAGCTGTTCGGCAGAGGAGAAAGGAACTACTCCCAGCGATGAAGGCAGCACGAGAGAGAGGTGACATTGCATATTTGAGATATGACAAACTTATTGTCCATCCACCTACCATGAGCCATCCACAACAAAGGAAGACCAATGCTTAAACTGTGGTTCTTTAGTTTTTACCACCTGGTTTTTATAATATATATATATATTTTTTTACATTTTTTTCTCTTTAATACTCATTATGAACTATAACAAATCCAGCTTTGAAGGACAAATATTGAACCCCTGTGACGTCTCTAACATTGACTCTTATAATCTTGATGTGGACCCAGATCTAAATTTCTTTTCATCACTTGACACCTCAGACCTCTGCAGTTTTTTATAATGAAACCCAGTTTAACAACTTGTGTGTTTCTATGCCTATAAATGTGTTCTCTACTTTTCACTTGAATATAAGAAGTCTTTCTAGTAATTATGACAAATTTCTTCATTATATATTTTCACTGAAACATGAAATTTCTGTTATTGCCCTGTCAGAAACATGGCTTAAGGAGGACTCCAAAGATATTTTTGAATGACCCAAATATAATCCGGTTCACTATGTAAGACAAAACAGATCAGGAGGTGGAGTGTCTCTGTTTATTCATGATGACTATGAGTTTAAAATTAGAAATGATCTCTCTCTGAAGTCAGATAAAGCTGAGATGGAATCTGTTTTTATAGAGCTTTTTAATTCTAATGGAAAGAATATTATTGTTGGTGCTATTTATCGGCCACCTGACTTCATCATCAAAGATTTTAATGAAAGTTTGTCTTGTTCTCTTGACCTGATAAACAGTGAAGAAAAACTCTGCTACATTTTAGGTGACTTCAATATAAACCTTTTCAATAATCAATCAGATACTGTGGATTTTCTCAATATTCTGTATTCTAGTTATTTTTTCCCTCTAATTCATAAATCTACACGAGTTAGAGAAAACTCAGCAACTTTAATTGATAACATCCTAACTAACTCTTTGAGTGAGGGGATGAAATCTGGGGTCTTGTATTCAGACTTATCAGATCATTTTCCCATATTCCAATACTCTTTAAATAAGGTTAATAGAGTTAAACATACCAAGAAAAAATACACAAAAGAATTATGAGTAAATGAAATATTTCTAAATTTAAGGAAATGCTTGAGAGTATTCAATGTGATGACTTGTATAAAGAAAATAATGCAGATTTTGCATACCAAAATTTTATGAAAGTTATTTGTTCTAGCTTTAATGTTTGTTTTCCAGTAGGTAATTCTAACAAGAAGTACAGTCAAGACTTTAATAAGCCTTGGTTTACAGCTGAGCTACTAAAACTTCTGAGGAAAAAGAACAAACTCTATAGAAGATATATTTTAAATCCTACTCCTCTTACCCATGGTACATATAAATCTATTAGAAATAAATATACTCATTCCATTAGATTTGCAAAAAAGAAATATTTCAGTGACAATATTCAGAAGTGTTCAAATAATATTAAAAAGACATGGAAAGTGATAAATCAACTAATGCAGAGAGAAAATACTACATCAGAACTTCCCTCTGTCTTTTTGGATGGAGAAAAGTCTTTTGATAATTTATTTGATATCGTTCAAAAATGTAATCGTTTCTTTGTGAATATTGGGTCTGAATTAGCTAATAAAATCCATACCTGTCAAGGCAATCCACTGGATTTTATTCCAATTGAGTTTCCTATTGTTTCTTCTTTTAAGTCACCTGATATTCAAGAGATAAGTGATATGATAGATGAACTAAAAATATCTTCTGCTGGTCATGACAACATTTCTCCATTCCTTGTTAAGCAGGTAAAGGAGTCAGTATTGCAGCCTCTTGTTCACATCTTTTCCCTGTCTTTGAAAACAGGTGTTGTACCAGAGGATTTAAACGTTGCCAAAGTTTTTCCTCTGTTTAAATCAGGTGATCCACACTGTTTTAACAACTACAGACCCATATCTATTTTGCCTTGTTTTTCAAAAATATCAGAGAAAATTATTTATAAAAGGATTCTTTTTCATTTAGATTCTAATTCAATTCTTTATAAGCACCAGTATGGATTTCGCAGAAATCACTCCACGTATATGGCTCTTCTTCATCTAATTGATAAAGTTACCTCTGCACTTGATAATAATGAATTTGCTTGTAGTATATCTTTAGACCTCTCAAAAGCATTTGATACAATTGACCATCGTATTCTGTTGGACAAACTGTACATATATGGTTTTCATGATACTACGCATGAATGGTTAAAAAATTACCTTTTTAACAGGAAACAGTTTGTTTGTGTTCAGGGTTGCTACTCAGACAAAGTGAGGTCACTCTGTGGGGTTCCACAAGGCTCCATTCTTGGACCTTTACTATTTCTCATTTACATTAATGACTTATTTCGTGTTTCAGATGTTGTTTCTCCAATAATGTTTGCAGATGACACAACTTTAGTTTTATCTCATCCAAATTTTAGTTCTTTAATTAAGAATGCTAATATTGGTTTAACTGCTTATGCTGATTGGTTTAAGTTAAATAAATTATCTTTGAACATAAAAAAATCTAATTTCATTATTTTTAATGGTAAAAAATCATACAACAAAAACTTATCTCAGATCTCAATTGAGTCTGTTAAGATGCTACAAGTGTCAAATACAAAATTCTTGGGAATTGTTATTGATGAGACTTTGAGTTGGAGAGAACACGTTGAGTGGGTTAATAGAAAAATAAACAAATCTATTGGTATAATAAGGAGGGTTAGTTACCTGGTCACCACTAATGGTCTCCTCACTCTTTACTACAGTTTAATTTATCCTTATCTTTCTTACTGTAACTTAATTTGGGCAAGCACATTTCCTAGTATTCTTCACAAAACTTTGGTCCTCCAGAAATGTTTTGTTAGGATTGCAACCCGGTCTGAGCTGCGTACATCATCAGTACCCCTAATGAAGAGGCTAAAAATTCTTACCATATATGACATTAATATTTTACAAATATGTGTTTTTATCTACAAGATACGTTCAAGTGAGGGGAATATTCCTGAACAGTTCAAGATGTATTTCAAAGAAAACTCACAGGTTCATTCTTACTCTACCCGTCATTCTTCTGATCTTCATCCTCCAAAAATTCATACTCGCATTCCGATATAGAGGTAGTACATTATGGAATAGTTTTTCCCACCTGATAAAGAAATGTTCCTCAATAAAATGTTATAAAAGGTGTTTAAAGGATCACTTAATTACTGTTTTGATATAGTTTTTCTTTTTTATTTCAGTTATGTGTATATATATATATATATACACACACATGGACAAAATTGTTGGTACCCCTCAGTTAAAGAAGGAAAAACCCACAATTCTCACTGAAATCACTTGAAACTCACAAAAGTAACAATAAATACAAATTTATTGAAAATTAAATAATCAAAAACAGCCATTACTTTTGAATTGTTGATTAACATAATTATTTAAAAAAACAAACTAATGAAACAGGCCTGGACAAAAATGATGGTACCTCTATAAAAGATTGAAAACTATTTGACCAGAGTGACATGATTAACTCAGGTGTGTCATTTAATTGACATCACAGGTGTTTCCAAACTCATAATCAGTCAGTCTGCCTATTTAAAGGGAGACAAGTAGTCACCCTGCTGTTTGGTGAAAAGGTGTGTACCACACTGAACATGGACAACAGAAAGCGAAGGAGAGAATTGTCCCAGGACATCCGAAAAAAAATGATAGACAAACATCTTAAAGGTAAAGGCTATAAGACCATCTCTAAACAGCTTGAAGTTCCTGTGACAACAGTGGCTCATATTATTCAGAAGTTCAAGACCCACGGGACAGTAGCCAACCTCCCTGGACGTGGCCGCAAGAGGAAAATTGATGACAAATTGAAGAGACGGATTGTTGGAATTGTATCCAAAGAGCCCAGAGCAACCTCCAAAGAAATTAAAGGTGAACTCCAAGGCCAAGGTACGTCAGTGTCAGATCGCACCATTCGTCGTTGTTTGAGCCAAAGTGGACTTCATGGGAGACGACCAAGGAGGACACCACTGCTGAAAAAAACTCATAAAAAAGCGAGACTGGAATTTGCAAAAATGCATGTTGACAAGCCACAAAGCTTCTAGGAGAATGTCCTTTGGACAGATGAGACCAAACTGGAGCTTTTTGGTAAGGCACATCAACTCTATGTTCATAGACTCAAAAACCAAGCATACGAAGAAAAGAACACTGTCCCTACGGTGAAACATGGAGGAGGCTCAGTAATGTTTTGGGGCTGCTTTGCTGCATCTGGCACAGGGTGTCTTGAAAGTGTGCAAGGTACGATGAAATCTGAAGACTATCAAGGCATTCTGGAGAGAAATGTGCTGCCTAGTGTCAGAAAGCTTGGTCTCAGTCGCAGGTCATGGGTCTTCCAACAGGACAACCATCCAAAACACACAGCCAAAAACACCCAAGAATGGCTGAGAGAAAAGCGTTGGACTATTCTAAAGTGGCCTTCTATGAGCCCAGATCTGAATCCCATTGAACATATGTGGAAGGAGCTGAAACATGCCATTTGGAGAAGACACCCATCAAACCTGAGACAACTGGAGCTGTTTGCTCATGAGGAGTGGGCCAAAATACCTGTTGACAGCTGCAGAACGCTCATTGACAAATACAGAAATCGTTTAATTGCAGTGATTGCCTCAAAAGGTTGTGCAACAAAATATTAAGTTATGGGTACCATCATTTTTGTCCAGCCCTATTTCATTAGTTTGTTTTTTTAAATAATTATGTTAATCAACAATTCAAAAGTGATGGCTGATTTTGATTATTTAATTTTCAATAAATTTTTATTTATTGTTACTTTTGTGAGTTTCAAGTGATTTCAGTGAGAATTGTGGGTTTTTCCTTCTTTAACTGAGGGGTACCAACAATTTTGTCCACGTGTGTAGGTATATCAGTGGGAACTGTTGTATACACCGGCAGGATGTACAGAGGGAGAAGTGAAATAATGTCAATAAATTAGTGCACTAAAAAAATAATCATAAGTCTTATTAATCCATCAATCCCAACTGTTTTTCAGTCCTGAAAAAAGTATTAAATTACATTCTGTATCATCTTAAAATGGTTTAAAAATATAAAAATATAATTTGCTGACCACTGCAGCAGAACTTGTTTGGTAGTTTGGGACATCCTCCTGGCCTGGCCATAAATAAGACAACTCCTCTTGTATCACATTAGTCTTTGGAAGAAATAAATTCACTTTGTTTCTTTTGCAACCTGTCTGCTTATCTTTATCCAGGAGGACTTTATTCGTGTTGCCATCCCAGATCATAGGCTTTATTAGGGTGCACACATTGTTGGTATAACTGGTAAAAACTACAGGCTTAATCATGAGTTAATCATCAATGAGCCTTTCAACAGCATTAGCTAACACAATGTAGCATTAGAACACAGGAGTGATGGTTGAGGGAAATGTCCCTCTTTACCCCTATGGAGATATTCCATTAAAAACCAGCCGTTTACAGCTACAGTAGTCATTTACCACATTAACTATGTCTACACTGGATGTATCATTCATTTAATGGTGTTTTCATTGAAAAAAGCTGCTTTTCTTTCAAAAAAGGACATTTCTAAGTGATCCCAGACTGCTGAACGGTAGTGTGCGTCACAGTCATGGCTAATAGTCTATTATTATGAGCTATTACAGTCTCTCCTGTGTATGTCCATAACCAGTCTCAGGCTTTGAATCACAAACCAGGAAATTGTATCAAATAAGCTTTCAATATGTTTTCTCGTCCTAAAATATTCACCTTATTTTTTCTTTCCTCAGAAAAGGTTTTTTTATTTATTTTCTAGCCCACTGAATCACACCCCATTTACTTGGCAGTCAAACATCCACCCCTATTAACCTGTCTTCCTGTGGATTCCCGATCGCTGGTCAGGCTGAGGAATGTGAAGGAGGCATCAAGATAATTAAAGTTTCATTCCCAGCCAACATGCCACCAGCTCATGAGCAGACTCTGAAAGCTCTTCTGAGAGAGGAGCAGCATGGTGATGGTCCAAATGGACTTGCCTTGTTTGCTAAAATCCTGCTGCTCTCAGGTGCTTCAGCTTTGGTGAGATTTGTGCAGAGGCGCTGGAAAGTGCATCGCTCTCATCTTTGCGTTTTCATTTGTGGCTTCTTTTTGCTTCGAGGCATTTCAGGACTGGGATCCTTTGGGCAGATTTTCTCGCTGGTTGCAGCACACAACTGGCTTTTTGCTTTGCTTTGGATTATTTGAAATGGTATTACTGCTCATCTCAGATAATCCATAAATTAAAGCACAGAGCTGAAGCTTCCCTGAACCCCACTGGTTTCTGACAAGGTGTGGTTCCTGTGTGTTATAAAAGAACACAGTCTGATGTATTTGAACGCATCAGTTGCTCTGTGGAGTGCTTTTCACAGATATTTGCTGCCCCATATATACATTACTGTATCATGTAGATTAAATCAGCAACCAGTCTGACACTTTCTAGCTGCCGAACTGGACCAACACACCAAATCCCAGATGAGAGTCTCAAATGATCATACAGATTGGAGTGATTTCCGGTGTGTGATTCCTCTGATTTGCAGTCCTTAAGCTGGAGGCAGGAGGTCTGGCTGCCTTGAATAGCTGCTGATCAGAGCTGCTGGAGGAGAAACCCAGCAGGCTCCTGGATTCCAGCCGAAATGGATTTTTCAGTGGTCAGTGTGATATGGCAGTTCTGCAAGGATCACTGGTGGTCACTGGCCACAGGTTCAGACAGTGGAGGCAATGAATAACTAATAAGGCCAGCAATAAGCTCAGCTTACTTAGATGAAAACGGGTTTCTAGTGATTATGCAGTTAAAGTTTCAAGATCGTGAACCATTTTTAGCTGGCTGCCTCTTAGTTTCTGATATCATAAGCTTAGGATTGAACAGTCAACATGTTCCTGCAAAGACTTTACTGCTTGGTGTAGGTAATATCCAACAGACAGGCTTTAGAGGTTTATTGACATGCAGCCTTGTTTTGTAGTCCATGTTGGGCACAGCTTAGCTCTGGTATACTGAAGGCATTCATACATCTCCATGTAGAGTTATGAAAATTATGTACATCTGACATACATAGTGTGTCCTCCTGAGTATCTCTGATACTCGTGCCCTCATCAGATGAATCCACACCACATCGTTTATTCTTAAAGCTCGATGTCCATGCAGGGATTAGAGACACGGTGCTCAGGGCTGGTGGATGGGCGTGTAAAGCTGCAGACTTCAAGATGTGACACTGGATCTCTAATCTACCATTTTTAAGTAAGATCATTGAAAAAGCAGTTTTTCAACAGCTAAACAATTACCTAATAAAAAATAACAGCTTCAATGTTTTTCAGTCAGGTTTTCGACAGCACCACAGCACTGAGACGGCTCTCATTAAGGTAATTAATGACATCCGCTTAAACACAGACAGCGGCAGGATGTCGGTCCTAGTCCTGCTGGATCTGAGTGCTGCGTTTGACACAGTCGACCACAATATACTCCTTAACCGACTGGAGAACTGGGTGGGACTATCCAGCACAGTACTCAACTGGTTCAAATCTTACCTAAAGAATAGGAATTACTTTGTGTCTATCGGTAACTTCATGTCTGAGCAGACAGTAATTACATGTGGAGTTCCCCAAGGTTCCATTCTGGGGCCTCTTCTGTTTAACATCTATATGCTCCCACTGGCTCAGATTATTGAAAACAATAATGTAAGCTACCATAGCTATGCAGATGACACGCAGATCTACATTACAATGTCCCCAGGAGACCATGGCCCTATGCAGGTGCTGGGAAAGTGTATTGAACAGATAAATGAGTGGCTGTGTCAGAACTTTCTTTAGTTAAATAAAGATAAAACTGAGGTAATGGTTTTTGGAGCCAAGGAAGGGCGATTAAAGGTGGCCTAGAGCTTCAGTCTCTACAGTTAAAAACTGCAGACCAGGCCAGAAATCTGGGTGTGGTGATGGACTCAGAACTCAGTTTTGGAAAACACATTAAAGCAGTTACAAAGTCGGCTTACTATCACTTAAAAAATATCTCAAGAATTAAAGGGCTGATGTCTCAGCAGAACCCGGAAAAGCTCGTCCATGCATTTATTTTCAGTCGGCTTGATTACTGTAACAGCATCTTTACAGGTCTACCTAAAAAAACACTCAAACAACTGCAGCAGATTCAAAACTCTGCTGCCCGAGTCCTCACTAAGACCAAGAAAAGAGATCATATCACTCCAGTTTTAAAGTCCTTACACTGGCTTCCTGTCACTCAGAGGGTAGATTTTAAAGTCCTGCTGCTGGTCTACAAAGCTTTAAATGGTCTAGGACCAAAATACATCAGAGACCTCCTGACTCAGTATGAACCACCCAGACCACTCAGGTCATCTGGATCAGGTCTTCTAGTAGTTCCTAGAGTAAAAACCAAACACGGAGAAGCTGCATTCAGCTTCTATGCCCCATATATATGGAACAAACTCCCAGAAAACTGTAGATCAGCTGAAACTCTCAGCACATTTAAATCCATTCTTAAGACGTACCTGTTCTCAGCTACTTTTGATTAAAGTATTTTAAATTATTTTAAACCTTATTTTATGACAGTTACTTTTAACAGTTATTTTAACTCTTATTTTATGACAGTTATTTTAAACAGCCCTTGTTTTCTGACTTCTGTTTTTGATCTCTTTACTGTTCTGACTTTTTTTTAAATGATTTCATAAATGTTTTCTTTTGTTTTTCTTTTAATAATTTTCATCCTCTGTTCTTAATGTCTTTGTAAAGCACTTTGAATCGCCTCGTTGTTGAAATGTGCTATAGAAATACATTTGCCTTGCCTTGCCTGGAGGTTGTGGTTTGTCCAGTAATTTTACTCGTGGCACGGATACTGTTAGTTTTTGTTGTTGTTGTTGTATTCACCTTGACTTGGGGTTTTGCAGAATTGTCTGGCCATTTGGATCGCTGTGAGTGGTCTGTGCAGCTGATCGACCCAGATGAGTGCTCAAAATGCAAAATGAAATTTGAAAATCAAAGCAAACTGACACTTGTTGTGAACAGACCATCCCACCACCTCCTTTTGCTCTGATCTTTGCCTGTTCCTTGCATTTGACAGAAGCACCAGCCATATGAACAAATGTAAATGTATCGCGCCACATTCTTTGACCAATAGGAGCAACTGAGTTTCAGGACAATCGCTGCTTGTCATGGCTCAGAGGAGAAGATACTGAAGTATACGTGTAGTCTTCATCACAGATGGTCAATTCAACCAACTCTCACAACTGGAAGGCACTTGATGGATGTTTCTGAAGCAGTTTTAGAATAACAGAAATAAACTGATATAAAGAAAGATATGTTGCTTAATATGATCATGTTGCTCTTGCATGTTATTTGAAGCTCTGTTGTTCCAAACCCTAACCAGAATGCTGGACCACACTCCCATCCTCAGGATTACCCATCTGTCTGTTAAAGGAACTTTTATTCACTGGCTTTTCATCATGTCACCATGCTCATATTTCCCTCTTGTCTCTGTTTATGTGGCTTGTTTTGTCTCACATTTGGAGGTTTCTTCCTGATAATTGGTCAGAACTGCTCTCTTTGTCTCAGTAAATGGCCTGTTTTTGTGCTCCTGTATCAAACATGGACTGTGAGCGTATGTCTCTGGTGGGATGCAGACTTATTGTTCTTAATCCAAGGCCTTTGATTTGTAAACAGAAAGAGCAATAGCAGCCGAGCAAAATGTAGCTTCCCCAAAAGGAAGAATATATAATATACAGAGCTATGACACAAGATGCCTGCAGATATTTGTAGAACTGCTGTATTAAACATCATATATCTGCTGTGTAGTTGAAGCTTCCAGACGATTCCTTACAGGACATGCCTAGTGCACCTGGCTTTTAGTGGAGGTTTCCCAAAGGAACCTGAATCTGTAGACCCATACATGTTGGCCCACACTCTACCCATTCCATTACACGGCTGCTCCGTGCTCGAACATGTTCCAGTTAATTGAATCTGATACTGACTGTGTCATCATGTACAGTAAAGTCACTTCAGCTAACCTTGACATGAAAACCGTTGCTCGGGATTTCTCCCCGTGGATTTAATCTGCTATTGGCCGTCCTTTTGTCCCTGCAGTGATAATATAATGAAGAATGAGACGGTGACAATATTTTGACATTCATCTGTGTGGCTGTAATCAGCACTGAATCAATATCTCATCTGTTATCGTTTCATTGGACGCCCGCTCCACAGAGGATCGGTTTCAGCAGCAACATCAGTCTTTTATCAAAGCGTTGGGCTCCGAGATCTCTATCCACTGAATCCTGAGCCGACGGAGATGCCCTTGGTGGCATAGAAAGGCAAAATCATGGCTATGAATCACTTAAGTGTGAACAGGAATTACGGAGCCGGTCCAGCCAGGTTTAATTTGAAGCCTCTGAGTCGCTGTGACTGTACCATTTCTGTTTTTCTTCTTTACTCTGATGGCTGTCCAGCTCTGCTCCCCAAAGACGACAGAGAGACCGAGTCAGAGGCAGCAATTAAACGGCCATGCTCGGTCTATGCAGACATTATAGCGACCGTCCTTACATTTTTTCTGTGCTCCCGGCTGACTCCTCAGACAGTAATTTGATGATGCGTGAAAAGAATCCCCCCCAGCCCATGTCCCTGACCATCCCTAAAACGGGAGCAGCCATGTGGGGCCAACATGTCCATTTGTTTTGCATCGTCAGAGCAAGCAGCAGAGGGGTATATTCAGAGATGCAGGAGCTATTGGATGTGATTTACGTAACTTCTTGCCAGAAAGACAATGACAAAAGCCCAACTTCATTCAGAGCACTTCGAAGATTAAGTGCTCTCCATTTTGGTGCCATCCTCATTCCCACTTGTCGTGTATTGTTGAATGGAGGGAGGGCTCTCTTGCCCTCATTGTAGTATAGTTTTTGGCTTGCTCTGTGGTATTCTAGGCTCCACTGTGGAATTATTTACTCACAGTTAATTCCTGCTTCTGTCAAAATGTTTCCTCGCCAGCATTTTTTTCTGCCTGTTCGTCCTGAATAGTCTCAGGCCTGAACACAGCAGAGTGACGAAACAAATAGTAAATCTGACACAAACACATGTTCCATCCGTGCTGTTTCTATACCGTGTAGGAGCATATTACCGCGATGAAGACATCATTCTAACTCTAAATGCTTCAGGGGAGGCGGGAGCGGAACATGCTTCCGTCAGCCAAATCACAGAACTCCCTTTGGCTGGATTTTCTGTCTTTAAATCATGCCTTGACTCTTTTACATGTGCACATAATTAATCCTTCTTTCTCTACGCTGGGACCACTCGCCTGAGGTAACCAAGTGTTTTTAAACCCTTGCAAACCCAGACATTTTGCTCTTGACACCCATGACAGTCTTTTCTTTAACATACTCCTCTCAAACAGGAAACAGACAACTGTCTCCTCTGCACTATTTTTGGATCTATTGCTAATGCCGTTAATCTCCCTCTTAGATGGAATATGAGCATATTTGTCTTCTCTCTGAGCTGAGGAGCTGATCTGGGATCAGTGTGGCCTTTCAAGTTATGAATGAAATACTCAGGGGACTTAGTGAGTCAGCACTTTAAGTTTGAGACACTTAATGCTCGATTTAGTGGGAAGCCTCTGTAGACGAGTGACTACGAAGACTATCTCTCTCATTCATCAGCTCAGCGTATGCATTAGACAGCCACATATCTGTTTTTTATCTTTACCAGCCCATCCTGGCTTAAACCTGTGACTCCTTGTGATTTGAATATGCTTCACAAAGTGTTTACTCAGGAAACCACATTAAATGGCCCATCGCCCGCTTTTATGTTAATGCTGAGAGTGACCATAATAATAGCTTCAATATTTGAAATGGCAGTTGCCGTTGGGACCACCACAAGTGGCTAGCTAATTAGACAAGCTCCTTCTGAGCACCTCATTTTGTACCTTTGACAAAGTTAGATAGGAGAGTGTCAAGTGGAAATGAAATAGAGAATTGCTCATTAAAAGTGAACTCAGTCAAAGGGAACGTAGTTACAACATAACTAATTCACTTGAGGACCTAATGGAGGACTTAATCATGCTGCTTTCCCGACATACGCGTTCACGTGGGTGCTTTTTATCACTGCTGCTGTAAGCACACGGTTAAGACGAGTGAATAATGCACTCGTGTTTCATTTGGCAGAAAAAGGTTTGAACAAACAACATTAACACTTCTTTAGAGTGATCTGTGCAGATTTAGGACACAGTAGAGGAGAGAGAAGGGAACATGAAGGCGAACGGAGCACATTTAATTACTCTGAGCATCCATGTGGTGTAATAGCCGCCTGCTGTTCAAACAACCAGCAGAGCCTCTTCAGCCTCCCCACAATGAAAACTGCTGATGCCGCAGCTTTACTCCCATCTCCTAGTCTCTGCCCTCAATCTCTCTTGATCAGGAACTTCACAGAAAACTTGCAAAGTTATGCAATTTTTTCGGAGCCTGCAGCAGAAGAGGATAGCCCAGGATATGCCAAGTAAATCTGACAGTAAATGGCAGAGAAGGCAAAAACACAGGAAGAAGTGATGAGAACTCCTGCTTTAGTCGGGATAGTAGCCTGGATCACATCACGTACCCGATCAACAAATTGGACAAATGCTGGTTGGTCTCTTTTTGTTTTTCTTCTATTAGCGATATGACTTCTGATGCAGTTTGTGATGTGGCAGTGACAGCTCAGTAGCTTCATATTAGATAAAATCCTTGTGTATTTGTCTGAGTATTCCACATTTATTGATGATGTTGCATTTTTGGAAGGGATTTTTTCTGTTCTAGCAGATATCTAAAGGTAAGACAAGCCCCTGTTCTGCTCAACAGATAAGTGAAAGGCTGCATTTAGGATGTTTCACCTTCAGAAGTCTTTGGCTCATTTACCATGGTCAAGAACATTCTGTGAGCCTTTCAAAGTCAATTGAGTTTCCACCAAAGAGTTCGGCGAGTCCAGCTCCCAGCTCAATCTCCAAGGCTATTTTTATCCATCCGACTGACAGATCAAGTGGCACTGATCAGCGCACCTGCTTCTCTGTGCTGAGGGGGAGAGGGAGCAAAAACTGGAGCTCATACATCAATGTGTCACCAGCCAGGACTGTCCAGCACACCCTTGGGAGTCAGCTCCCACCGCTAGGTCGTGACCGGAGACCCGCCTAAATTCCCACATCCAGGCTGGCTTGGCCTCACTGCCACAGTAAATGTCTATGAACTAGAAATGGACAAACTGTTCAGTGCTGGCTTGACCAGTCTTTTATGTAATAAGAGGACTTTTAAAGCGAGAAAAAAACATGTAATTGTGATATTAAAACTCCTCAAGAGGTGTTCCACATCCTTGGCCCTCAGACTTGTGCTGAGTATTTATTTTCCATCAACCTTCTTCCCAGCTGTCAGGACATTTCCACCTCTTCTTTCAGCCCCTCAGTGTGCTACAGAGTACCTGAGAGTGGTCTGACATGAGGTGTTTATGGTGTATGTGTCTTCCTTGAAGGAGTGAGAGAAGCAGCCTGTCAAAGTGCCGTGAACACTGTGAGTGAGGCGTGATGGTCGTTGAATCATGAGGCTTTTAGGCAGTGGCTGCAGACCGATGTGAGCGCTGTGGAGCACGGCTTTGACAGATGCAGGACGTCTGACTCGTCCCTTGCTGGGCAGGTGAAGCCTTCTAATTGGGAGTGCGGCAGAGAGGCTGTGTTTGTAGACCTCCAGAGGCCCTGTCACTGCGTGGCTGATGGTACAAATGTTCCAGCGGACAGAGCCGGGTGGAGCAGCAAGGCTTTTAATGGGCTGCTGGTTAGAATGCATTTCAAGAAGGAACCCGAGGCTCAGAACCTCACTGAGATCATATTATGAGTTATTTGTCAGTCCTGAGGCTGTTGATAATGTTCCTAATGTATTTTGTTCTCTTTCTTTCTTTGTGCTATCCACTGGGAACTTCCTCTTGTGAACCAATTCGTCGATCAGGTGAGTAAGCCTCCCAGATATTTCTTTATACTTCACTGCAGATGACGCTTGGTTGCTGTTTTTCCAGGACTTAAGATAAAAGCCTGATAAATTAGTCATTATTGTGGCATTATTAACTTGTACCACTGGATATGTTCTTGTACAGCTCAGAACTCCACATAGAAGAGCAATCTGATTGAAACTGCTGGAATTAACCTTTACAGGAACACCAGCTTTGCGTTATCTGGGTTCTGTCATTTAGAAACGTGCACTGTGGTGTCGCTGTGATGGCTGAGGCTCATATTGACGTGTGGTTTTTTGATGGGGGTGTCCACATCAGAAGCATAGATCACTCCGTTACAGGAGCCACCGTCTCTCTCCTCATCACGTTCCCTTGTGGTCCGCTGAGGTCAAATGATGTTCCCCTCTCAGCCGACCTGTTATTTTCCTCCGATGAAGCTCGGCGTGGACACTTATAAAACGTCCCCACAGACAGCTCCTCTCCCGTTGTTGTGTTTCGTTGTTTTCTTGATGTATCGGCCTAATAATCAGCCCCACCAAGTCGACCTAGAATATATTGAGACAGCTGGCAGTGCCTTGGGAGAATCTGCTTTGTAGTGGTGAGTACATTACATATTATTGAAAGAGCAGACAACGTGCACCGAGAGGCTCGTTGCTTTGGACTTATAAATCTGCAGGTGCAATATTCTTCAGGTTGAACAGGCTTTTCTTTTTGCTAACAAACATATATTGAATCCTGATCCTAAATTAGAATCTACCGTGTGTCCGGTCCGTCCATGAAAACTGAAGCTGCAAATGTAGAGTTTAAGAAAGCTGCAAGTGCTGTTTTTCAGTGAAGGATGCTAGTGGGGCTGCTGTGTGTGTGATTGGCTGGGAGTATATTGTAGCAAGAAGCTGAGCTGTCACTGCTAACACTGGCACAGATTTCCGATTACTGCGAGAGAACAGAGCAGCATATTGGCTTTTTACTGCATTGAGGATTTGGCTCATACAGACACTTTGATTAATGTCTTGACACATCTGTGACCATTATTTTAGAACACTCCAGGAAAATCAATAGTGTTTGCTCTGACTGCCCGAGGCAATGATATCCATGAATGCTTTATTTACCTCTTTATGTGTGAAGATTTGAAGCGTATTCAGTGTTGACTAATGAATGAACTGCCCTGCCAGACACTCCAGCTATGGCACACTGGAGTATCTAATCACCTCCAAATGTCACTCGGGCTGTCTCCCATTCATATTCCATTCACCGTCCACCTCATCAATAATAGGTAAGGAGTGAGCTCAGAGGAGGATGTGTGTCCCTGTGCCCTGGCGGCGGCCCGTGGAGGCCTCCAGGCGAGGATGGTCGCTCACTTCTCCTCCTGTTTCTCTAAGTTAATGAGGCAGATGTCAGTTAGGCCAAAGGAGCTCCTCCTCGGTGCATTGAGTTTAGAACCAAATCAGGGCCCACCTCTATAATTGGCACCTGATGTGTCGGATGAGCTCGGTACGCCTGACATTCATTACACTTAATAATGCACTCCAGGCTCTCTGTGCTCCTCTAACCAGCTGTCTGCTCACCACCCTAATGCCATTAGGCTTCAAAGCCAGGGTGTCAAGCATTGCTTTTGACACAAGTCCTCTGCAGTGGAGGAGCATGCGAGTGCAAGCTATTTGTCCACCAGGCTGTCCTGCCTGCTTGGCCGTCCATCATTCCGCTGAGCTGGAGTGTTCCATGTTCGGCTGAAGAGCGATTTCCTCCAGCCTTGCGTAAAAATGCCCAGGGTACAGGAAGCGCTTTGAGAAGGATGTATGATTATGGCTGCCTGTTGTGTGGGCAGCATCTAGACAGCCTTATCTGGCTGAACCTCCCTGTCATCAGGTGTGCTGCTAGTGAGCCATGCTGGCTACTGCTGCCAATCAGAACCCAGCGGACCCGTGTCCCTGCCAGGACGCCGTCGCATATGCCCAGTCCTGAACACTCTGTTGGCAAAAGTGGACCAGCCTGTCCTCTCCAATCAGGCTTGAGTTCCCCAGTATTGCTGCGTGTGCAGGAAGCGTGTCTGGGGAGAGCAAAGCTCCTTCAGCTCAAGGATCACAGGCCCTGCTCTGCTGGAAAAAAAACAGAACCGTCTCCAATTCTGCCCCTTCCACACTTTCCTGGCAGAGCACAGAGGAGAGAGAGCTAAAACATCACTGCTCACACAATGTCTTTCTTTCTTCACCTGCTGAATTCATAACGTAGACTGAATGTATGACTAGCTGCATGTATGTTTCACAAAAATACAAGAATGTTTTAGGTCTATAGGTATTCTTGAGTAGTGGAATACAACTAAAATCTGGACATTGCATCTTGAATTGTATGTCAATAGGGCAGAATCGAAGCACTTCCCTCTGGATCTGTGGGAGGAAGAAATAAGTTTAGACATTCAAATTCACTTCAAACCAGCAGGAAGAGGCAAGATAACGGCCAGTGTCAATTGAGAAGCCAGCAGAAGAGATTGAAAAGGGCAAAACACAGCATATGGAGGGTCATGGACGAGTTAGGAAAGTTTTTTCTTTTATCTTTTAGAAGCAGCAGCCAGGCGCTTGTGAAGCAACCTCTGACATTCTACTACTGCAGTCCAAAAAAACGGATGTTAAACAATGCTGGAGCTGCCAACCTAAAGAGACACGATGCTGATCCTTCTGCCCAGCATTTTTAGCAACGCTGACACGTGAATATGTTACATTTACTGTAATGTAAAAATATGGTAAATTATCAACTGTAAAAGGCCATTCAACACCATGATTCACCATTATATCTGTGTCAATCATGTGCCATGGATTAGCCAACAGCCTCAGTGAGAGACGGAGACAGCCTGCCTCTTTGTATCCGTGTGTCTGAACGCAGCGTGAGGCTTCGCTGCAGCTGCATGTGCTGAAGATGGAGACTCTGTCTGCTGAGTCTGACCAGACACTGATTCTTTGTCAGTCTGATATCAGAAGCTGTAGCAGCAGCTCTGGTGATGGCAGAAAGGGAGGATTTACAAAGCAGGTGTTTGCTGTGTGTGTCTTTGTAAATCTGCATGTTTCAGATGTTAGCTGTGCTGCTGATACAGCTGAGAGCAGTAGTCTGTGCCGCAGGACAGCTAGCATGCATCACAGGTAGACATGTTGTGGTAAACTACCTGCAGTGTGGGACCTTCGTCAAAATCCTTGGTCGTCCGTACAGCAAATTACGGACGACCAACTCCTGCCAAATCAAAATTTTTGGTAGTCCGTACAAATTTCTGGTCGTCCGTAATTCGCGGCGTTTTTTTTTAGTTGAAGCAAAAAATAAAATTGATTAAAAAGTCACTTTTTTAAAAATCTTTAATTATATCTAGTGTAACTTTAGTACTACACTCCAGTAAGACTTAGATCATCATCCTGAGATCATTATGATCACTTTTAATATGGCAACTCTACAGAAATAACATTGAAAATTTAAATGTAGCATCAAGTCCTCCAGTAGCACTGAGATCATCATCCTGAGATCATTTTTAACATAACAACTATGTACATTATTACTAGTATCATCTATCTAACACTGAAATAAACTTATCTCTGATAAGCAAATATGAGATATTATAATATCATCATCATCATACCAAGTCTATATATCTTCATATCCAATACTAATATCTTCATATTATCATTAAATAGTCTCTCTGACCAGCAAGAACAAATATGACTTAGACAAAAAAAATCACCATGATATGGATTATGGAAGTATCATCGTCATATACCAAGTCTATATATCTTCCCCCTCTGTACTGTCATTCAATGATCGAAGCGAGACCCCTAAGGAAAGTTGGGAACCGAAGCAATAAATATAAATAAATGGTTAGAGTCGGAATCGACATCGCTCAACATCCACACGAACCCCAACCGGAAACTGAAACCTGCGCGAAAGCGATGCGCAATGACACAAGATGGCGGCCTCCTGCAGGTTGAGAACCGAGAAGTTATTCGTTGTTTTAAATTGGTAAGAAATCATTTAATATGTCTTTCTGAGCGGCGGTCATCCGGGTGGACGAGCAAGAATGTAGATATCGTAATGACGAGTCGTCCGGCCGAGTTTCAGGTCGCTACGGACGAGCGGACGAGCGCGAAGGTCCCACACTGTACCTGCTAAACCAGAAGTTTTCTCATATATTTACAGGAGCAGGCTCTCTCCTGTGTGCCGACATACTTAAATTTTATTCCATTACCTCTGTGTGGTCTCACAACAACACAGTTAACTTACAACTCTTTTATTGCCGCACATTGTTTTCAAGTTAAGATCTACTGTATTCATCCCAGAGGAAATTATTTAATAATGTGTTATTATTTAAGTTCCAGTAAATTGGTAGAGTTCTATCAGCTGAGATGAAGACGCTTCCCACAGCAGTGGAGACCCAGCTGAAGCTCGTTTACATCGCTGATTTGCAGCTCACGTCTAGTCGTCTCTCAGTTGTTGCTCCACACGCCGTGAAGTTTCCCAACAGGCTGATTGTTTTAAGGCAGGCGTAAACTAACCATGACGTCACCCGTTGGTTTCAACACCCAGAAAATGAAGCCCGGATTTTGCTACTTCCTGGTCGCCGTTTTGGATTTTTTGGAGCCAGTGATGTAAAAAGCGTCATCAAACAGACTGGACCGGAGAGCAACTAGGGGCAGGATTGGCTGAGGACTCTCTTATCCCGCCCACGTTTTACCGCAGAGGCTTCTGTTGCTGTCCATCAAGTATAGCCATGCCCCCTGGCTCCGCCAACTTTAACGATTTATTTAAAATTCAATGTTGATTTATTTTAAGATCGGCCACCTGATCTCTCATTTTGACCATGAAAACTAACGGGATAAAATCCTGAGCTGTAGAACATCAGTCTATCAAATTTTATTTTTTCCAAAAATGAATTGGGGTCTATGGAGAAAAAGCTTTTTGGAGCCAACCCTAGTGGACGGCGGGATATTGCAAGTTTTTAACACTTCCGGGTTGGCTTCAATTCTGGAGCCAGATGCTACGTCCATCTTTATATACAGTCTATGTTTTAAGGTCAAACAAAAGTACAGGAAAACATTACTCCCTAGACAAAAAAAAAAAATCAAACAAAAAAACATTAATGTAACCACAAAATGATGGGTTCCACTGATGTTTATTTTTGCCTTTAAATGTGTCATTGCAAGTAATATACATTTTGAATAGTCAGTATTTACAGATGATCAGCTCAGACTCCCCTTACAGAAACACTACTGGCTCAAACTACAGGTGTACTGTGTACATGAAGGAATGCATGACAATGGAAATGGAAATGAAGAAGAAAGATTGTCGTTGTGTGTAAAAGGAGCTGTGGTTCCTTGGTTATTTTAGCACGGCACTAGCTGATCTTTGAATGTTGACATATTATTACCTTACAAAGCTAGCATGGCTAACATGTTAGGAAACAACTGTTTATTCACACAACAAGTAGAAATAGAACAACAATCATCCTCTATATCAAACAGTGTCTGTCTTCCTTCTGGCCTCCTGAAGCCTCCTCCAGCTAGCAGCTAACTGTGTGTCCTGTGATCTTGGTCTAATAGCTCTGATACACAAACAAAAGAGGTGAGGATGAAGGCATTTAAACGATGACATTGGGGACAAAGATATCAGAAACAAAACCAAGAGCTCAAAGATGCCAAAATGTCTTGTGGAGCTGCAGAACTGGGAAATAATTGTTTGTAGATGTGTCCCCTTTAAGTCTCCAGCTCTGGTTTACTTTTGGAAACTCTCCATTTAGTTTGTGCTCACCAACAAACAGGTCAATGCTAAAATCATGTTGTTATTTTTCCACCATGATAAAGCAGATAGCGGCTCTCTGGGTGAACTGGTAACATCCAGATGATGCATGTGATGTGGATTTGGTGACACAGTGCTGGTAATTGAGCTGAAAACAAAGACCTTGCTTTTCTCAGCTCGTCATACGCAGTGAAATTAGAAGGCTTATAATGATATTCATTTAGCTTTCTATAATGACGCTTTCAGCTATAAGAGCACCAAATGAATGCAAAACACATTATTTCCATTTTGCTTTGTGCAACAATGGGACACAATCACACTGGTTTCATCATCAACAAGCGTTTAAGTTTATAGCACAGACAAAAACCTGGCAAGGAAGGGTTTTATAGGTTCAATCATAACCAATTTATTTCAGTCTGGGCTCTTCAGAGGGAAATGCCTCACATTACAATGATGCATTATGTATTTATTCATTAGCGAGGGAGAGTTAAATGATAGTTGAGCGCCTTGTGGCAGTCGGATCGTTGAGAGAAAGGAATCGGATACTTTTTTTTCTCTCTGATATTGAACTACACAATAAAGGCTGTCAGCAAATTCTGGGCAAAGTGGAGCAGCTGAGACAAAGGAGAGATGAGAGGCGTAGATAATGACTGGTGTTGTTTTATTCATCTGCGGGAATGAATGCTGACCAGTGTTTGTTTGTGTTGAACTCATTGTGTTTGCAGTCAGAACTGTGAATCTGCGAGTCTGTAATTAATTCCCTCCTGACTGCCAGCCAGCATTGGCTTCTGATGTACAGGGAGGAAAATGGAGTCTGCTTTCCACTGTCAACAGCTCTGAACACAACAGTTGCTTAGGCCACTCTCTGACCCCTCTGGAAAGAGACCCGATGGAGTCCACTTTTCAGACTTGCACTAATAATGTGAATCATATCAGAAGCCAAGTTTTGTTTCTCTGTATTTAACAATAGCTAGCAGGCTTATATCATGTTCAGTTCTATGTCAATAATGAGAATGGATTAATCCACATATTCACAGTACTGTGTATGTTCTAGTACGTCTAGAAACCACCTAAAATAGAGTGTTAGATCAAAGTTTAAAAGGACAGCAGCATCTCTGTAGGTTCTATGAGTCCTTTGATGTAAAACATCCCAGTGTTGTTCTTCACCCAGATTAAACTTAATGTCTCAAGCTTGCAATTTGCATTCCTAAAAACTGCAGCTAAATACCGTGTCCCATCCAAGGGTTCTGAGTCAATAGTTGTGTCCTTGCAGAGAGAGATCATCCCTAGTTGTCTCAGAGAGAAAAAGCTTCTCATGAAAGGAAGAGAAACGTCGTTGCAGTTTGAGTTTGGTTGCGTTTCTTGATGTTGTGCTCGGTAAAACAGACCTGCTTTCCTTGTGTTCCAGCTGCTCTAACATCGTCTCTCCACACTTTTTAGATGTAGCGAGATGATTTCCCAAATAAAGGTTTGGGCTTTGTGTGTTTCGTAATTATTTTCCCTGATTAAGTCAATGTCCAATCAAGTGTTCAGTGAAAGCAAAGTCATATGTCTGATTTTAGCGTAGCATTTAGAGTGGTACCCTCTAGGTGTGGTGCTGCAGACTGACATATCTTAACTTTGACTGTATGGATCAGCACCAGTTAACGCCTTGGGTGGATTCTAGTGACGCTTCCTTTCACACTTCCATGAGGCTCTCTGGCTTGAGGTGTCTTTACAACTTTTGGATAGATAGTGATGGAACTGCTGTATTTGTGAAACATGCTGTTGCCATCCGTTTATTTTGTGATTAATGCTGTTAGCATGCTAAAACACTAATGAAAGATTAGAACCACAGCATTATAGGAGCTGAACATTAGCAATCATTATACGACCAGCGATCGTTCATCAGCAGTCACTCATCAGCAGTCATTACAGGAGCTAAACAGGAGCACCGTTGCAACTGAAGATTACTTTTGTTTTTCATTGACTAACAGATTATCCTGTAGAGCCTGATGGACACTGTGTGTGCAGCCCTCCTCCTTCTCGGTTGACTTGCAGAATGTGTTGTTGAATATACACCAAACTGAATCATATTTACAACCTGAATGTCCAACCATCTCCACACCCATTACTGTTGGTTGAATAAGTCATGGACTGGTCATGGCATAGATATGATAATATGCAGATATTAATGTCCAGTACCCGTGCAAAGGTATGCTAATATCACGTCACAACAGAGAACCAGAGCTTTAGGATTCTGCATATTTGTACAGATCAAAGTAAGAACATTATGATCAAACTTATGCAAAACAGCTCTCGCATTTTGTAACTGCTGCTTTTCAGCTATTGTACGTGGATACTTTTACCACTTTATGATGGGAACCATAGCAATTTCATTCTTTGAAATGCTTCCATGTGATTTTTTTCTGAAAGAAGCGAGGTTCAGCTTGTATGACTAGACCGAGACAAGAGTTAAATACAGCCTACGGCTCATAGGGTCAACTGTTAAGTCTATGAATGAGTTTATGAAGAAAAATGTTCAACTTTGTACAGTCCACTGTAATTTCTTTAAATGTGTGATATTTTCTGAACAACAGTCCAAACAGGATCATTATTGAAAGAGATTAAAGTCACCAATCTTCATATTTGAGCAGCTGAAAACAGTAATATTTCGTACTTTTGTCTAAAAAGTGGCAAAAAGACTAATCATTTTCAAAACAATGGTAGTCTGATCTGATGTTTCGCAGTTATACGAGTAATTAACTATTCATGACAGCTCTATCAGGTCCTGTGCAGCATGCTAGAGCTGCTATCTTCCATTATTTGAGGTTTTTTTTTAGCCTTTTGTTATTTTGATGACCACAAGTTGGGTTGTGTCATTCTTAGGCAAATGTGTGACACAGAGGAACAGCATGCTCTAACCTGTTTTTATTAACCGATACAACATCCAAACCAGCACAACAGACAACCAGAATGACAGGAGCATTTCCTCACCTCTTTAACCTCCATGAGGCCACTTAGGAGGAGCTGGATTGTGGTGTCAACATGTGATGTGTGGTACGCCAAAGAGGAATCACTGCACAGATGAGCAGATAATACAGAGCACTACAGTACTGTAAAGAAGCTGCACTGACTGACAGATCATCTCTGGGATTTCCTGTGCCAAAATGCACAGTGGTGTATGAGAGCAATAAAGACTTCAAATTAAGCAGTTTTACAAATTTTCCCCCCAGATGATGAAATATAAAATCAGTATTCCAGTATTCAAGCTGGCAGAATAAGAATAAGGCCAACTTCACCCAAAGTGGATCCACTGTTTTGGTTCAAGTTCATCGTATTTCATCATATTTGGGTGATAGGACTCTGGCACAAATCTGCACATCTAGTTTATATTCCAGAGCTGTGTGCACAGCTAACTACCCAAGCAGTGACCTTTAGCACCTCAGATGATACCAAAATCAAAAAAGAGCCACACACACTTCCCCTTTGATGCAAGATTGACGTGTTTGCAAAGCTCATTGTTCGTTTCCTGTCCTTCATAAAACATTTAGGAGCTTTGTATTTCTACAGGCTGAGTGCACAGGACGAGCTGCCGAGATGAAACAGCCGTGCCCTGTGTGTACTTTTGCCCTCCGTTAAACTTGGCAACGAGCGGCACTTTCAAGTCTGCCGAATGTGGGTCACACAGCGCTCTGCTTGTGGTCTCTGTGGTCTCGCTCTGCATAAATAACAGCACATCAGTGGCTGCTTCAAACAATCTCTACGGGGCTGAGACAAGACTCACTGTGCCAAACGCTGGTGTAGACTTTCCTGTTTCTTCAGCTCAGTCCACCAAAGGCTTGTTTTTGGACACTTGCAGAATTGCTAAATTGTGGATATCTGCCCCAAACTCTGTCTGGGTGAGACGCTGAAGGCTTGGATTAAATCTGAAGTTGTCACCAGGGATGCTGCTGCTATAATTACACCAAACTGTGATACATGTTCGTCCGTATAAAGAGGTGGTGCTTTCAGTCTTTCCTTCTACATACATTTCTGACTTGACAGCATTAACTCAAAGCTGAGCTCTGTCTTCGCCTTTATGCTCTATCCATCCTCCAGAGCCCTTCAGCAGCTTCTCCATGGAAGATAATGAGGCTGCCAGTGGAGAGGTAATGTTGAATAAGTGGGATCCTCTCCTGGCTCTTGTTAAGTGTCAGTTAAATGAAGTAAAACCTTTGGCAAAGCTGTCCACCCCAACAGGAGACGAACCTATTTTTATGACGGCCTTTTAAAGTTCCGTCTCCAGAACATCTTTGTCTGCCATGGTAGAGAGCTTCTGTCCATCTCCTAAACTGCCTTTAGAAGACAGCTCCAGAGACAGATTGTTCATCAGACCACGGCTGTCACTCTTCATGACATTAATAGTAAGCTGACCTGGCGTGAAGGTCAGAAATGACAAGGTGAGGCTGGAGAGCGTGCACATGAAGTTCAGTGTTTCCTGAAGGACAGTAGAAGCTTTGAGCTCAGCATAGAGGAACAGCCAGGACCATAGGTAAAGATCAGACATGTCATCCAGCAGCACCGTGTGGCTCAGTAAAGAAACTGTACTTCTGTAGAAACCCGCAATATTTTATTTTCAAATTAAAAACCCAGCTGTTTGAAATTCACTGAAGCATGACATTGGATTAATGTGTATGTGACAGCAAAACAAATTACAAAACAAAAAATAGGGAAAAAAAGCATTTGCTGCACTCAAACTTGTTGGACTTGGAGTTATTGTAAAGAAAGGTTTTGCTCATTTAGAATGCAATGACGAACGCAGCACAAAAACCAAAAAACACCACATGAATCACAGTTTAAAAGTCTTTCAAGCACAAAGGATGGATACATGCTTCCAGGACATGTAATCATATAAACTACTGTTCAAAGTCAGGGATCACTGAGAAACTCCCTTATGTTTGAAAGAATAGCAGTTCTGTTCAATGAAGATAGCATTAAATGAATGATAAATCCAGTGTAGACATAGTTAATGTGGTAAATGACTATTGTAGCTGTAAACAGCTGATTTTTAATGGAATATCTCCATAGGGGTACAGAGGAACATTTCCAGCAACCATCACTCCTGTGTTCTAATGCTACATTGTGTTAGCTAATGGTGTTGAAAGGCTCATTGATGGTTAGAAAACCCTTGTACAGTTATGTTAGCACATGGATAAAAGTGGGAGTTTACATGAAAACATGAAATTGTCTGGATGACCGCAAACTTTTGAATGTTAGTGTACATATATACACAACCATACAGCTGTAGTTTCCATAAATCTATGTGAACACATATAGTTGACACTACGTAAATGCTTTTCTGAATATTTTTAGTGTTGTGCCATAGAAGCTACTCGGTACTAATTTCACATTTGTTAGTTTTTTGTCCTTGCACCAGTCAAATGAATAGTAGATGATCAGCACTTCTAAAATGTTTTTCTACCTTAGTGGTAGCTCTTTATGGTGTGTTTCTTATTCACCCATCCACACACCAACACTCATGCACTCCCATGGATGAATTTGGGCTTCAGTGTCTTGCCTCAGAACACTTTGTCGTGCTGGAGTGTTCTTCTCAGGACAGCCATCTATCCATCACACTGTGTCCATCCAGCTTTTAGTTTCCTCTTTTTCCGGCAGGTTCTGGGTCAGTCTTAAACTGTTCAGCAGTTGGTACCACCACACTTCTTCATAGCAGTTTTTATTTCTTTCTTTTATCCCTACAGTCCTAAAGAGTCTGTACAAGAGCTTTGACTGAATCCACAGCTGGATGTAAATCATAAACACTTCAACAGATTTTTAAAAACATGCACATTCTTTATTTAAATATAAAACCAGATGCATTTCCATGCTGTGTATATGCTTTTCAATGACAATAATACAAAATCTATCCATTGAAGAACGTTTAGATGCTACCTTTCTCACTCACTTGAGAAGTGACTGTAGCTTTCAGCCAGGAAGAGACGTTGTCCTTCGGTATCTACCGGTCATCGGGTGCCAGTGCCTTCTAGTTAGCAGTTTGGTAGAGATGGCCACTCCTTACCCATCTTCTCTAAGGCCTCACCTTCTTTCCATGGGACCGTCAGCTCAATTAGGGTTGTCTTCTTGGCCTCCTCAGAACATACAGTACGGCCATGTCGGGCCTTAGGGAGGTTTGAACAACTGGAGGAAAGTGTAGTTTCCTTCCTAGGTTGACCTTCATCTCCCATGATGTTGCTGTCTGCAGAAGCCTCTTCTTGTTCTTCTTAGAGGATGGTGGACCTCCCTGATGAACTGGATGGAATGTGTTGGTCTCCAGAATATTAGCCAGTGCTCTGAGGATCTTGTCGCGGCACCATTGATGTCTCCTCCGGCTTAGATTTGTGGGTGATGTGAGGCCATTGTACACTGAGCAGGACAGAGATGTGAAAGGCTCCACTCTAAAAAGGAGTTATGGCTGTAAAGAAGTGGTTCTCTTTCCAGAAAACATGCCCACTGGATGTAGCTCCAGGTCTCTGAGTACGTGTTCAGCCCTCTTACAGGCTGCACTAGTGGATGTGTGGGGTGGCTCTGGAGGCCGGTCTACACCACGTCTTGTCTGGTGGAAGCTTTGGACATACATGCTGTCAACCCAGTAAAACACAACAGATATTCTTCTAATTCCCCCAGTTAGCAGCTTTCATAGGATTGACCTGGGTGCAGTTCTCCTTAATGCATCAGAAAGCACTGAATCATGTAAGGATGAACTACAGTTTTATGTCAGCAGAGAATCACAACCTGGATCCGGTTCCAGTTTGTAAATCCATCATCGGGTTTGTGGGTAACATTCCTCCAAAGATGGTCGATGTGAATTTTAAACTAATGAAGTACAAAACTGGGCTGCACCAAACATTTCAGCAGAAAACTGTGAACTGATCATAATCATGCTGATATCCACATTATTCCACTGATGAAGCTGTTAAAAGCTGTTTTACCTCCAGACAGTGAATGTGATGTTGGGTTTCAGTCGTCTTGGTCTGAGGGTTCCAATTTGTGGCAGACAGATTATTTGGCTGGATATCAGCTACACACTGTTCCATCCACTGTAAATATGTAGTAACCCCTACACCCAGCGGAAGAACTAGTTTATGTTGTTTGACCCATTCCTGCCCCACTGTAGTTCACAGCTATAGGCGTCACAAGAAACCAAATGTGAAATCTATTTAGAGATTTGTGGTTGCGCTTGTGATGATTTTCACCATGATTCCATTCCAGGAGCAGATATTATCTGGCAAACAAAACATGTTGACAGGGAATGTTTTGTACTGGAAGTGTAATTAAGAGACAGCAGGTTCATCAGATAGCTCAATGCTGCTGATGTGACCGAGACCAGCAGGATGTTAGGGAGGCACGTCAGCAGCTCAGATTATTTTCTAGGTTTGGACACAAGCATAGAGATAATGAGGCAAGTTTGTGTGCTTTGTAAACATCACAGTGAGTTTTGGAAGTAGGATTTGTCTAATAAGTGAGTGTGTTAGATACACTAAAAAAATGTAAAAAGCACCAAAAAACTGGAGAAAAAACAGTGGCAGAAAGTATGTTAGTAAAGCAAATATCTACAAAATGATGATATTTGTAGCTGATTTGAAGACAGGAAAGCTTTTTTTTTTTTTTTTTTTACAGATAAGTAAATTAAGACTTTTTTCCGCAGTTTTACTAATTCATTGTTTGCAACGGATCAAAACAGGCTAAATCTGTAGAATAACAGATTGTGTGTTCAAAAAAATACAAAAATCCTACAGAATTCCAATTAAAGCTGTTTGTTTTTGGTGTGATGTTCGTTAAGGCCACACTGGCAGCCGTTCATAAAGAGCTCATTCATGTTCTAACTGCAGGGTCAGTTTGACTGAACACATTTCATCTCCTCTTTGACAGCTGTGGTGATAGAATAATAAAAAAGCCCGCCTGTTTTCTTTGTTTGAGATGCACACCCAGACTCTTCAGCAGATTTCCCTCCGTCTCTCCGTCTGTCGTTCAGCTCTGTGCTGACTCGGCTCTCCTCCTCACATCCAGACGTCCACAGAGATCAGGCCGTTCAGACTGCCTTCCTTTCTCAGTGTCAGCTTTTCTTTCTTACTTTGTGTATGATGCAGGAGGGCTGAAAAAGCTCTCACCCTTCTGAAACAGCATCGGATGGGTTTGAACCGAGCCGCTGGGATGTTGCTCAGGGAACAGGCAAGGTCAGATGCACAAGTGTTCGCTCGCAGATAACGACACACATACACGCACACTCCCCATTCTTAATTAGCATTAATCACTGGCTCTTTTGTAAATGCTGCTGGCTGCCAATTATCAATGATTACGCACTATTAGCTGCTGGGAAGGTGACGAGGGTCAAGACTGGACATTATTCTGGTAATAGCAATGAAAAGAACGTCATCCACAATTTACGATAATGACCATTTAGCTAGAAATGTGCCACCAGCAGCGCCCTTTGAGTAGCAGTCATATTTGGTACTTGGCGGTCTGTGCGTCAGGCCTCCAGTCTGTGATCAGGGCTTCTTAGTGTTGTTCGTCCAGTGAGGTTGAAGTCTGCAGAACATCGACTGGAATGAAAGCAGTCTGTCAGATGTGGAGTCTGGAGTAAGTCAGAAGAAACATTCTGAACTTTTTGATCACAATCAAAGAATCCTTTTAAAAATGCAATTATAAATTGATTAAACAATGTGCATTTAAATGATGCATCAAGTGAAATTTAAATTTTTAAATTTGCAAATTCCTTTTCTTATTCTTTCTTTTTGGCAGTGTAAATGCTTTATTGCATTTTTAGTGCGCTTTCAGTTTCAGCTGCTGCAGTTTGTGACAAAGAGAACAAAGCATCCATTCAGTAAATATTCACAGAGCACAGATCAAACAGTCTCATTCTTTATGGCATCAATTAATCCATCTAAACTTCATTTTTTAGTGTTCTATTTACTACTCTATCTGTTCAAATTTTTAACTGTTATTTCATGTGTTTCATTTCGTGATGGCTTTAGTTTATAGAGGAATCATCTGTGAGCTCTTCATATCAGTCCAGCTTCCAGGTGCTTATGTAGCCGCTGTACATACATCAGTGCTTCCCATGAATTAACTTGTTAATCAATCGGAAAAAATCAATCGGATGAACTGAATTTTTACCATCAAAGCCAGATATATGTGCTGTGGAGGTCCAGTACTGTGTGTCTGCAGATGCCTACCCATCCTAGCACACACCAGAGAAAGATTAAATAAGTCCAATGTAGAGCACCAGAAACACCAGGATGTCCTAGTACATGTAGTCACATTGTCAAGTTTGCCAGCTCGCATCCTTTTCAGAGCCGTAATCCTCCGTGTGGTTCAGGATGCATCATATACATCCTCGTTTGTCACTTGAAATAGAAAGTTCAGCCAGCATCAGTACATGGACCAATGGCTCCAGTCTGCAGACTGATGCATGAGGGAGATATTCAAATTCATCACGCAGCATTATGACAAAGCAGTGCATCCTAATTGTACACATACTGCATGAAACAGTGTGCAGTTTGAAGAGTGGAAGCGACCAGCTAGCAGAGGCATCACTGCTGCTGTAGGAGGGAAACCAACAGAAAACTCATCTTAAATAAGGTCCAGTGTCGTTGTTTTTAGTGATTTTCTAAGTAGATTTAGTCTCATCTTACTCTTTGAACACATGACATCAGGACTCCATCGTGTTCTCTAAAAGCTGAATGAGGTCCGTCCGGCTGAGCAGCAACAGGACCTCTGATTGGCCGACTGGAACATGATGAAGAAAAGCTGCTCAGTGTGTTATATGAGGAGCTCATTGTGAGGTAACACAAACACAGATTCTATTTTCAGGTGATTATACAACAATTAAAGCTCAGTAATGAATATTATGTTCCATTTCTGCCCAAAGATGTCCTTAAACTCTACACAGTACTCCTTTAAAACTACGTTTATGAGTTGTTTTTTTCCAGGGAAAACTTGCATTAAGTTTAGAACAGCACACTTAGAAGTCACAAAACAACAATAACATAATAAAATGTGTTCCTTTAGCTCTGTTTGTTTTATGTCAGGGGTGTCCAACATGAGGCCCGTGGTCCAAAAGTGGTCCTCCAGAGGGTCCAACATGAGGCCCGTGGTCCAAAAGTGGTCCTCCAGAGGGTCCAACATGAGGCCCGTGGACCAAAAGTGGTCCTCCAGAGGGTCCAACATGAGGCCCGTGGTCCAAAAGTGGTCCTCCAGAGGGTCCAACATGAGGCCCGTGGTCCAAAAGTGGTCCTCCAGAGGGTCCAACATGAGGCCTGTGGTCCAAAAGTGGTCCTCCAGAGGGTCCAATCCGGCCCTCAAAGTGTAAAAACTACAGAGAAGACATTAACTGCAGATTGTAAATTAGTAAAACTATAAAAATCATTTCAAGACCATGACAAGTTGTTTGGATCATAAAGTAAACTACTAGATTGTTCTTTTGTCATTTTGTGTCTCATTACTCATTACACTTTCTTTGTTGTTTGGAGCGTCATTTTGTGTTTTTTGTTTCACTTGTGTCATTTGTTCTTTTTTGTCGCCTTGTAACTTTTTGTGTCTTTTTATGTTTTGTTTTGTTTTGTTTTGTGTTGTCACATTTCATGTCATTTTGTGTCTCATTTTTGTAATATTTTGCCTTGTTTTTCGTCTTTTTTTAATCTGACTTTTGTGGTTGTGATCCTCCAGTAAATCCTCCATGGTTCAGCTCCAGGTGACTAAATGTTGTGTTCCTTTGTAGACACTCTGATCTGGAAGTTGTGATGTGGAAATGATAAACTGAGGATGAATGCTGATGAAACTGAATTTATTTTCTTAATAAATTTCAGGTTGTTCATGATGTTTTGTAAAAACATAATTCTTTAAATGTGAACATTTTTGCACTAAAACAAAGGAAAAAAATGGAGTTGTGGTTATTTATAGGTTATTATGCTGTGGTTTTACTGGTCCGGTCCACTGGAGATCAGACTGGGCTGAATGTGGAACCTGGACTAGAAAGAGTTTGGTTTTTAAAGTAGGAGTTTCCAAAGAGATGTTGGAGTTTTAACCCACTGGTGTTTCATCCAGACCGTCTTCATCCAGTGAAATGCAGCGGCTGAAGTCTGAGTGAAAAAAGGAACTGTCAGTCATGTTTTCTCTTTCTGTGGAGTTGAAATTACGTCTCTCTCCAGCAATATGCCTATTCAGCCTCGCCAGACTACAATAAGCGAAGCGAAAATTGTGGGCCAGCGTTGCCAGGCGACAGTAATATTTGCTTTTTCTGTGCGCTTACTTTTCCTCAGCCTGCTTCATCTACTTCATCTTCAGTTAGAGGAGAAAGTGGAGGGAATAGTTCAGGAGGAGTCGCCTCCTTCTCCACACGCATACGTCGTAGACTTCTGTTTGATTTACTGCAGCATAGAAGCCGGTGTTTTCCTTCTGAGGGACCGTGATCAGAAGTTGACGTCTGCTGTGGATGTCTCAGATCGCTGAATTATGTTCTGCTGTCAGACTGTGCTGGAAATATCCTGACATCCCATGTACATAAGAGAAACCTGCCTGAACACAACAGAATGGACCCACCAACGCACCACGGCTGCTTTATTTAATGCAGAGGGGTTTTCTGGTGGGCTTTTCCTTCAAATTTCTGCTTTTCATTTGGGCAGTAATTGCGTCTTTGACAGGCGTTTTTTGAATGACATGAAAACAGGGTGGCAATTCCATCGTACCGACACACGCTGTCGTAATGAGCTTAAAAACATTTGCTTATCCTCTTAACTAGCGAATAAAGATAGAGCTGTGCCCCCGGTTCAGAACGCAGCACAGAGCCGTGGAGAGGAGAAAAAAGATGAATAAATAATGGAAGCAGAAGGCAAAGGGGGGATTTGAAACTCATTTGCATTGCACAATTGATTTCTCGCAACTACCCTGTCCGCAATGTCAGTCATTCCCTCTTTTGAGTTTTAATTAAATCCCCGACCGAGTTCTGTTCGAAATTCTGATTTGGAGCCGCAGTCAATAGCAGCAAAGTGTCCAAAGATTGGGCCCGTTCACTAAATCAATTCCAACAATGCTTCCAGGCCTCTGCAGAGGGAGTCGGCTGCACAATGGGTGTCAGAGGAGATAACATCTAGCGGCTTGTAGCAGCCGTCCCTGCTGGGGGAACACTCCACCACAGGCCTATCTCCTTCCTCCTCCTGCCCCCTCACGATATCATCTCATTTCACTAAATTATAATGTGATCACCCTCATAATGGATGTTAATGAAGATTGAATTATCCACGTGTTAATGGATATGGAAGCACACAGCTTCACATTACACAGTAATCCTTCCTGCATATTGCATGGAAGCAGTTGTTCATGGATATGGATGTATAATATGTTCTCACTTATTACACATGATCATTTTACATGCACTTTACTATTAAATGCTCTGTGTCAGGGGTGTCCAACATGAGGCCCGTGGTCCAAAAGTGGTCCTCCAGAGGGTCCAATCCGAGCCTCAAAGTGTAAAAATTCCAGAGAAGACATTAACTGCAGACTGTAAATTAGTAAAAGTATAAATTTAAACTAATTTCTAGACCATGACAAGTTGTTTGGATCAGAAAGTAAAATACTAGATTGTTCTTTTGTCATTTTGTGTCTCATTACTCCGCCCAGGAAATGTGACAGTCGACGTACGTGAATCTGTCTGTGTGAAACATTACGGAAAAACAGACCAACGAATTTGGATGAAATTTTCAGGGAAGGCCAGAAATGACACAAGAACCAAGTGATTACATTTTGGCATTGATGCGGCTTATAATGTGGATCCACGGCTTTGTTAAAGATTTCCCATTGCCAGATACAGCAGCCTGCACTGTGTCGCTGTAACCATGAGGTGAACACTGTCTGCTACCTGCTGACCATCACAAGATTGTGATCCTACGACAAAATAACTGTGATTTATCAGTTGGAAATCATACAAGGAACAAATGATAAGCTACGGGGTATTTCTCATCAATTCCGGCCGGCCGCTACATATTTAGCTCACGTATGTAGCAAACCCCAGCCACACACATGAAGTTCAGCCATCAGCCTTATGTGAAGACAAATTCACCTTTCTGTCCTTCCCTCATTTCTTCACCGTAAGAGCTTTTCCCTGCTGGTGCTGTCCTTTAATAGACAGCAGCGTGGAACCGTTTTCTGTCATCTTTATGTGAGTTTTCTCACTTTTTGGCAGTGTCTTCGTCATGTCAAGTAACCTCTTCTAAGAGAACTATTTCCTGTACCACTGGAATGGTTACAAAATAAAAGCCTGCAACATTAAAAATACGCCTTCAAAGTAAAACATGGAGGGAAAGGATATTTTAACACTAGCAAAAACAAAGGCTTGCCAAAAGTGATGAACTGATCAACAGACCTTCATACGTGTAATTTACACGCAGTTTGGTATCCATACATAGCATGCACACGCATATCACACGCCTGCACTCAGCACAAGGTGATTTTTCATTAAACATTTCATCCGTTGGAAATGATACGTCAACTGAGCATCCTTGGAGAAGGACTGTGCTCTCTTGTTTTTGTAATGTTTTGTCCTGTTTTTGTTGGGTTTTTTTGTATTTTTTGGTCTGATTTTTATCATTTGTGTCACGTTTTTTTCGTTTTGTTTCTCACTTTTGTTGTTTGTTTCATTTTTGTACTATTTTATCTTGTTTTGTTGTTTTTTGTCTTTTTTAAAGTAAAATCCTCCATGGTTCAGCTCCAGGTGACTAAATGTTGTGTTCCTTTGTAGACACTCTGTGATCTGGAAGCTGTAATGTGGAAATGATAAACTGAGGATGAATGCTGATGAAACTGAACTTATTTTTCTTCAGAAATTTCAGATAATTCTTTCACTGTGAACATTTTCAGAATGTACTTTTTTGCACTAAAACAAAGGAACCATTAGGAGTTGTGGTTATTTATATCCAAAGTCCGGTGGATTTATTTAAACTACTTTGGATAACCATGACCTGAATGAATGAGAACCTACACAGACATCTGGTTATTTATAGGTTATCATGCTGTGGTTTTACTGGTCCAGTCCATTGAAGATCAGACTGGGCTGAATGTTTAACCTGGACTAAGCTGAGTTTGACTCTCCTGCTTTACATAGAATATACATTACACACACATAAGTATTTGTTGTTCACATAAAGGCCAGTGAAGTCTGATTAGTCTGTGTGAAAAACCCCTCTTAATTACGTTCTACAGGATGGATGAGCGCCGTCCCCTGGTGATGAAGCATGTTAAATGTGAGCTTTCTGGTAGCCCACATGAGCACGACCCAGAGAGGACCCAGGTGCCTGTTTGCGCTCATTACACCTCACCTCCGCCAGGCTCTCTGTTGCATTTTTAATGAATTGGAGAGGAGAGCAACAGCTTTCTTTCCACATCTCGCATTCCTTCAGACTGCGAAGTCATCTGTCAGAGATGATAAACTCCAATTTGGTGAGAGGTCAAGTGAAATATTAACAAGGGCCTGCAGCAAACCGCCCCAATCAATTACAAAATGATATATTCATAAATCAGTGGCATGGAGCTGACAGCTGAAAGGCGAAATGCTCGGTTGCAGTGAGATTGGCGTATCGGCTTTTGGAGCAAATTAAGATTTTCCTTTCAGTTCAGCTAATTGTTTAAGTTAAAGTTTCCTCTGATTTACTTCCATGTGTATCAATTCCAACAGAACATTCCTGCTGCTGTTCTCAGTTTGACTAAAGAGTCCACTATGTGCTGCTGAAATATCGATCTTGGTCATGGATTTGATATTTTCCCTCTAAGTAAAATAATAGCCATCCATCCATCCTCTATACACCGCTTTATCCTCACTAGGGTCATAGGGGGTGCTGGAGTCTATCCCAGCTGACTCGGGTGAAGGCAGGGGACACCCTGGACAGGTCACCAGTCTGTGGCAGGACAAAAACCCACGATAGGACCAGTAGCTTAGTGTCTGTAATGCTAGTCAATGTTAGCACCCTTCAGCTAAATCTAGCCGACACATCTTAGTCTTCTTGGTGGTTCTGTGCTTCCTTTGGGACTGTGCCACTGTGAAGTTTTGAGTTAATACCTGGACAGACCAATAACTCCACAGTTTTGTCTTGATGTAATTCCCAAAAAATAAATAATCCATCGTCAGCTGTGTCTTGCACAAATGGAGACTAGATTTAGTTTCCATTGACCTAGATGGGACCGGATGACACTAGATCTGTGACATTAGTCTGAATTTAAACAGCTGCTATGACTATATTTATGCAGTTTATCCGACCCTTGTGCTAATTGTTGAACAGCACAGGGATCCAAACATTTGGTTACCATTCTGTCAGTGTGTTAGTGTAGAAGATCTCCACTGACAGCCAGTGAGGCATCAGTGATCGGATGTGTTGAGGTTGTCTAAATGTTTTGACGGTTGCTTATTAACTCTGTGGGTATCAGCTGCTTTCAGGTCATTTCACTCCCTTTGTCTCTGAGCTGTTGTCTTGCTCAGCTGGTCTACATGCTGTTGCTTCTCTCTCTATCCAGATCTTCCATCATTTTAAATGGCAATGTACCCAGATTTTAAAAAAGTATTTGCACCCCTGTACAATTATGAAAAGGTATTTCTACTACCAGCATTTTATGCAGAGATAGATGTGAAAACACAACAATTCCAGTTTCAGTTTCTTTGTTCTTTTCATATAGGCAAACAGGAACTATGTTTGAAATTTATATAATTTAAGACCATGTTACTTTTTCCCCACCAACAATTTGTCATACAGACAAGCGACCCGTTGCTCCAAAGTTGAGATGATGTGATCTGATCTGTGCTCACATCATTTCAGATATTACTTTAAGAAGGAACGTGAGTTTGGAGGAAAGTGTGTCTGTCAGTCTGAACACTTGAACAAGACAGCAGCTCAGAAGCCCTGCTACAGACTCTTTGAGGATTTGCTAAGGCACAGCAGTGCTTTCATCTAAAAGCTCACATCTGAGTTCAGTGTACCGCGCTGGGTTCAGATTTTATGTTATTCACACAGAATAACACACATCACTTCAGAGACCGTTTTTTGTTGTAAATATTGCTTGTGAAGGTTGATGTCTGGCCTGCTATTGGCCGTTAATTTTAGCCAACCCTGTTCTTCTGTTGGGCTGCACAGTGGACAGTGGTTAGCACTGTCGCCTCACAGCTAGAAGATCCCGGTTCGTGTCCCTTCCTTCCTAGGATCTTCCTGCATGGAGTCTCCATGCTCTCCTGTACATATGTGGCTTTTCTCCAGGTTCTCCAGCTTCCTCCCACAGTCCACAAACATGCTGAGGTTAACTGGTGATTCTAAACTGTCTGTAGGTGTGAATGTGAGTGTGACTGTTTGTCTCTATGTGTAGCCCTGTGATAGACTGTTACCTGTCCAGGTGAACTCTGCCTTCACCCTCAGTCAGCTGGGATAGACTCCACCCCCCATGACCCTGATGATGAATAAGTGGTGTATAGATGATTGATGGATGGATGAATGGATGATGGATGGAAGGATGATGAATGGATGGATGGATGATGGATGGATGATGAATGGATGATGGATGATGAATGGATGGATGGATGGATGGATGATGGATGGATGATGAATGGATGATGGATGGATGGATGATGAATGGATGGATGGATGATGGATGGATGATGAATGGATGATGGATGATGAATGGATGGATGGATGGATGATGGATGGATGGATAATGAATGGATGGATGGATGATGAATGGATGATGGATGGAAGGATGATGAATGGATGGATGGATGATGGATGGATGATGAATGGATGATGGATGGATGGATGATGAATGGATGGATGGATGATGGATGATGAATGGATGGATGGATGATGGATGGATGGATAATGAATGGATGATGGATGATGGATGGATGATGGATGGATGATGGATGGATGGATGATGATGGATGTTGGATGGATGGATGATAAATGGATGGATGATGGATGATGAATGGATGGATGATTGATGATGGATGGATGATGGATGAATGGATGATGAATGATGGATGGATGGATGGATGGATGGAAGGATGATGATGGATGGATGGATGATGGATGGATGGATGGATGGATGATGGATGGATGGAAGGATGATGGATGGATGGATGGATGATGGATGGATGGATGATGGATGGATGGATGGATGGATGATGGATGGATGGATGGATGGATGGATGGATGATGGATGGATGGATGATGAATGGACATTAAAGTCTTGATCTGCGTGAGTTTTGCAGTAGGTGTGTCTCTGATGAAGCTCCATGGCTGTGCATCCTTCAGACGGTTGTTTAGATGTGAGCCAGTGACCCTGGAAAACAAAGTCTTGTGTAGACTACAGAACAGCATGTTCAAATCGCTACTGTGCCACAGTGGAAACTAGAAATGAAAATTCTGCAGAGCCAGAGGGCTGCATTAATGCATGGAATCTGTCTGTGCTCCTTCTGTGTCTGTGATTGTGTGAGTACAACTACTGTGGAAGCACCTTGAGTTTTTCTCGGCAGAGTGTTAAATAAGATTTATCAGAGCCGCCTCAGCTCGGGTTTAGAGGCCATTTCCCCTGAATCCCACTGTGGGCCCTCCGTGGCCCCCATCAGCCGGCTTGTAAATAAATCAGCCACAACCGTATGGCTCTCGTCTTTTGAGATTCAATTTACCTCACGACCGCTGAGCCGCTGTGCTCTTTTTTCTCATCAGCAGACAACTGCAGCTGGACAGTTGGAGTTTAAGGAGGGAGAGCGGGGAGGCCGGCGTATGCAGAGTGAGTCTGAGTTTGACAAGTTCCAGCATCAGGCCCACTCCCTGTTTGACAGGGGAAATGAGTTGGAATTGGAGCTTTGTCAGGAAGTATCAGCTGGTAATTAGTTTCTGGCCTTTCAATTGAAATGTGGCAGGAGACGACGCAGGTAAAGCTTAAAGCATTTACCAGCACTGAAACGGTGATCAGAGCCGTTCAGCTGGCCACACACGTCCCATTCACAAGGGCTGCAGACATTCTCACATTTTCAAGTGAGGTGTCTCAGTTTAGAGCGATACCGGCTCTGTGGTATTTTATTTGTGTCTGTTTTTATTTAAATGCCACTCATTACAAACAGACGGTCTGTGCAGGCATTAAAGACACCACGCCTGAACACAACACGTCCACAATAAACCACATCCAGCTTCATCATGAACCAGCTTACTGTGGTGCACACTTGATTAGGATATTTTTTCTATTAAATTAATTTATCAAACCACTCCAGTATAGTCACTAGAAACATGAAGAGTGCTGACTCATGTTTGTCCCCATTGTGGGTGAACACTGTGGGTTTTTTTCTAGTGGAATGCACACACTCACTTTAGTTGAGTATGTTTGTTCGCTAACATAACTGCACAAGGGTTTTCTAATCCTCAGTGAGCCTTTCAGCACCATTAGCTAACACAATGTAGCATTAGAACACAGGAGTGATGGTTGCTGGAAATGTTCCTCTGTACCCCTATGGAGATATTCCATTAAAATCAGACGTTTCCAGCTAGAATAGTCATTTACCACATTAACTATGTCTACACTGGATTTATCATTCATTTAATGCTATCTTCACTGAAAAATAACTGCTTTTCTTTCAGAAATAGACATTTCTATGTGAGCCCAGGCTTTTAAACGGTAGTGTAGATATCTAATTTCCACTCCTCCTTCCTTCTCGGTGTGTACTTGACCTACAGTTCCACCTGAGATGTGGCTGGGTTGTGTTTGTAGTGTCTAATGGAGCCTGGAGCTGGTAGCTTCCAGCAGGGAGGAGGAGGCTACAGAGGTCTGATGTTCAACTCCACATTCTCACATTTTCATAAAGCCTTCATACAAACTCTTCCACATACGCACTAATTCTCTCTGCGCCCTGTGAACATGTTCGTAAAATCAAGTTCCCTCTGAACATCTGTCAAGTCTGTTCAATAAATCTATCACTTTAGAAGTGGCTTTTCACTACTACTGTTTTCAGGCTTGATATTGTCCTCTGCAGATGTGCACTTGGACCGCTGCAGACACCATGGAAAGTTGGCGTTCATATGCTACTTTGCTACGCTACGCAGTGGATTAGCATCTACGCATTGTACCTATGAACACTGATGCTGAGTTTGAACATTAAAGACAGACTGGGTGCAGTGATCTGTAAGTGGACCCTCACAGACCTGCAGGACAGGGAAAGTATAACAGTGGATTTAGTTTTTATGAACGACATTTATGTCTGTCTATTAAAAATGTGGTTAAGCTGTACAGGCTAGTTATATGTTAAAAGAAAAGAAAAAAACACCTGGACTTTTGCATGAAGACTGGAAACAGCAAAAAATAGCTAGAACGGCTCTATCCTTTATTCCAAACTATATCCACTGGTATGTCTATAATGAAATCACTTCTTATCTCCTGTACTTCACCTACACAAAAATAAAGCTACTCACTGAAAGCATGTCATGTGACAGATACTGACATGTCCTGAAGTGACCTTTTCATTTCTAGAATTAATTCTACAACCATTTTTGTCTATTATATATTAAAACTTTCATTCTGGCAATTTAAAATAAGAACAATTTAAGATACTTCTCCTGTCATTCTGGACAAGTTTCAAAATATTTTAGGTCAATTATGAAAAATTTTCAAAATCAATTTTGGACATCTTGGAGTCATTTTGGAAAATTTCTTTTAGGACATTATTTGAGCCATACTGACCATTTTTGGGTGATTTTGGACATAATAATAAAGTTGTTTTGGACAATCTCCAGTCATGCTGGACACGTTTCAACACATGTGGGGCACATTTTAGAAACTTAAACCATGTTTAAAGTTATTTTGGATATTCTTTAGTCATTTTAGACATATTTTTGAGTAATTTGAGTACAAGTGAACACTACATCAGCTGATTGTGATCCTACTACAAATCCACCTCTGAGGACTTATCAGGACTTATCCATCAGAAATGATCCAAGGAACAACTGGTTAAACTGTGGGGGTGTTTCTGAGCCGCCTGCTACATATTTAGCTCATGTGATCCAGTATCCGTACATAACGTACCCATGCAGAACACACGTCTGTGCTCAGGTCATTGTGTTTGTGGGTTCATGTGTATTACATGGACACATTCTATGCTGGTTTCTGATCATCAATAACTAATAAACAAATGCTGCATTTCCAAAAATTAAATTTAATAATAATAATAATAAATGTCATATGTGGAAATGAGCAGCTTTAGAGGAGCACTGCGCTCTCTGAGTGCTTTTCTGGTTTTATCTAAAATGTTCAGATCAAAGAATAGGTAGAATCTGAGCAAACATTCAGCTTGTGGTACATTACTGGATAGTTTTTTAATGTTATATTCTGCATTTTATTCAGCACTGAATTATTATGACAGGGCAGCAAAGCGACCAACATTTAATCCAATTTAACATGTTTTTTTTTTGTTTTTTTTTTCGCTTTTGGAAACCACAAAAGAGGCAAAACCTTTGTTAAGACAAGGTAAAGTGGCTGCAGTACGGTCATGTAGGAGTAGTTCCAGTCCAGATAGAAAACATCTGCTCATGCATGATTTCAGACAGCCACACAGACTGTGAAGTAAGCTATTAAACGTATTACTTTTAGATCATTTATCTGACGTGGATGGAGCAACACTCAAATTAAAACAGAAACTCAGCCCTCAAACATCAGTTATTCTTTTATTTCAAATCCAGGTCGACAAAACGTTGTCGCCGTTCTGTTTCCTGACTTTTATAGATAAAACCAAAATCTACCTTCTCTTAAGCATGTGTCAGATCTCTGATTATCATCTCACTGAGAAAAATGACCAGAATCAAATTAATTTAGCTACAAAACGCTCTTCAAACATCTTGGCACACTGAGGACATTAGAGCGTAAAATGAGTTTAATTTGTTGTAAAGAGTTCCATAACAAGTTCTCTGAGCTCAGACAGTCTGACAGCATATCCATCTACACGCTGGGATTAGCTTTTAATCTGATGATCCTGTGATACATAAAGGCAAGGTTAGCTGAACTACAGGTAATCCATGGGGATGGTAGATTTTGTGGTAATATGTAAATCCGTGTCATCAGTATTTCCTGCCACAACATTTCGACAGTGGCTTGAAGTCTAATAAAGGGCCGATTGATTCAGCAGTATTGTGAGGATTAGGGCAGCAGACGCCTCATGTTTATACATGAGACCCAATCTAATGCTGATGAGCCCGGGGCTCGCTGGTAGAGCCATGGCTACCCATTCTGACTGCTAACAATGCTAACGAGCCGTTCCTCAGTACGCTGATGCTAATAGAAGCAGCTTTGTTGCAAACATGCAGAAATGAAGCAGCATGACTTTCTCATGGTATTAACTGTAGTAATCAGCCTGTAAGATTCCATGAATATCAGTGATATGCATCAGCTATTAAAGGCCAAACTAGTTTCCATGCAATAAATGTACAAATTAAATAATTTGTGAGAAAGTCGTTAACACCTTTTTGAATAAATGAATTTATCTTCATATTTATTTCATATAGCTTTTTCTTTCATATCACAGTGGCACTTATTCCATAATGATCTGTCTTATTTTATTACTTTACCTTCATGTCTTGTCACTTCTTTCCCTCCACACCAGTGACAGCAGCATCTGGAGGCCGTCCATCCATCTCACTCTGATGAATCCAGGAACACCTGGAGGGGCTTTCTTCTTTTGGCACAACTGTCCCCTTTAAGGATGGACTGATTATTTAGTAGTCAAAGGTCACTGTGAACACTCAGAAACTTTTTAGCCATAACTCAAACATTAATTCACTAATTGTGACAAAATTTCAAACAAATGTCTAATAAGATTAAAATGATGAAGAACAGACATTTTCTGTCCAACAGTTTAAAGGTCAGCTTCAGGGTGACGTCATCATGTTCTGTAAAAACATTTCTCTGGCCGGTATTGAACATCAGAAGCAGGTGTTGGAACCGGATCACAGCTGGTCAGGTTCTGGACTGGTGACACTGGTCTTCAGTGCCTGATTGAAACTGTAGTTATGGAAAGATCTGCTGTGCTGCTGGGTTGAAGATGTGTGAAGGTTCAGCATTTTCAGCTTCAGCTTCTTTTTTAAGCAATTTCTACTACCATGGGCTGTACAGTGGTCAGTGGTTAACACCGCCGCCTCACAGAATCTACAAGATCCCTGTTTCATTCCCACATTCAGCCCAGTCTGATCTCCAGTGGACCGGACCAGTAAAAGCACAGCATGATAACCTATAAATAACCACAACTAATAATGGTTCCTTTGGTTTAGTGCAAAAATGTTCACATTTAAGGAAAGATCTTCCTACAAAAAATCATGAGCAACCTGATATTTATGAAGAAAAATAAGCTCAGTTTCATCATCATTCATCCTCAGTTTATCATTTCCACATTACAGCTTCCAGATCAGAGTGTCTACAAAGGAACACAACATTTAGTCACCTGGACCTGAACCATGAAAAAGACAGAAGAAAAAAAACACAAAAAAACAAGAGAAAATATTCCAAAAATGAAACAAGCAACTAAAGTGAAAACAAAATAGCAAGCAATGAGACAAACGACATGAAACAAAGCAAAAAAAAAAGAAAAAAGTTACCAAGCGACAAAAAAATGTACAAATGAGACAAAAATGACAAATCCATGAAACAAAACAACACAAACAACACACAAAAGAACGAAAAAAAGCGAAACAGAGAATGACAAAAATGAGACAAAAAACACAAACAAGACAAAAAGGAAACACAAAATGACAAATATGAAAAGCAAAATGACAAAAACATGACACCAACGATAAAACTCAGACAAAAAACAACAAAAACAGACAAAACATTACAAAAATGAGACACAAAACGACAAAAGAACAATCTAATATTTTACTTTATGATCCAAACAACTTGTCATGGTCTAGAAATGATTTTAAATTTATACTTTTACTAATTTACAATCTGCAGTTAATGTCTTCTCTGGAATTTTTACACTTTGAGGACCGGATTAGACCCTCTGGAGGACCACTTTTGGACCTCGGGCCTCATGTTGGACACCCCTGATCTAAATAGTCTGTCGTAGAGTCCCTATATTAAGCAGAGTGGCGACATGACGGGTCCAAAAAATTTTGGTCACGTGATCTATAGGAGCCATTTTGTTTCCAATTCATGAACGCCGGGTTTTCCTGTTAACGTTGTTTACACCGCAGAGAGTAATTCTAGGTCTTTTTTCACTTCCTAAATACCTGAAAAATGACGGGCTGTTGTGCCTTTGGGTGCACAAATCGATCGGAGAAGGGATTACACATGTTTAGATTTCCCAGTAATAGTGAAAGAAGGAAACTGGGAAAATAAAGTCCGGAGAGTGGGATGGAAACCGACTTCATCATGGTTTTTGTGCCAGGTTAGTCCCATGTACAGTATGTACTTTCATGTTATGATGTATGGGTGAATGACAGATAGAAAAGTTTGATGTGATTTTAGGCAGTTGTGGTTATTTTGACTTTGACCATTTTCATGCATGGAGATGCATGAAATACGGGCCGTCTTGAGATGTGCAAACGTATTTTGCTAAATTGACCGAAGCTAGAAACTTGATGATAGAAACATTATATACCCATGGAAAGTTTAGATTCTCATGAATCCGCCGGTATAAACCACTTTCAGATGTGATTACCACAGCGGGTAATATAAACACATTTGTCCAACAAACAACGTAAACAGCACAACTCACCTTTGGAGGCTCAAAACTAGTCACAGATGAAAATATTCCACAAAAAACGGCCATGATCCAACCTTGGACATCCAGACAAAACAAGCCAGTAAAATATTTTGTCCAAAACATGTCTTTAAATCAGTAAACAATCCACAAATAGCTAAGCGAGTACACACACAGTCACGGTGTCTTAGTGAGTGGCACCGTGAATGGAAACAAAATGGCGTCAAATCCCCAGTTGTCGCTACTCTGGTTAATATAGGGACTCTAGTCTGTAGGTGTGAATGTAGGTGTGACTGTGTGTCTTGTGCAGCCCTGTGACAGACTGTTACCTGTCCACACTCGTTCTTGGTCTTGGCTCTGTGTGACTCTTCACCCTGCAGTTGGCTGCCTCCTCACAAAGGTGAGAGATCGTTGACAACAACACTGGGAGGAAAAGTGACTTCATACAATATATTTACACATGAAATGAAACTAGCGTTGGGAAAATGGCTTTTGGTAACAGAAAGAGAAAACCAGTCATTTATAAATAATGAAAAGGATTGATACATGGTGACATTTTATTTCAGGGATTGCTCATATGTTTTACCAAATGATGTTTCATTTATAGGATTTCATTTAAATTTGTTCATATCCCACACTTTGCTTTACTTTCCTGTGGAGCTGGCAGGAATTCTGCTTCTGTTTTTGTGCTAATCAACACTTAATGGCTGCTGATGCCAACAGAATTTCCTCCACGGAGCGGTGAAGCCTGAGCTCAGAGGATGATTGAAATGAATGGTAGAGCGATGACCACACCTGGATAAATGCTGATGGGAAAGCTATCTCCTTGTCTGGTGGTGATCTTCCAGAGTTTCACAGGTTTTCGTCTGTGGTCGTGTTGCCATGCTGAGCTCAAACAGGACCTGACAGTTCCTCCAGTTTCATGGTTTCAGTGGAGCTCAGGCTGGTTGGCTGTAAATCAGAGCTGTTCTGTGCTAATGATATGTTAGCCGGTCTGTTTCTCTAATAGTGCTGTGGTAACGGATGAATGCTGACATTTACAGCAGGCGATAGTTAATGATACACCACACCAGCTTTCAGGGAAATGTTGACATACTTGCTCTGGAAAACTGTTGAAAAAAAGCACCAGTAAATATATTATCAGAGATTTCTGTCTTTTAAAGCAGATCCTGCCTTAGATTCCATTCTGAGCATCATTTCTACTGCAGATATAATGTCGTACGTTTCTCTGTCCTGTACGTGAGGCAGCAGTCAGGTCAAACCCTCTGCATAATTCTCTGTCACAGTATTGCTCTGTGGTTTGATAACATGCATTTTCAGATGACACTGGTGCAAAACCTGTTCTTAGAAATATCCAAAAATATAATAAAGACAATATTGACCTTCAAAATAGTTGATTTTTGCTGTAAAACCTGTTGTCCTTTCTGTCATAGCTCAGACATAATACTCCTACATTTATACTCAGAAAGACTTAAACCTTCCAAGGACATCTTTATCTCTGAGGTCCACTATGGATAAACATCCAGAAATACTGATGGAGCGGCAGCAGAGCCAAAATAACCAGATACGTTTAGGACTGACTCACTCCAGTCAGACACCTGTTAGACCAACAGAACCATCTCTGAGCCTGATGGACGCCACTGTGCCCAAAATGACAGCTCTTTTTCTCAGCTGAACTGCTCTCTTTGTATTTATAGTAGTGAGGTGTGGTGCAGGTGAAACTAAACAGCATGTCTCCACCTTTCCAGCCATGCTAGATGTTGGTCTGACTTACAACTTGTCAGTGAGAAAAAAAGAATATTTTGGATTTACATGTGATTTAATGATAGAACTCTGTGTACGTCTGTGTTCATCTGCACACCCAGAGCTCTGCTTCAGCAGCCTCACCTCATCTCTCTGTGATCCAGGAGTTTTCAAAATGAGTTCTGCATTGTCTCCTACATATATGGCTGCTATATGATATGAAGAATTAACACAAAATAATGAATTTGTATTTCTTTGCAGTGTATGAAAAGCTGGAGTTAAACAACCAGTGACAGCCTTATTACAGGGCTACACATAGAGACAAACAATCACACTCACATTCACACCTACAGACAGTTTAGAATCACCAGTTAACCTCAGCATGTTTGTGGACTGTGGGAGGAAGCTGGAGAACCTGGAGAAAAGCCACACATGTACAGGAGAACATGGAGACTCCATGCAGGAAGATCCCAGGAAGGAAGGGACACGAACCGGGATCTTCTAGCTGTGAGGTGACAGAGCTAACCACTGACCACTGTGCAGCCCAAAGAGGAACTTTATTTTAAAAACTGATGTGTATTTTATCTAGCCCGTACAGGAAGACTGTTTTCTGATCTCACACCACTACAGCTAAGGCGTGGTTTGTTGGGCTAAGCTTTCCCAGCAGTCAGGCTTCAGGTTGTGGTCATGAACACACAACGCTCAGCCAGCAGGTAGAGTTTGAGCAGCATGGTGGTGACGGTGGAGCTCTGCATTAACCTGACAGCCTCAGTCAGAAACCACGTCTGCTGTCTGGAACATGCACATGCTGGGTTTGGGACCTTGTTAGAGCGACTTCTAAATATGTTTTTTCTTTCTTTTGAGGTCACATTTGTTTTTTTTCTTTGCCAGAAAGATTCTCACTTCTGACTTTTGCCAGATTTATGTCATGACCTTTTTCCACCTTTACTCCTGACTATTTATTTGACAATATGTGGTGAGCAGAAACCTACCAAATCCAAACGAGTTCCTTTGAGTAGCACTTTGGAGTCTGTCAGAGTAAAAAACACTACCCTTTAAACCTCAGAGGGAACCAGGCTCAGAGAGGACGGACATTTGGTGTGAGGTAAAGACAGAACAGAAACAATGCATGAGGAATAAACAGTCAGGAGGTTGGTCTGTAGCCTCAGATACCTGCAGAGAGGACAAAGCACAACCTGCAGGAGAGAGAAGACACAACGTTCACGGATCACGCTCTGAACAGCACAGAGTTTATCTCAGGAAAAGGATTTTTTCTCAACTTTCTACACTGAACACAGACTGTGTGGTATCAGAAAGTATCGAGCAGCATAACAAGCTTTTATTTTTTGAAAAGTGTTGAACAGAATAAAACAAGTTTCACTGTTCTCTCTGAAGACGAGTTTCACTGGAGGATATGAAGAGTGGCAGATAGTTGATATTTATACAGCCTTAATATCTACCTATCAGTCCATAAGAAACACATTCCAATCATGTAAAAGCAAACATCCTACTGGGAGTTAAATCCGATCAGTGAGCAGACCTAACTCTGGGCTCTGGCCCTCCTCCTCTCTCTGCTGCCCTTTCTGGGAAGCAGCAGCCTGTCAATAACTGTCAGAGGCTGTCTCAGTCAATCAGGCCTGGAAGGCTGCCTGGGCCTCTGGTGGAACCGGAGGATCTAACAGAAACAACCTAGAACTGACACATCTCCAGATCTATGCACTGTAATCACCAGGGAGCCCACCTCTAAACCGCAGCCTCGCTAGCTGCCAGACAGTGGACACATGTGCCGTGTAATTGCTTTTCATACCATTCAACCTTTTAAAATTGATTACAGGCCATGTAAGAGGCTTTACTGAGAAGCGTTGGGGGGTTGGGGGGGAGTTGGAGTGGGAATATTGCTTGACAATGTCATGCTCCAAAATGTGTATCTGTAAACAACGTGGCCGACTCCTCTTTCATGAAGCTGCACGCATTGAATCATCACCCACAGAGGGTGTAATCCCCCGGGCCGCTGTTTGACAGACCACCCAGCAGAAAAAACACAAACCCTCTCTCTGCTCCAACAGTTATTTTCTTCTCAATTACTTAGCAGAAGAAGCTGTTTTGCTCGGCTGTCTGTGGTTCATGAAAATATGACCTCGTTCATCCAGTCTATTGATACCTGCAGTGTGTGTGTGTGTGTGTGTGTGTGTGTGTGTGTGTGTGTGTGTGTGTGTGTGTGTGTGTGTGTGTGTGTGTCTTTGATGGGGTGGGTTTGTGTGTACTTCTGTACATGTTTCTGTTCATAGTGTATAATGGTGTTTTCTACTTTTTTAAAATAGACCAACAAGCAGAAAATCAAAGTTTAATTCTTATGGAAGTAGCGTTATAGGATGAGTGTTTGTATTTATGGCTGACGTTAACGATAAATTTCTGTTTCTTACTTTTGTAATGTAATGAACCAAATGGGAAATTTGTGTCTTTGCAGTAGAGATCAACCAGTTTAGTTTTTTCAGGACCGATACTGATACTGATTATCAGTAGTCAAGGAGGATATTTGGAGCCGATATTCATTTGCAGTAAAAGTCAAAATATTGGCTTCAAAAGTTTGCCTAATACAAACTCCAACACTTAACTTCATTTAAATCAGCACGTTTACTACAGCATATGTTTACTAAACAGCTTTTCAGATTTGCAACATGTTTGAGTATTTTTTATATCTTCGACATCTTTGTTTTAGAATTCTAACAAAGTGCAGGGAGCTCCCAGGCTCTGCAGCATGTTTTATAAAGTTACATGAAAGATTAAACAAATAAATAGCTCCCAAAAGTTTTATCATAATATTTATTTATTATATTTAGTGAACAGTACATCAGCTGATTGTGATCCTACTACAAATCCACCTCTGAGGACTTATCAGGACTTATCCATCAGAAATGATTCAAGGAACAACTGATTAAACTGTGGGGGTGTTTCTGAGTCCCGTCAATTCCCGCTACATATTTAGGTCATGTGATCCGGTATCCGTACATAACGTACACATGCAGAACACGCCTGTACTTATTGTGTTTGTGAGTGCATCTGCAATAAATGGCCACGTTCTATGTCGCTGTGATTTCTGATCAATAATAATAAACTAATAAACAAACGCTGCATTTCTAATATAAAGTGCTGCATTTCTGACAATGCCATATGGGGAATGAGCAGCCTTGGAGGAGTACTGTGCTCTCTGAAGGCTTTTCTAGTTGTAGATGCATTCCTGTGAGAAAACCACTCCAATCCTTTTATTATTATTTGCTGATTACTTTTGCTTAAGTCATTATTCAGTCTCTGACGTGAGAAAATGATGTCAGTCTGATACTCCAATATCCACAGATATTCTGCTTAAGTTTATTTTATTTATATGTTGTTCTGAGTAGAGCACTATTATTATTAAGGTTTATTACTGATATTATCTTTAATATGTGTATTTTTTCTCTGTTGGAGGTTTGTCGGGTCTCTTTATGGAGACTTAATTGAAAGAATCCCTTCCTGAGAGGATAGAGGCTCCTTTTGATAATTATTTTTAGTATAAGTATTTATTGCAATGAGGTTGAACTTTTACTAGACCTTGTTGTGTTTTGATAACAGATTGTATTTATTCCTCAGTGCTCATATCTGCAGGTCCATCTACGTGAACCCTGCTAGGTTTTGGAGTGTGTGTATGTTTTAGGAGGGCGGTTTAAAGCATTCACTTCACTGTCTTTCATCCATTTAACCCCAAAGAGCCCAGCATAGCATTACAATTGCATTTTCAATTTTGATTGGTGGTAGATTTGAAACCAGATAAGATAGATCGATCATTCCTTTTGCATACAAAGTCTGGGGAGTTGCCCTAACATTTCACATGTTCGCCGTGCCTCAGAGCGCTTTTTGGTTGCAGTGTAGGGTTTGTAAAAATCACATTAAAGTGCACAAAACCAAAATCTTTATAAATGAGACCATGGGATGTTGTGCAACTTTTTTACATTTACAAATCTGAGGAGTACAGCTATGCAGTTTCTGTATTTTGAAATATACGTGGAAAAAAACAAAAACGATTTTCTTTATTTTAGGTTTATTGCACTTTTAAGCAATTTATTGTAGTAGTTCAGTCATAAGTCAACACATATTATTAAAACTCATGATATAAGGGTTATATTAATGTACAGCAAATAAAAATACTCAAAAAATCTGTAAAAATGTAAGAATATGTCCTGGCAGACTTGCACAATAGTAGGTCTTAAAGGGTTAATGCAAAAATAAATAAATAAATAAGCACACTAAAAGAAAAAAATAATATGGGGGAACATTTCTTCTTGGCTTCTAATTTTCTGGGGCTTCCATAGTTTTTGTAAATGGGATTAGCTGTGGAGTTGCAGTTCCTCCCTTTTAAGACGGCTTCTCTTATAACAAACCATCTGATAAAGGTCTCACACTGAAGTTTTGTGTGTAAATGTATTTTTGCAAGTTAAACAGTGTGGGGGAGTGTTTGAAACTTTCTGACGTCCTCATCCTCTCCTACACACCTGTCTCATGAAGTCGATGTGCGACGAGTTTCTTTGTCCGCTGTCATAGAAGCAAAATAAGACTTCAAATATGCACATTTAGAGACAGCGTTGGTGTGGTTTTGGCTTTTAAACTGACACCACAATGATCACTTCTGGTGTAGGACTGGGTAAACACGAACGGGATGATGTCAGTTTTCACTTCTTGCAAGGTTTGCTGCTTCTAAGCGGCGCTGTGCCTCAAATGTGATAGTTCCTGAAAAGTACTTGAATGCAGCAATTTGGAAGAGTCTTTATGCTCACAGCTGCATTATTATGGGATGATAAATATAGGCTCTTTGGTGAAAAATGTACAAATGCAACCATATACACTTTGATGGATGACTGAAGCTATCTCCAGCAAGGCTGTTCACTTTCATACTGTGCAGGAATAAATCAAAGGCGGCAGCAGCCCAACACACATCCTGAAGTGCTTTAGGGAAAGACTGGCACTAATGTAAAGTATACACAGCTTAGGATGCAAAATTACTGCTCCTTGGAGCTTTCAATCAGATTTGTGTTAAGGTTCATGAGGTTAGCGTGAGAGAGAAAGTCAGTGAATTCATCCCAAAGTAACACAAATGGGAGTGTGTGTCTGGAAGTGTGTGTTCAGCAGAGTTTCTGTGCTCTCAGTGTCTCCAGCACCCATGTTCTGGAGTTCACCCAGCGGTCTCTCTTCTGTCCTGAGTGGAGCCTTTTGCTGCATTTTTTGTTCAGCTGCTCGTTCTCCTTTAGTGTCAAGGATGAGCCTGACATCTCCTGACTCTCTGCCTTTTAAATGAGGAGAACTCCTGCTGAAAGGCTGAGAGGATCCTCGCCATACAAAGCCAATGCTCACACTGCTGACGCTCCTCATCCTTCTCTCCGCCTATTTCAGCTCCTGAAAGAAATCCATGAGCAGTCCCCAGTGATCTCAGGGATGTGAGAGCAGGAATATGTGGCTTTAAAGGACTTTGGCTGTGGAGCAGTTGTGTAAAATAGTAATGTCCAACTCAGTCAGGAGACCAGGAAAGGAGTGCTGTCAGCTTGATCTTTCCTGTGTTCATTTTAGTCGGGTCTGCAGTGAACTGATGCTGAGCCGAGCTGTCAGTCTAAAGGCAGGAGTGGGTTCTAGTGGGGAGAAACACCCGGACCATTGTTTCCCTTTTAAAAAGATCTCAGCATCACACTCAGCTAAGCTCCTGGTCAGGCCTTTTTCTCACCAGTGCAGTGATTTTAAAAAAATGGCTGCAGCTTTCTGCTCGGTTGTTTGCAAAGCTCACCAGAACACTGTCAGTCCTTCCTGTCCAACAGCGCCGGCACATTTCATACCGCAGACCACACTCATTTTTAAAAAAACAAACAATAATGTCACTGATATTTCCCAAGGCTTCCTTCAGCCTTCGGGTTAGCTTATTGGTCAGAACATCCAGCAGACCAACATCTTGACTTAGATTACGATATCTACACACTACTTCCTGGGTTATCACATCAGATTAGCTTAGCAGGTCAGCATGCTAGAATCTACAAACTCAAAGTACCCCCGAGACTGATGGGAATGTCTTTATTTTTGTAGGTATTTGGACATAAAAACAGATTAGTCTTTCTACCTGAGGATGGGTACCAGATGAAAAGCTAAAGTCTTGCTAATGTTGTTCCAGTTCATCATGTGAATGTTATGAAAGTGATCGCCTTAAATTCTGTAACAACTGTTATAAAAACATTTCAAGACTTGAAGTGAAACATCTGAAAGAATCAGGGCTATGAGGTTCATCATCTGGGTAAAAGGAACGTCTGTACATCATTTAGTTTAATTTCATTTGATCAAAACTTTACTTACAATCAAAATGCATCACTAAGGGACAACAGCAGGAACCTATGAAGCCTTCTGTGGGTTTTTTTTAGTCCCCAGAGGATGAATATTAATCATTTGCATAACTTCCTGGATTAAGCATTCACACTAGCGCTCAGAAGTTTGGGCTCATCCAGACAATTCCATGTTTTCCATGAAAACTCCCACTTTTATCCATGTGCTAACATAACTGTACAAGGGTTTTCTAATCATCAATGAGCCTTTCAGCACCATTAGCTAACACAATGTAGCATTAGAACACAGGAGTGATGGTTGCTGGAAATGTTCCTCTGTACCTCTATGGAGATATTCCATTAAAAATCAGCTGTTTACTGCTACAATAGTCATTTACCACATTAACTATGTCTGCACTGGATTTATCATTTATTTAATGGTATCTTCATTGAAAAAAGCTGCTTTTCTTTCAAACATAAGAACATTTCTATGTGAGCCCAGACTTTCTAACGGTGGTATAGATCATTTCAAAAGTCACACGTTTACTTTCTATTTAGATTCCTGGAGTTTTCCTTTTTCACCAGCTTTACACCAAACCAAACAACCTGCCAGTCTGAAGCACTTATTCTAGATGTGAGACAGAAACCGTGATTAGTCGCAGAATCCTTCATAATGGGTCATCTGGTTTTCAGTCACTTTGTGAAGAAGTATCCTAGTTTTCAGACCTGTTTAATTTAATTGCTGCCAAGAACAAGATGAGCTTGTAGTTAGAGTAATCTAGAAGCTGCATCCAGGAAAATGTGACTGGAAATGGAGACAGCAGTGGACACACATCAGTCACAAAGCTCCATTTGGCCCATTGCCATGCAGGAAAATCAGTAGTGTTGTTTGTTCACTGCATGTTAACATGAAAAATGTCTCATGGATGACAGGTGGGAGAAAATTAATGCTTATTATTATTATCTTCTTATCTTCTACTACTATTCTGAATTAATTCATACATCACAGAAGTCAGTTTTTGTTTGTAAAGCTACAGTATGTTGAAGGTTTAACTCAGTGCAGATCCTGGACAGCACACACAACAGTTATCTGGCAATGAATGTTTGAAAAAGACCAACATATGGGTGCATAACGACTTCATAATCAGCTCTTTAGACCCATCCACCATCTTCCATACCATTAGCAGTAGCTACAGTCTCAGCTTACTCACACTGGAGCTCTTCATAAAACTGTTTGGTGAGGAGAATAGCTCCACAGTCGGTTTCATTTCAAAGCCCTGCTCCTGTACAGGCTGCTGGATAACGCTGGCTTTCCACCGTCCTCAGTGTGCAGCAGAGAGGCTGTTCTCCACGACCGTACACGAAACAACAGTAAGAACACAGCTGAGGACACATTCTATGGTACAGAAGACGTTTTCCCAGTGAAGCTGGTCAGTAAAGTACAGACAGGGTGCCACAACAAGTTTCAGATGAATGCAGGAGCCTTTCTTAACCCTTAGATTCATCAGTGGGTAGAAATGAGCCGATGACATCATTTCCTTCAATGTCTTTGTGATGAAATGTTTTTATCATTTCATATTCTAGATGTTCCTCAAAAAACATGTTTTTATATCATTCCCTGTAAATTTTTAAGCTTCCTTTTATGCATTTTAATAAATTGTAATATTTATATGACTACCCCCAGCTCTTTATCACAATAATATCATCCAGAGGGGATGGAGGGACGGAGAGCAGCAACATCTGGAGGAACAGAGCAGAAAAATGTCAACAAAACTGATGCTGATGTTCTTCTACTGCTGTTCTGTCCATAATTCTTACTGTAGGTCCCACAAATAAAGTGAAAAAATAAACATATTTCAAATGTGAAATCATTCTTGTGTGGAGCAAAATGAAAAGCAAACAATAATATGAATGATTCCGCTGAACCAAAACGACATAAAAACACGTCGATTCTTATTTGGGTCGTTTCTGAGCCACTAATGTCAGAGTGTAGGGTCCAATCACTGGAGCATCTAAAGGTTAAATTAAAAAGGGTTGTTCTGTTCAACTGCTTTGCTTTTGTTGTTTGTCTGACATGTTGCTGATGAAGATCAGGACCAGTTATCTTCCATATTCACATTAGGGCTCTGTATTGTTCATTTAAACACAATCAACCATGAGAATCAAATTTAGTCACTTTCCTACATTTGCAGAGATCCCTATTCCTACATAAGCAGAACAATTCTGTGGTCCAGAGCATCTCCTCATCTGCAGGTCTTTAAATACCTGCTGCTGTGAACTGCTAACCTAAGAACACCAGTAAAGTGTTGCATGTGGTCAAACATCTTCAGACTGTAGAATACGAAGAACACTGCAGCCTCCAGAGACAATCACAGAAATACTTCAGCAAAATAATACTCTAAAAAACTAAGAATCCAAAGCTCCCTGACTCTAAACTTCATCACTAAAACTCCTGCTATCTCAAGCCTTCCTTGCATATCCAAACAGCACTGACTGCCCTGGCATGTCTGTAAGAGATGTGCTGTTGATCTGAGTGTTTTTGTCCAACACGGTCCCCTGGTTCTGGAGCGTCGTCAGCCAGTCTGAGCCACCAGCACCGATGCCACGTGGCTGTGTGCAGATTGGTACCCAGGGCATTCATCAGCTGCAGGTCTGCTGCACCGAGGCTCACGCTAAGTCAGGTGGAAACCTGTGACTGGCAGCAAACAGGGTGGGGGAGCGGTTCTGAGGCAGTGTAAAAATTAACCAGCATAATGAGGAAATAAGTGACTTATTGGCGCCGCAGTCATTTCCTTCATTAAGGCTGATATTTATGAGCATCCATTACGGGTGGAGCAGCCAGCGCTCCGGCTTTATGGAGCGTGGTTTGTCACCTTGTTCCAATTATCTGCTACCTTTGAATGTGCTGAATGTTTAAGCATTAAGAGAAAAGGACATGGCACATCATTAGTTGTTGTGCAATGTGGAAAAAAAGTGAAAGGAGAAGCTTGTCTGGCGCAGCACCGTCAGGATATTTTTATTCATCATAGCAGCAATTAGCTGATTAGAGTGTGGCTGCTCAGTGCAGAGAAGGTGCAGGATGGAGGAGGGCTACATGCCCTCGCCATTACACGTGTTAGCGCTTTAAATGATGGTGAAGCAGCGTTTCTCTTTGGTTGAACAGCTTCACTTTTATTAGCAGGCTCCCATATAAATTTGTGAAAGCAGTAAAAGCTGTTTCTTTGATCCGTAGTCAGCGCTGGCATTCACGCTTCACTTTCTGACATTCATTATCAGTAAGTAACAGAGCAGCAACAAAAAAGGGAGATTCCCAGTAAAATAAAAGTGTCCATCAGAGTGGTTAGTGGTTTCAGCTGTTTTTCACTGAATCCTGTAAGCTTTAAGGTTTTTTCCAATAATAGTGAAGATTAGGCCATGAATTTAAACCTTTTTGGGAAATTTAAAATGAGGGTTGGGACAGTGTCAGGGCTTTGAAACTCAGAATGGATGTGTGGTTATACAGTGTGGTACACAGGGGACACAGACAGACACTATAGACTGATGGTTGAAAAACATCAGAAAAAAACATCGAAGAGCTCTACTGGAGAAATTAACAGCAGTCTTTAAAAAAATAAATCTGTGTTTAGGAAGCTTACAGCCTCTACCTGTTTTTAGTAGGAGAGCTGAAGTCAGTGTCTTCATTAGTAGAACCACTAAGTACCCTTGTGGAGGAGGTCTGGGTGGGTGATGGGTCAGATACACTTTGGATTTTGTCATGTTAAAGCATTGTTAGTTCTCTGTTTCGTGACTTAACCATGACAGCGGAGGTCCTTCGTTTAAATATTTTAATGCAAATCCTGATATTTCCTGAAAAAAAACAACACACTCGTTGTTTTACTGCTGATTCTCCTGATTCAGATGTTGTCAGCCCATTAATAGTCTGTTATGAGCCAGCAGGGACCTCTTGCATCTTCTAATACACTCAGTAGGTCATTATCATCCCATTAAGTGGAAGCTCTGTTATCACCTTGTTTAATGTTAGTGAAGCTGTGATTTTGCACTCAGAGAGAGGAGCCCAGGCCCTCTGTCTGACCTTTCTAATAATATTAGATTTTGACTTAATTGTCTGCGTGACTAAACCAGATGTTAAAACAAGCTGTTAGGACTTTAGTAGTTTGGTCATACAAGATTCTGTGAGACCACCGTTATCTTGTCAAGGACATGGCAGTAACTCTTTGGCCAAACTGTCAACTGTTTCCTGGTTTCAGCAGCTCTGAAGTGGCAGTCTGAAGACATCAGCTTGGTTTTATACAGATGTGATGGACTTTTTTAATTACTCCATGACATTTAAGAGACCAAACCTTTTAGTCTTTTAAGAGAAAATAATGAGAGAAATAATTCATAAAGAAAATATTTTCTTTTCAGCTCTGACACAACACATTGAAAAGGGGGTAAATAGAATACCCTGTTAAACTAGAAAAGCCCTCAGAGATCAGTCCTCCTCCAAGGTTGCTCATTCCCACATATGTCAGAAATGCAGCTCTAGTTTATTAGTTATTGATGATCAGAAATCACAGCACCATCTAATACAGATGAACCCACAAACACAATGACCTGCTCTGAGCACAGGCGTGTGTTCTGCATGTGTACGTTATGTACGAATACCGACTAACGTGAGCTAAATATGTAGCGGGAGGCGGGAATTGATGGGACTCAGAAACACCCCCACAGTTTAATCAATTTGTCACAAATCAGACTGTTGAACCCAAGCAGCAGGCGAACAGGCAGACGAGTGAAATAATAATGATTTATTATTTAAACATGATAAAACAGCAGATACTCACAGGGGGCTCGGGAGGACAGAATGGGTTAGCTAAAACTGAACTTAGGATGACGGACAAGTGCCGTGATTAAATCTAAACAAAACTAAACTAAGAATGGAGAGAGGAGAACGGAGGCACGGGGAAGGCAGAATGGGAGAAAATAAAACTGAACTCAGGGCGACGGCAAGATGCCGCGATTAGATCTAAACAAAACTAAACTAAGAGTGGAGAGAGAAGACTCACAGCTGTCCATGGGAGCGGAGGAAGAGGTGGAGGGCTGAACTGAGGGAGCTGATGGTGGATATGGCAAGGACAGAGGAAGGCAGACTGAGAACCAACAGAGGAAGGGTGCAACGTGGAGTGAGGAGTTCCGATGAGAGGGAGGAAGACGGTGTGAGCAGAGTATCCAGAATAAACAGAGTCCATGTAATGCCGTGCGTGCAGGTTGTAGCATCCAGAGTGCAGAGGGTAGGTGTAGCAATGATCCAGTAAAGGAAGCAGAGGAGAGCCAGGCTTTTATGCTGAGCTGATTGAAAGCTCATTGAACACAGCTGTCTTTCCTCCCAGCTGCTCCTGATCAGCTCAATCAGCGCTGGCACTGGGGAATCGTGACACAGTTGTTCCTTGGATCATTTCTGATGGATAAGTCCTGATAAGTCCTCAGAGGTGGATTTGTAGTAGGATCACAATCAGCTGATGTAGTGTTCACTGGTTGTCATGGTTACAGTGATGCCGTGCTGCTATCTATCAATGATACAGAAATCTTTAACCAATCCAGAATATAAGCTGCATCACTGTCAGAATCTGATCACTTGGTCCTTGTATAATTTCTGTCCTTCCCTGAAAATTTCATCCAATTCCCTTAGTCTGTTTTTTAGTAATGCTGCTAACAGACAGACAGACAGACACCGATTGTCACACCAATTATTAATAATAAAGGAAACTGTTACAGAACATGTAGTGAGCAAAAAGCTGAACGAAGCTCACGGAACTAAAAAACATTTTCATTTTCACAATAAATGTTCTGTTTTTGTTCTTTCTCTACTGCTCTGTATGGATCCTGTGCATTTATTACTGTATGTGTCGCCATGTGTTTATTCAGACTTCTCTTAATCTCTCCCTGATCTGTAGCTCTAATCGGCTGAAAAAAGGACCTAATAAAGTGACCCTCGTCTTAACCTGACCCCCGGTAATGTCTGACTCATTCATGGTGCTGTTTTGGTGGTTCATAATTATCCACTGAAGATTCTGTAATATTTCAGTTTAAGTCATAACACCCTGTAAAATGAGATTATAAAGTGAAGGGGTGTTGTGCTGTGAGTGTTTTCTGGCTGCTGCCGTAATCAGCTTCCTAAATGATCCTCCTCCCTCGTCACCGGGTTGTTTCAAAGTAGATTTAATGCTCATTGTTTTGTCATTAAGGTTAACAGTAGCCATTATTTAACCGCACTACTTGTAAGCTCTACTTATTTATTTATCTAGCAACATTTAAATACGCGTACAGAGCCGTAGCTGCTAAAATAGTCTAATGTTAATATGTGCAGTTAAAAGACACTGCATGATGAGCAGTCATGGAGGGACTGCTGTGCTTTCTCTTTAATGTGCACTCAGCAACAGAAACTTTGCCTTTTTTGTAAAAAATAAATAGATTATTCAAATGTTTTGGATGGGTGGGTGGATGGGTGGGTATATGGGTGGGTATGTGGGTGGGTATGTGGGTGGGTGGGTGGGTATGTGGGTGGGTGGGTATGTGGATGGGTGGGTATGTGGGTGGGTATGTGGGTGGGTATATGGGTGGGTGGGTGGGTATGTGGGTGGGTGGGTATGTGGATGGGTGGGTATGTGGGTGGGTGGGTATATGGGTGGGTGAGTGGGTATATGGGTGGGTATATGGGTGGGTGGGTATATGGGTGGGTGGATGGGTGGGTATATGGGTGGGTGGATGGGTGGGTATATGGGTGGGTGGATGGGTGGGTGGGTATATGGGTGGGTGGATGGGTGGGTATATGGGTGGGTGGATGGGTGGGTGGATGGGTGGGTATATGGGTGGGTGGATGGGTGGGTGGGTATATGGGTGGGTGGATGGGTGGGTATATGGGTGGGTGGGTATATGGGTGGGTATATGGGTGGGTATATGGGTGGGTGGATGGGTGGGTATATGGGTGGGTGGGTATATGGGTGGGTATATGGGTGGGTATATGGGTGGGTGGATGGGTGGGTATATGGGTGGGTGGATGGGTGGGTGGGTATATGGGTGGGTGGATGGGTGGGTATGTGGGTGGGTGGGTATGTGGATGGGTGGGTATGTGGGTGGGTAGGTATATGGGTGGGTATGTGGGTGGGTATATGGGTGGGTGGGTGGGTATGTGGGTGGGTGGGTATATGGGTGGGTGAGTGGGTATATGGGTGGGTATATGGGTGGGTGGGTATATGGGTGGGTGGATGGGTGGGTATATGGGTGGGTGGATGGGTGGGTATATGGGTGGGTGGGTATATGGGTGGGTGGATGGGTGGGTATATGGGTGGGTGGGTATATGGGTGGGTGGGTGGGTGGGTATATGGGTGGGTGAGTGGGTATATGGGTGGGTATATGGGTGGGTATATGGGTGGGTGGGTATATGGGTGGGTGGATGGGTGGGTATATGGGTGGGTGGATGGGTGGGTATATGGGTGGGTGGATGGGTGGGTGGGTATATGGGTGGGTGGATGGGTGGGTATATGGGTGGGTGGGTATATGGGTGGGTGGATGGGTGGGTATATGGGTGGGTGGATGGGTGGGTGGATGGGTGGGTATATGGGTGGGTGGATGGGTGGGTGGGTATATGGGTGGGTGGATGGGTGGGTATATGGGTGGGTGGGTATATGGGTGGGTATATGGGTGGGTGGATGGGTGGGTATATGGGTGGGTGGGTATATGGGTGGGTATATGGGTGGGTATATGGGTGGGTGGATGGGTGGGTATATGGGTGGGTGGATGGGTGGGTGGGTATATGGGTGGGTGGATGGGTGGGTATGTGGGTGGGTGGGTATGTGGATGGGTGGGTATGTGGGTGGGTAGGTATATGGGTGGGTATGTGGGTGGGTATATGGGTGGGTGGGTGGGTATGTGGGTGGGTGGGTATATGGGTGGGTGAGTGGGTATATGGGTGGGTATATGGGTGGGTGGGTATATGGGTGGGTGGATGGGTGGGTATATGGGTGGGTGGGTATATGGGTGGGTGGATTGGGTGGGTATATGGGTGGGTGGGTATATGGGTGGGTGGATGGGTGGGTATATGGGTGGGTGGATGGGTGGGTGGATGGGTGGGTATATGGGTGGGTGGATGGGTGGGTGGGTATATGGGTGGGTGGATGGGTGGGTGGGTATATGGGTGGGTATATGGGTGGGTGGATGGGTGGGTGGGTATATGGGTGGGTGGATGGGTGGGTGGGTATATGGGTGGGTGGATGGGTGGGTATATGGGTGGGTGGGTATATGGGTGGGTGGATGGGTGGGTATATGGGTGGGTGGATGGGTGGGTGGATGGGTGGGTATATGGGTGGGTGGATGGATGGGTGGGTATATGGGTGGGTGGGTATATGGGTGGGTATATGGGTGGGTATATGGGTGGGTGGATGGGTGGGTATATGGGTGGGTGGGTATATGGGTGGGTATATGGGTGGGTATATGGGTGGGTGGATGGGTGGGTATATGGGTGGGTGGATGGGTGGGTGGGTATATGGGTGGGTGGATGGGTGGGTATATGGGTGGGTGGGTATATGGGTGGGTGGATGGGTGGGTATGTGGGTGGGTGGGTATATGGGTGGGTGAGTGGGTATATGGGTGGGTATATGGGTGGGTGGGTATATGGGTGGGTATATGGGTGGGTATATGGGTGGGTGGATGGGTGGGTATATGGGTGGGTGGGTATGTGGGTGGATGGGTGGGTGGATGGGTGGATGGATGGAGTCCATGCAGCTTCATTTATTATCATCTCATTTAGCAGCTGTTATCACTTCAGATCATTCTCATCCACCTTCTACTGAGCTCAGGAAGCTGTTAACAGCCTGACTAAAGGTGGTGGAGTCGTGGTTCTGCACTATTCACTACTGTGATGTACCTAAAACTAGAAGAGATGAGCGTGAATTCAGACCTCTAGTCTTCTTGACATTTATAAACTGGCAGTGAATGAATCTGTTCCCTTAGACCAGAGGATTCAAACTGATTCTAGTCCAGGTTCCACATTCAGTCCAGTCTGATCTCCAGTAGACCAGACCAGTAAAACCACATAATAACCTATAAATAACCACAACTAATAATGGTTCCTTTGGTTTAGAGCAAAAATGTACATTCTGAAATTGTTCACATTTAAGGAAATATTTTCTACAAAACGTCATGAACAACCAGACATTTCTGAAGAAGAATAAGTTTAGTTTCATCAACATTCATCCTCAGTTTATCATTTCCTCATTACAACTTCCAGATCACAGAGTGTCTACAAAGGAACACAACATTTAGTCACCTGGACCTGAACCATGGAGGATTTTACTTTTAAAAAGACAAAAAAACAACAAAAACCAGAGAAAATATTACAAAAATGAAATAACAAAAGCAATAAACAAAATGACAAAAAAAGAGAAATATGACACAAAACAAAACAAAAAAGTGATAAAAAATAAGACAAAAAACAAGTGAGACAAAAAGGAACACAAAACAACAGTAATGAGAAACAAAACGACAAAAACGAAAAAAATACTGCAAAAATGAAACAGCAAAAGCGAGAAACAAAATGACAAAAAATGAGACGAACGACATGAAACAAAACCAAACAGGGACAAAAGCACACAAACAAGACAAAAAAACATGAACAAAAAAGGTCAAAAACAATCCACACAACAATGACTACAGCAAAGCACCAAACAACAAAACAACAAAGAACAATCCAGTGTTTTACTTTATGATCCAAACAACTTGTCATGGTCTAGAAATGATTTTAAATTTATACTTTTACTAATTTACAATCTGCAGTTAATGTCTTCTCTGTAATTTTTAAACTTTGAGGGCCGGATTGGACCCTCTGGAGAACCACTTTTGGACCACGGGCCTCATGTTGGACACTCCTGAGCTTATTAATCCATTTGTATACAGAGCTGTTTTCCCCTCATGACTCTGATAGAAAGAGGTTCAGATCTCTCTTTACCATCCACAGCAGCAGGATTCCACCACTGACTGCAGCTAACCGCTAACCGCTAACCAGCAGCACCATCTCATCACAGCCACCGTGAGGATGGAGCTCAAATAGGCCACAGCAAGTTCTGCCAATTAGAATCACATCATTCGTTATCTCAGAGCTGATAACTGAGTCTGAGCTGATGTGTTTCTCCTCGCTGATCTGTTTTCTGCTGCTGACGGGTGTCGTTTGGACGGTCCATGTTACGGCCACCAGTATTGGTGTGCCGTTTTGTTTTGAGGTGGTGTTCTGTTGGGTACCTGTGAAACACCTACAGCATCCCTCCTGTCGCTGGGGCCGCTCTGGTTGCCATGGTTACACAGCTGCGGCAGAAAGTTAAACAAGTTGAACCGCCGTGAACTCCGACAGCAACAGAACGGACCCTCTCATTACCAGTCACTGTGAAGTCTGAGAACGCCTTCCAGTCTTCCTCCCCTCATTTTAAAGCAGAGCCGAACTTTCTACCCGCATTCAGCCGTTCTCCTCTGGAAGGGAGGAGGAGCACACAGCAAATTAAACTGCACCACTTGACATTTCCAACAATGCCAGCTTGTTGTCAGTACAGCAACAAGATAAAATCATTTTGAATTTACATCAAATTCAGTCAAAGTTACACACAGCACTTTGTCCCTCTCCCATTAGTCCTGTTCCATTAATCATGAGCTCATCACTGTCCATACGTGTTATTATCTGTACAGTCTCTCCAATGCAGCGATAAAAAGATGCCATCTAAAAAGAAAAATAAATCCTCATTCATGTTTCCTTGATGTGAATCCTGATGTCAAACTGCAGGTGTTGGTGAAGACCTGGACTGATCTGACTGTTCAGAAAAATAAGCCTCAGAATAGAAGAGTTGTCTTTATAACGATTAAAGCCTCACAGTGAAAGAGGTGTAAAAACCCTCAAAATACCCAGAGTTTAAATGGTTAATGTGGAATAAATAGTCAGAAGCTTTAACAGAGCTTGAAATCTGCATGATTTTTCTTCTTTAACTGAGAGCTGTGTATGAAGCAGAAGGAGTAGAGCTGCTTTGAAGTATTTATGTAGAAAAATGAGAGAAAAGGTACTTAGAAATGCGTGACCACTGGGCTGTGAATGGATACATGACTAAAGAATATGAGAAACAGATTGAAACCATTATCACGTTGTAAATTCAAATGTAAAACTTTGTCATGTTTATACACATATATATATATATATATATATATATATATATATATGTGTGTGTGTGTGTATATTTAGAACTTCCACAAACATCATCTGACATCAAAAGTCCTCCTGTAAGAGCAGATGGTCCATGTCTATTTCCCAGCTACAGATGGGGTTCGGTCTTCCTTCAGTTTAAAAAAAATAACTCCCAATAAAGACAATCATCACCTCTCACAGACTGGATTTACTTCATGAAACGGCTTCTGTTGGTGAAATGCAGTCTCTTTGAAAAACAACATCTGGAGCAGCAGCACACAGTGTTTCAGTGTTCCTTCTATAGAAGGATGAGTCCAGAGCAGGTTAAAGGACGGATCATAATAATAATAATAATAATAATAATAATAATAATAACAACAATAAACGCTCTATTAATATCTATAATCTACAGTCTCTGCTCATTATTCAGTAAAGGAATAAATCCTTTGGTAAGCTTTGTCATTTTTCGTTTTTCCTAGACCTTATCCTAATTTATTTGCATTTGCAGAGTTCTGTGACAATTGTCATTGGATTGTCTGTCTGTCTGTCTGTCATCAATGCTTAAAAACAGACCAACGGGTTTGGATGAAATTTCAGTGAAGGTCAGAAATGAAACAAGGACCAAGTGATCAGATTCTGGCAGTGATGCAGCTTATAGTCTGGATCCATGGATTAGTTAAAGATTTCTGTATCATTGTGAGATATCGGCACGGTGTCACTGTAACCATGACAACCAGTGAACACTACATCAGCTGACTGTGATCCTACTACAAATCCACCTCTGAGGACTTATCAGGACTTATACATCAGAAATGATCCAAGGACTGAGCAGCCTTGGAGGAGGACTGCTCTCTGAGTGCTTTTCTAGTTAATCATTTTATTATTATTATTTGTAAAATTTGTATGTTAATTATTTTTTATCTTTTGCTGTTGAGTGTCTCACTGATGGTTTTATCACCCAGGACTGCCACTGTTATTTTTTATTGATATCATAAATGACCTCCTGTGATCCATTCATGTCTGAATAATGTGTTCACATGCATTACTGCTTTTCATGTCGCTTCCTGTGATTACAGCATAGAGTGCTCTGAACTAACACATTACATTACATCAGTGTGTTGTGTAACCCACCATGCTGCCTTTCAGAGGCCTGTGAACACAAAGGAAACAGGTTATGATGGTGGTTTGAGTGGTTGAAGGCGGTACACGTGGTAGCAGTGATAGAGGCATCCACCTGTTCTATAGCTGCTAATGTCCGCATATCATTTCCATTCATTTACCTCCCTGCCTGTTTGTTTTATGTGTGGCCCCTCTTCACACCTGCATCCATTCATTTACCCATTTAACAAGGACAACATTGATTGAGAGAGGAGGGGAGACGGCTGATTCGATTTCAAGGGACAGAATTGGATTTGATGGTGGGAGCATAATAGCTTTCATGGGCTTTTACGGCACTGAATAGCTTAGCTGGAGCTGCCTTGATGGGATTGAGGTGTAATTCTGAGAAGGATCCCGGGGATGGCAGGAGCACAAACATCCTGTTCCTTATTGTTGCAGCCCACAGAGCACTCTGTGCTTTACCCACAGGAGACGAGGACAGGACACCATGTGAGGCCGAGACCTAGCTTCAGACCGAAAAAATAGACCAAGTCACGCTCCCGCTATCTTAAAGATCCGTGTTTCCAAAACTGCGCTTAGATCGATGAGCTGCCACAACGAACAATAGTCTGAACTGGGCCGGGCGCTCGCCAAACTGAAAGGAAAAAAGGGGGTAACCTGCCGTTAAAGATGCTGACACGTTGCTGCCTGCACAAAGGCTGTTTTTGTGTCGACCAAAATGCAGGCCTTGTGGCTGAGATAAGATGTATTCAGACTCCACAGCCACAATTTGGGTAATCAGTCCCCCCTAATTCCTCTCCACTTGTTCCGCTCTGATTTCATTCATCTGCAAATTGCTCTGAGGAGAACAGCTTTGCTCAAACGGATGAGTTGTGCTCTGTGTACACTTTCCCTTTCTGCACTGTGTTAGCCTCTGATGAATAGGGAATTGAAAACACCGTCCACCGAGCAATCTTCTGAAATGTTCAAGCAGTTGCTGTTATACTATTGTTAGTGAAACAAAATGCAGTCCGATGCTAAATTGTGCATTCCAACTGAAAACAACTTTGTTTTTGTTCCTGCCGCACCACTTCTTGTTCCTTTCAGAGTTGTTTTTCTAACATGTGATGTGATGGAATGACTCAGATGCTAACTGACATGTTGTCTTGCAGGCGCCACAGGTGACGCTCAGCCGGACGCCCTGCCCTCGGTGCAGGGCACCCTGCCGCACTTCATCCAGGAGCCTGAGGACGCCTACATCGTCAAAAGCAACCCGATCAAGCTGCGCTGTCGAGCTGCACCCGCCTTACAGATCTTCTTCAAATGCAACGGGGAATGGGTGCACCAGAACGAGCACTTTTCCCAGGAGTACAAAGACCTCAACACTGGTAGGTTTCCAGTTTTTCCCCCAGCATGAGAAGCCTTTGGGTTATGTGGAACACAAGTCAGTGTACCTTTTAGAGAATCCAACACATTCAGTGTGAGCACCTCTGTCAACCAGAAAGTAAAGCTGCTGTTGTAAACAACACATGGTGTCTATCTTTACCTCCGCCAGGAGGTTATGTAATCACCGGAGTTTGTTTGTCTGTCCGTCTGTGTGTGTGTGTGTGTGTGTGTGTGTGTGTGTGTGTGTGTGTGTGTGTGTGTGTGTGTGTGTGTGTGTGTGTGTGTGTGTGTGTGTGTGTGTGTGTGTCTGTTTGTCTGTTAACAGCATAACTCAAAAAGTCATGGACGGATTTTCACCAAATTTTTACAGGACGTCCGGAAGAGCAAGAGTAACAATCGATTAGATTTTGGAGGTGATCCGAATCACCGTCTGGATCCAGGAATTTTTTGAAGGTCGAAGGACAATTGAGAGATGGCGGCCATCTCTCAATTGTCCTTCGACCTTCAAAAAACTTTTTACTTCAGCATTAAACATCTGCAAAGCCAGGAATTAAAACCCAAAAGACAGTCATTGTTGGAAGGTTGCTGTGAAGCGTGTGATTAAACAGGATTGTGTTATTTTGCTTCATTTCTGTTGCATCAGTGTGGTAGATGTGCAGTTTAGAACTTTCAGAACAACCTCAATATCGTAACTGATTTGTTGTTTTAACTGCTATTTAGTCTCTAATTCAGTCTTGATTCAGTGGAAGTAAAAATGTCAGTTTATCTGGAGTGTTTCAAACTTCACCATGGTCTGGGGGTCATAAGAAGAACTGTTGTCTTTCAGAACAAGTGTCTCTTATCCATAGAACTCCAGCTTAAAAAAAGACCTTCGGCGAACGTGTTTAAAAGCCTGAAGTGTGCTTCTCTGCTCTCTTTATCGGCACGTCGCTGCGTTTTATGGTCACCACTTGAAGATCAGAGAGACTGGGTGAAACCACGGCAGGAAGTTACTAGTCCTGAAGTCTACTCCAGAACAAGAACAACTAAATGTGGATGCACAGATAGAAAGTGGAATTCAGGAACTCCACAGTGAACATTTCAAATTCCAGCAAGGCCTATAAAACAAACAGATTAATTAAAGCTTAGAGGTCGTCAGACCCGTCCAAAAATCACATCCCTTCTTCTCGGTCGAATTGTTTTTGGAGTGTTTATTGCAGCAAAGTGTCAAATGAAACCGCATGACTTGACCTTTCCAGCAGTTCTAGCTACTTTCTGTGTGATGAAGCATAGCTGGAAAAAAACAGGTTTAATTTACATCAGAAGTTACCATCAATCCTTCCAGCCAGGTGCAGGTGTTTCCTCACTCATTACTCTGCTCTGAGTTACTCCTTACATACATGTGTTAGTATCTAGATATGTTTACAGAACTTTAGAATTGTTAGAACTTTTCCGCACTAAAGCGATCATGTTCTGAAAACTTCTGCAAAAGAAAAGAAAAATCTCTACAAATTTCTGCATGCATTTTCATGCCTGTGCTTCTCAGATGAATAACTCATTGCAGTTTCATAATGAAGGTCTACAGCTCCCCATAATGAACATCCCAACGACAAACAGCCATCCCATAATACTCGCTGTTATTGATTTCTCTGCCATACTTACCCATCATCATGGTTCTGATACTGATTTTAGACAATCTCCTCTATCTATGAAAAGACGTCTTTACTGCCAGAATTATACAGTGAGATACGTGTAAAAACTTTATTTTAAAATTAGATTTTCCCCTTGATATAAAGGTACATGTAAAATAATCTGCAGATCAAATTATGGAAGAACTGAACAGACTAGTCTGTTGTGCAGCATGTACAGCTAGTCCTCATAATGATCAAGATTACATTTTAAAAGTAGAAGTAATGAAATAACCCTGACAGCATCCTGGGGCTTATAAAGTTAAAACAGATTAAAATAAAACATTATGCAGAGAGGGAAAGATGCAGTCAGCTGTCATCTAGAGTCCTCTTTTATCTCTATGTCTCTAAAGTCTACTGAAAACATGGATGTGAAATGTAAACACTTGTTAAATAAAATATTCTTCATTAAATGCTCAACACTCAGAGTTCAGATAAAGAATCCTGAAGAACTTCATGAGGTGTGATTGACCATCAGAAGTAAACTATCTGCTAAGCATCACACATCTGGATTTAAATCCACTAACTTCATCTTTTTCCAGCTGAACCACACCTACAACAACACAAAAAGGACATCATCACTCACAGCAACAGGCTGAACAGGTTTTCAGTGACATTCAATAACTGCTCAATGATTTAATAATACACTTAAAGAATACCTATATGACAACATATTGCTGCTATGATGGGAATCAGATGTCTACAGTTGGTTAAACTGAGGCCCTGTTTACCCGACGACCTTTCACCTGAGAACACTAAAACATTTCCTTTGCCTTGTTGGGTTTACATGGCAACAAAAGTCTGCGTTTCCATGGGAACGCTGGAGGGACTGAAACTGCTGTAGTGTGTGTGTCAGGCCGGTAGTCTTAACTTTGTGCAATTGCAGTAATGCTGCAATAAATGCATATCTTGCAGAAGGAGATTCAGTCAATTCAGTCGACTCAGCAGCACAAGCCCAACATGATCGTCCACCACTGTTCCTGGTGTCGTCCGGTTCGTCATGGCAACGAGAAGAAAAGTGTAATTCACAAAGCAGAGAATGATGTCAGCGAAAACTGAGCAACTGAAAACTCTGGCTACTCGTTACCACTCTGGCTACTCGTTACCACGGCGATGGCGTTGTGTTTGAGAAAAAATCCACTCTAGAGGACATATTCAAAAGTTTCCATTTTAAGTCATCTAAAACACTGTTTCCATTTAAACAGGAGGCCACAAGTCAACAAAACCTTTGAGTTTCATCCTAAAGTGTTGTGTAACCAGGCTCAGAGATTCTCCTAAAAAGTCACAAATCCCAGCTTCTTTATCAGCTTTACTGCAAAAACAATCAATGGAGAAACACAACCAGATGTCAGCAGGTGAAGCTCTGAACTGACCGGCATAAGTCAGGGGAAGAATGAATTTTGATCCAGGAATTAAAAAAGGTATTGTGGATAAAATGTTTTCAACCTTACATAATAGGACTAGTAATTTCATCAACAATAATTATGGCAGAAACTCTTTGACAATCTGTTTTTTATGATGACAACAAAACTAAACTAGAAAAGCACTCAGAGCGCAGTCCTCCTCCAAGGCTGCTCAGTTGTTGTGTCATTTCTGACGGCTGAAATCTTTAACTAATCCATGGATCCACACTATAAGCTGCATCACTGCCAAAATCTGATCACCTGGTCCTTGAGTCATTTCTGACCTTCCATGGAAATTTCATCCAAATCTGTTCGTTTTTGAGTAATGTGGCTGACAGACGGACGGACGGACGGACGGACGGACGGACGGACGGACGGACGGACAGACAGACAGACCAATGCCATGCTCCTTGGAAGAGTAATGGTGGAACATCTTGTTTAGTAGTCTGTAGCATCTGAGGAAGTGCAGCTCCTAATTATTAAAAGTCTAAAGGAGCTCTAAAATAGGTTTTTGTGGTGGTTCTGTTCCTCTGTGGGGCTGCCATGGTTCAGGTCACTTAAAGTAAAGAGTCGCTGTGAATCAGTGCAGATGTTCTGCTGATCACGTTTGTCCAGTGATGAAACATTTGTATCCTGATGGGATCTTCGTTGTGGGAATGCCTCCATCTATAAGTCACCAGATCTCAGTCCAACTCAAAATCTGAAGGAGCTTTTAACTGAAAAGAACTCTTCACCACCATCTCAAAACCCCAAATGAGGGAATTTCTTTTGGAGGAACGGTAGAATCCATGCTGAGGGTCTACATCTTACTGAGACACTTTATGTTGGTTTTTCCTTTAAATTTAAGTTCAGAAAGGTCCATTTTTGAACATTTTAAAATCAATACTAGCTCATCAGTCAAAATAGCGCTGCTGATGTTTCACCATTTTATTCACAATTGCTAAATTTAGTTTAATAATTGTTTGTTTGTTGTTTGCTATCTGGTGAGAAGTTATTAATAGAATTAAAACACAGTTTTTGCTATAAGTGGAGGGTTTCCCTGACAAAGTGGGAAATTACATTTTTATTTACCAGCAAAATATATCAAACTTTACAACAAAGACCTCGATGAAGGCCAACGTCTGTCACTCTGTTTGCTGAGGAGGTTTTCTTCTCTCACTGAAAACACAGAACAGATGATGCATTTACGAAGCGTTTCTGTCTGCATGGAGGCGCTTCAGGTCCCGACTGCCACCACTTAGTCCGACCGTCAGGAGGAATATCAGTGTGGCCTCAGATGGTTTAAGCCTAAAAGCCAACAAAGGCAGAGCAGCTTCAGTCATCATAGCTGGGTCAAGGAATATGTGCAGTATGTGCTGATTTTAAGCTCCTTGCAGGGCTAGATGGAGGAGTTTATATACTGCATCACATCAGCACAATTTCAGCTGGTTTCACGAGTCGTCAGTCCCAGAAAAGGAGAGGATGGGTTTCTAATGCTCCCGTTCTGATCACACACTCTGAAATAGTGGAACGCCAGCACTTCCCCCGGCTGCAGCTAAAATGAAAGTTGGTGGTAAAACTGCAAGTTTGTTGCACATTTGATTATTCAGTTGTTAAATAACACTTTGGAATTAATATTTCATTTACGAACTGCTTCCTCAGAGGTCATGGAGTCGATGCCGTGGGTCGCCCGGCCGTACACAGCGTACCCTGACAGAATCACATTAGTGTGGGTGGAAAGCACTGACTCCCATTACATTTTTCATGGAAACAGCGAAATAACTTTAATTTGGCATGGAAATAGAAGGTTGGCAAGTCAAAAGTCCACTTTGGTCGTACTCTAAATGATTTGCCCATGTGCACTCATGTTGTAATCTGAAAACTTGCTTCCTAAATGTACATATTTCCTTCTAACGCTAAATAAACAACAACCTCAGCTAAACCTGGGAGGAAACAACCTTTAATTATAACAGGCTTATTGTTTCAGTTGCTGATAAACTCTGATTGGTCCATGGAAATTTGTTAATTTTTGTTAAATGATCTTATTTTATGTGGGATGTTAAGAAGCTAAGAAAGACCTGAGACAGTTTTCGGGGCTTTAAATCCATTCTGAGCAGGTACCAGATAAAGAGAAACAGCAGCAGCCATTTCTCCTCACATGTTTTAAACAATAGTAGTTGTGACAGCACCAACCCTCTCAGGGAGGATGTTTGGGTGGATGGATGGGCCAACAAAGCCTTCCATTTAGACAAGAAAGATTGTTTCTTGCTGCTTGCTTCTTGCCAACGGTTTCCAAACTCTTGTAAATCTGACAGATTTCTGCTATAATGTTTTATCATCGCTTGGTGGAGAGAATATTAGCTGGACAACTGTAAAGGAGCATTTTAATCCGTTATTCGTGTTCCTTTTATCGGTGATTCATGACTTCAGTCTATTTTTTTACTCTCTACCTCAGCCCCAAACAACTATTTAAAAAAAAAAAATTGCTTCATTTCAGAAAAGGAAAGTGTGAATAACAAATATTATTACACTTATTAGTACACAGAAAAACGCCTGGAGAAGCTGTGCAACACTAATAAATAGCATTTAAAGTGAATTCTACTTTGTTTTCATTTGAATAAATGCAGGCTCTTCCACTGTGTAACTGCTACCGTGACTTCCCTGACGTAAAACACCAACGTTAGCGAGCAGCAGGCTGCTGGAACATAAAGCAGTTAATGCTAGCTGCTCTGGAACAAGGTTGTCCTGCTGCCAACCTTATTTCAAACCATGTTTACAACCTGTAAACAGCATGGCGGTCTGCTCGAGGTCACATTTTATGAAACTTATCCATTTCCATATCACCAAAGTGAAACAACTGCCTGTCTCTGTTCTTGTTTTATCCAGACCAGATAAAACACATTTAGAACAAAAAGATGGATTTTCAAACTGGGAACATGTTGTTAGAAAGACGTAGGAGTTCCAGCAAACAGAGACTTTAATTTGCTTGATAGATACTAGACATTACTTAAAAGTTAGGAAATCTCCCCCTGTGCTGCTTGATTTGACCGTTTGTCTTTTGTGAGTCCTTCGGCTTTGTAGAAGTGCTGTTCTGAATCACTGGAGTAGCCCTCAAGCAGGACTTTCCCTGTCTTCATCCACCAGGAGAGCACCTGTTTACTGGCCTGTTGTTCCTCCTATTAGGCACATTAAATGTCATGCAGTGAAAATTGAGTGGCATTTGAAAAGCCTCAATAAACCAGATTCATTTGTGAACAGTGTTGCAGTGATTGTGATCCCGCTCTGACAGCCTGAACTGCACTTCCTTGTTGCAGGTGTTTTTATTCACTGGGTTTATGTCCCAGTTACTCTGTGTTTACATCCATTATCATGCTCAGAAGTTAAAGCGGGTGTTAACTAAGTCTACGTTCGGTCCTCAACCTGTGGGCCCTCAGGCTAGAGCAGCTGGAAACCCAAAAATAACATGTGAATATAGTTTAGACAAGCTCTACTGCCAACACATGCCCAGCTGCAGTACGTGTTTCAGGTTGAGGTTATGATTGGAAGTGTGAGGGAAGCAGTGGCATGCCATACCAATTAAGTCCCATTAGTTTTTGTCAGGTGGTAGCATGTTGATTAGAGGACCTGACTGAGGCCTCCTGAAGGGATTTGTGCCAAACAACAAAGCCAATGTGACACCTCGGCTGGAAGGCTGCATGATTAGAGGCTGTGAGAAAGCCGTCTTTCTAGTATTCATGAAGGTCCCTCCACAGGAAAGAGGTTTTAATTGCTTCTGGAAGTTCATTATAGTGTGATTGCTGTGCTGTGAAATTGTTGTGAGCTTGATAATAGCAAAATGAAATTTGGAACTTCAATTGTTTGCCGTTGTGTGTGCCGAGGAAAAGTACAAGGGGAAGTTCAGCTGGTGGTATTCGCCAGCTCACTTCATATTCCACATCAACATCCAGCATCCAGCAGGAGGGAAGCTAATCATTGGATTTGACAGATAAGAGTGAGACTGTACCAGGAGCCAGCGCTGCCTCAAGGCTACAGCATGGAGCTGCCCTGCTAACAAAAGGCCAGAGGTAAATCTGAAATTCTGCTACAAGAATTAGTGAGTGAGACCATGGAACCTTTAGAAAGAACAAATTAAACACCTTTTACTTACAACTTAAAATTCACCAAACAGCACTGGTAGAATGAACAAAAACAAAAAAAAAAAACATCCATGCTTCATACCTTAGTGATAGAGAAGAGCTATGAATTCACCTGTACATCAGATTCATTGATCTGAAGGCTGCCTTTGACACCGTCTGCCATACCTCACTGTGGCGCATCCTACAGGCCCTCGGAGCACCACCTAAGATCGTTGCCCTGTTTAAGCTGCTTTGCATCAATGCACAGAGCTGTGTCTGTGTTAACGGCAGAGACTGGTTTCCCATCTCCAGCGGCGTTCGGCAGGGCTACGTGGCTGCTCCTGACCTTTTCAACTGCATCATTGGGTTTGTGAGCGGGTCCCCGGAGTGTCCCTCGGCAGCTACCATCTGACCGACCTGGAGTACGCTGACGACACCGTCCTGCTCAGTACATCCTACAGCCAGCTGAGAGATGCTCTGGGCATACAGTATACAGTGAAGAGGCAGAGAGGTTTGGCCTCCAAGTGAGCTGGACAAAAACCAAGTTCATGCATGTCGGTGTTGGACCGGATCCATCTCCTCTGCGGCTTGGTAATGACATCGTAGAGCCTGTCAAGAACTTTGTGTATCTAGGGTCCATAGTAATAAACAACGGGGACCTACAACCAGAGATGACTCGCAGAAGAGCCCTGGCTTGTCAGCTCTGCAGTCTCTCTGGAAACCACTCTGGCGGCACCAGACTGTCTCATGCCAAACGAAGCTCCGTATTTACAACTCAGCAGTACTCTCCATCCTGCTTTACGGGTCGGAAACATGGCCCTTAAATGAAACTCTGGCTGCAAGAATAGATGGCTTTGATAGCAGAGTTCTCAGAACCATCGAAAACATCAGGTGGAACCAGCAGGTTTCAAACCACAGTGGTTAGAGCTCACACCCGCCAGCCCAGAGCATCTTGCTTGGCCAAACAATGCCGCACCTGCTGGTTCAGTCATGTCCTCCGCCTTCCTCCTGACCATCCGACGAGAGCCATTCTCCAGTTTGACCCGACGGCCGCAGGCTGGAGACGACCACGAGGCAAGCCCCGCACCCGGTGGCTCGACGTCGTTGCGGGCGACCTCCAGCAACACGGAGCTGCTGTGGAGGATGCAGAGCTGCTGGCACAAGATGGCCGGCAGTGGAAGAAACTGGTTCATCTGGTCGACTCGACGCATATGGAGAGGATGCCCCGCCCTTTGCTGGAGCCCTAGTAGTAGTATGCTTCATACACTTCCTCCTGAGTCTGCAGCTTTCTAGGCTAGCAGTGCTAACAGCTAATGGACAAACCCCTGTACTGGGCCTTCACTTACACTGTCTGTGAACAGGACCTATCCATCAGAAATGATCCAAGGAACAACTGATTAAATTGTGTGGGTGATTCTGAGTCCCATCAATTCCCGCTGCCCACTCCATATTTAGGTCATATGATCTGGTATCTGTACATAACGTGCACATGCAGAACACACACCTGTGCTCAGCACAAGGTCATGATGTTTGTGGGTACATCTATAATAAATGGACACATTCTGTTTTCTGATCATCAGTGACTAATAAACAAATGCTGTGTTTCTGACTTATGTGGGAATGGACAGCCTTGGAGGAGGACTGAACTCTATGAAGGGTTTTCTAGCTTTCAGTGAAATAGCCCTGAGTGCAGAATGTTCTACAAAAACAATTCCCTCTTCGTATCCTATTGGGACACTGTAGCTGAATCTGTTTTGCTCTGTGATTGGTTTAAAGAAATATGAACAAACCAGGGTTTTTTTTAATCTCCTATAGGCAGAATGATAAAATGTGCTGCAGAATGGTCTCCCATTGTGAGACACTCATTTTCTAGGCCACCTTACAAACAGAAGTCTGACATTCATGCTATTTCAACTGTATTTTCAAACTGCTGAAGGAAATAGTGACATAAAGGTGTTCACTGTGGTCACCGCTAGCTGTTGATTTGGTTAGCGTGCTCACAGAGTTTGCTTCTGTGCTGGACTGGAAACTAACTGCTGACTACTGGACTTCCTGGGACTAATGCTGAGGAATGCGGTGAGAGTGAAGGCTGCTGTGGGCTGCAAACGTAGAAAACACTGAAATGTCCTGCAGAGCTGCTCGTTCTATTTATTACAGTGAGCAGCAGATTCACAAAACATGGCTTTTCCATTGTCACTGGAGAAAATGTCGATTTGGAGCAGCTTTAAGACACGCTGTGTTGTTATCTACTGAATTATATTTGAGCTAGTTTAGATAATCCATGCACAACCCAGACCGTGTCTATTTTACATCACCAGTTTAAGAGACAAATCAGTCTGTCTGGTTCCTACATGGTTTCAACAATAGCAACATAGCACATGCACACAATCATCTCATTCTATCCAATAATAACAAGCCCAGTAATGCAATGCAATGACTCTGGGCTGTTTACACGAGGACACTTCTATTAATATTCCTGTTTCCATGCTACAGCGTTCAACCCCAAACCTGATCTTTCTGTTCAGATGCTACGTGATACCTGGTGGCCATCTTTGTGCAAAACCCCATAATTAAACTGTGCTTTGAGTCCTTCTGTTTCACCAAAGAGGGGGAAACCCACCTGTTTAAAAATTACTTTGATGGGGGAGAAGGAAAAGTCAGGATGGTTGTTTGTGTGAATTCAAAGGTTGACGATACGAGGAAACCTTGCTGGTGATGCGGTTTGCAGAGATGACCCAGGGGTGAAGTGCTTCGGCCAGTGGATAGGCCCATCTGTGGCTTCACTCCAGGCCGTCGTCACAGAACCAGGCATTCAAAGAGCTGTGGATACACACGAGCCTGTAAATGGACTTTAACTCTACAAAATACTCGAGAAGAGTGTGGTCTCAAATGTGGTATAGCAGCCTTAGTGTTAAATAATGAATGATAAACCGTTCTAAGGAGCTGTGCTGAGCTTCCATGGCTCATAGTGTAATATTTAACATTATTGGTTACACCTGTGCTTTCCCTGACATGAAGCTATGTCATGAAAATGTTTTTTATTGATGAATGAGCTTATTGTCATTATTATTGGATTATTAGAACACATTTAAATACAGCCAAGAATGCTACAAAACAACCACTTGTCCTTCACTGAAAATAAAGCCGTAAATATGTGAACACAGCGACAGACTCCGCTTTAGGTTTGAATATGAATAGCTTAGCCATTACCATGCTTCAGCTCTCAGGACAAATTGAAGAAAATCCTGTTCAGGAAGCTCCATGGTGAGACAGAGTCTAGCCTGAGGGAGGGACTGGGCTGAATTAAAAGACCACAGGCATGGCTGTCGGTAAAACTAACACCTGTACCAAACGCTGAGCAGCCACAGCAACACCTGGCTTCATCTCACCTCAGGCTAGATGCTGCTTTGTAGTCAGACGGCTCCCCAGGATGAGTGGCAGGTGCTGGGGCATAAACCTGACCAACGGCGGGGGGTAGGAGGGCAAAACTAACATCATGAAGAAGCATATTGTGGCTTTAGAGCCATGGAATAGGAGGATGATTGCATTTTGTTGGTTAAAGTAACATAAGGGTGCCTGACTAACACAGAAATGACTGAGTGATTACAGTTCTTAGCGTCTCAAGAGCAGTAAATTTAGGATTTAGTTTTTAATTAAAACATGTAATCTCAGTTTTGTTACAGCAGGGATTGGTTGCTAGGACACCTGTGGACATGATGAGTGTTTGAATGATCACCTACAGTATCGTCTCTCCAGTTTAGCAGCTGCTCTCTGGATGTGATGTGTTAATGTAAACTCACAGTAAAGCTGCTGGTTTGTTCAAGGGATTCAGGGTCACAAAGCATCATTTGAAGCGTAAACTAACATCTCGTAAGTCATCGAATGTCTGTTCTTGCTGAGGTGCTGCATAGACAGATGAACTGAAGTATCCTGTGTCATCACCACTGGGCTCATGTTGCACAAAGTCCAGCTCTGACCACAGCCAGCCACAGCCAGCGGTCACTACAGGAAGCAGAACACCACTGTAGAGCCACATCTGGAGTTACTATTTGTTCTATACCTTCATCTGCCATGCACTGTCTTGATTCTTTTACAAATAAAATGACAGAAATCAGAGTTATTGTCTTCAAAACTCGTGTTTTTTCTGAACAGTTTCTATTACAACCACCAACATGTGAACACCAACCACACAGCTTTACAGCTTCATAGGGGTCCGCATGAGGCGTGATTTCAGTCACAAACGGCTTCAGAGGTTCCGCATTATACTCCTATTTGTGGAATATTTATACTCGGCATGTCAGTATTTTTGTATTCCTCATACAGTCGCTTACATATAATTCACTTTATTTTTTAATATTAAAAATAATGACGATAAACAAATCTAATAAATAATGAAATAAAACTCATTTCCCATTCCAGATGTATAGTTATTCTATGTGCTTACTGTAGCTTGTCATTGTTAAAATGTTAAATGTAGTGCTGTTTATTTCTCTGCTGTAGCGTCCTTCTACCACCAGGGGTTCCTCAGTGACAACCTGAAGGTTCTACTTACAGGAACTTTACCTGAAGGAAGTGATTAAAAACAATATTAGTGAAAAGATCCTTATATTGTGCTTTCACAGTGAGGATCAGTTATTATAAAACCACTCTGAGCAACAAAATGTTCAGATTTACTCAGTGAAAATTTCCAAATGAGGTTGCATTTGAAGAATGGTGCTGTTAAGTTGCGAGTTCAGATGGTTGATGGTGGTTGTGACTAGTTGTGGAGTGACCGTGGTTTAGACGTAGCTGTCCTTTCATTGGTGCAGACATGTCCAATCCCAGAGAGGCGCACTCTGAAACACACTTCCTCCCTGTCCTGATTCCTGCAGTGCTGCTGGTCCTAGCGTGACGTCTACCCCGTCATGTCTGACGTGTGTGTGTGTGGTTAACTAGAACTACCTAACTAACTTTGTGCTTCTCTCGCTGACTATCACTCCGTACTGTTGATTACTTATCTGTGTCTGTGTGGGTGGAAGCTGCTTGTTCTTGTTCTATAGCCCTTCAGAACCTGGTGCTGGTGCTTCTCACCATCTGTTCTGCTGTAAAGTCAAGACAACTCTGTTATTAGCACAATAGCAATGTATGTGGGTCAATATATATACGAGGGAGTTTTGAAGTTAATGGGATATATCTGCATACATTTTTATTAAAAGTAAAAGAAGCTCATGTTTTTATGTTCATTATGACCATATGGTTACACATTGTATAATGATTTATTAAGGAAACAATCACTAATTAATAAAAAAATTACTGGATATCACTAAAATGTCAACTAAATAACGTCTGAATTTAATACCAACCACCTTCTAATGAGCTAAACAATAATAAAATGAGCTGATTCACAAATAGTTTGGATTGTGTTCTTTTTATTAAGTTTAGATAATCATGACTGATGTTTCTTTTATGGCAATATATCAGATTTTATATGGAAAATAACAAATTAAATCCCTTTCCACTAAGTTCCCCGTTCCAAAAACTCCTCTCCAGGAGGTGTGTTAATTCCAGATCACATGACCTGCTCCACATGATGTCATTTCCTCCTGAAGAAAAGACTGGAAGACTCCAAGGCTTTCTGAGTTGTTTAATATAAAGTAGTCAACAGGTTTACTACAATACCTTTAGAAATAACTTTACTTTTTACTCAGTTGTATATGAAATATTTAGAAGAATCTTTCTCTAAAATGCCATGTGGTGTTTGGTTATAGGCGGCCATGTTGGTTTTAGGCCTGAAATTAGCAAAAATGTCAACTGTGATACAAAAAGTCCCACAGTTATATATTGACCCATATGCGTATCTGTCCCTGAGCTGAATAAACTGCACAAGCTAGCATCACATCTAATAAAATGATGAAGCACATCTAGGAAAATGGAGTGTGTATAATCCAGCGTTCCACGGACTAATGTGTGTAACATTACTTTCTAGATCCTAAACACCAACGAGTTAATGCTATTCATTTCCTCCTCCGTCACTTATGCTCAGTGCAGATCACTTTGAAAGGGAAAATTGATGCATATTTCATATTCATTAACTCAAATTAGGCTCGGCTTGTTCATCAGCATCCTCCCGTCAGTGAGCGCCTGCTGCCATCAGTGCTCTTTGCTGACTGACAGCCCATCCTCCCCTCCCTCCCTCCCTCACCCACCTTCCTTCATTATCCAAGCCACTTCTCTGTATCCCATTTAGAGGAGTTTTGAAGCCATTTTACCTCGGCTTACTGTGTCTCTGTGCACCGATTGGTTACCTTTCACTACAATCACCGTTCTTAACTGCCTGTGGTGTCGCCAGGACCAACTGAAATCTCTTTGCTATCTGCCGGCCCAAGTGGATTAGCAATTAGAGGAGCCTGAGGATGTCCTCACCGTAGCCCCTGGCATAGACCTGCCTTATATCAGCAGTAAACGCAAAAGCACAGATAAGGGCGGTCTTAACGGGAAGGCTTTGTCCTGGCTCAGTAATAGACAGCAACATTGTGTATTGGATTAGTTGGGCTAATCAGAGGAGGAGATCAGTGAAGAATTGGAATGTTATTGATTAGGACATGGGCCCTCAATGCCACCAGGAGCGCCTGATAGCATCTCTTATTTACCAACGAGCCTGATGAATCACTGGGTCCTGATAAAGCTGACAATGCCCTTGAGTTCCCAGCAGCAGACGCTAAAGGAGGGTTGTGTACATCTGCAGTGTGTGCTGGATAACCCCAGAGAACAAGCAATCCTGCAAAGTGTGTACATGGATATTGATTGCATTTTTTATGGATTATTCTAGTCCCATCTATAAAAAACCATTGTCAGCAGCTGTTTGCAGATTAATTTTAGCAAGTTCATTTGAATGTCACTTTGAAGCCTGAATGTTGTCAAAAATTAGAGGACTTTTCCAGCTTGTAAACTCTGCTTGTGTGATTGTAAACTTCAGGTTTTCAGTGTGGATCTCTCCCCTCCTAGACAGCGTCACCATTCTGGACCAACATTCAGCTTCTCCTCAAACTGCAGAAAGCTTGTCCTCTGACCACCAATATACAGTATTTATCTGCTCAAAGAACAGTTTGTGAGTTTGGGCCAGAAGACTGAAGGTGAAAAGCTGCCACCCCGTCACTAAAAGTCAGTGTAGATGAGGGAATCACGCGGTCTCTGGAAAGCACTCATCAGGACCACAGATGGACGACATGCTGTATGCAAGTGTTGAAGGAAGAAGACTTATCCTTTAAAAATGCTCTCTACAGTTTTGGCACATTATACTGAATTTTAACACCACAATTGGATGAAACACAAGGTTTCGTTTGACTCTTTCCCAGTGAGAGCTACATATATTACAGCAGCCTAACAATGCAGAGAGATGACTTAGATCAGATATGCAAATGACAGAAACAATAATAACCATTTCCTTTATTCTCTGGGGCACACTGAAATACTCAATATAGCTCTCTGCAATTATGAGCATATCCTGATGAAGTCTTGAGTAAACGCCTTTTTGTTATTAAAAAGGTTTCATGCACTTATTTTCGTGCTGAGATGTGCTGCATTACAAAAGCTGACTGGCAATGGTGAAATTAGACTCTGCTTTTTAATCTACAAAGGCTTTATGTAGAATTGAAATGAGAAGTTTTATAATTGTAAGGACCTTAGAAATTATGATGGAAAAGCATTGTCCATTAATCAAAGTCTTCATTTCAGAACATGGCTCTTAGACAAAACATGTTACTCCAAAAAACTGCGTCAACAGCCCACATCCAGGAGCCCAAACGCTTCATATTTACTAAGGATCTATTATAGTGGAATTGTGGAATTTTCGGACCTGTGCTGGTGTTGACATCTCAACTACAGTGTTGGTGTCCAGCAGCTGGAATGTTTCTGTCCTGGTTACATGGACAACTGACACACCTGGAGTCATTTTAAATCAAGGAGAGAGCATATGAAAGCAAAGAACAAAACTGTAATAGGCATAAGCATGTTAGATTAAAGGATAAAGCGGTGTATAGAGGATGGATGGATGGATGGATGTTAAACAGTGAAACTATACGAGTGTAACCAGGAATGATGTAGGAATAACCCAACTGACCTCACACATCAGCTTCAGGAGACGACTTTCTGTGCTTTTTTGTGTCCATGAGGTGACACAAAGTTGGAGGGTTTACAACCATGGATTCAGTAAATATACCAGCTTCACAGTGCACCTCCTTTGTTCAGCATGTTTCTATTCTATCCAGTATTTGAGGCATTACACTCAAAACTCCAAAAATCTACCAAATAGTGGTTCTAAGGGTCACAAGATCCCCATTAAGAAATATCTCCTGAAAACTGTTTGTACCAGATGTTGTGTTCAATCAGTATAAGTGAGTAGAGTTCAGTGATAAGTAAACACCTGCTGAAGGCTCTCAGAGGATTACCATGAGGATGGATTCTCTCAGGGTGGTCTCCATCTTTAATTTTGTGGCAGCAGTTGTTGAGATAATTTGGAAAAAAAAAAAAAAGAAAGAAAAAAACCCAAACATCTAACAATGAAAATCTCCAGGTGGCACTAGATCAAAGATGGAAAAATTAACTCTTGGGACAATAAATGTCTGTCTATAATTTCATGGGAATCCCTTTAAGGCTTGTGAAATATTTCAATTTGGACCAAAGTGGTGGATCAACCGACTGATCCACCAACAAACCAACACTACCAGAGTTAACTAGGAATGTGGTGAAGACCATCCTGAGATGAGACGTGACCAAGACTGGAGTGAAGTGAAACTGAGAGCAGACCAGATGTTTGGAGTGTCGAGACAAAGTGAGGATCAGGACCAGACCAGTGCAGGTCCCACATTTCATGACATACTTTAGATAAAGTGTTTAACATGGCGACATTACCACTGACAGTAGCACCCAGGATCGCTGATTAATACAGTACAGCATCAATAATATTACCAGTGTCTTGTGGTTGCGTAAAGAAGTCCATGTAAGATCTCTAATGGAGACTTTACATACACTTCATAACATGTCATAAGCATAGCAACAATCTGTGTCTTAACACCTAGTTAGTTTTGGTGGCTAAACTCAAACTAAAATCTTGTGGGTGAAAGTCTCCTCCATCACCACCATCCTCCAAATGCAGACATTTGTTTCTATTTGTAAGAGGTATATCATGAATAGAGACAATGGAGTCCATTTAAATAAAGTAATTAAAGCTTAGTGAGTGTAATAGAAGGTTAAAGGAGGTTCCGACCTATATGCATCATTAATGGCATGTTAACATCCAGATCTGGTATTTATTGATCCGGCATTAACATCCATTGTGTGTAAATAGTTTGATCAGGTGAAGAAACATTGTGGAACTCCAACCCTGCATGAATCTGGTCTAGTAGAAGGTCTGTTTCTGGATCTAGCTTTAAGGCCTTTAAACCTATTGTTGGCTTACAAAGTGCATATTTCTAAAAGAAGTAATGCTTGTCAAATTGCTTTCAACTAACCAATCCTGGAGACATGTAGCATCATTTCCAGCACTGGAGTACTGGTTGGTTCCTGGGTGTCAGGGAAAACAATGAAGCTTCCATTCATAGTAGGAGGCAATATGTGCCCAGTGACAGATTTATACCCCAGGAGACCCACCATGTCCATCTACAGGTTCTACATGGTTCTACAGGTTCATCTGCCAGTTTTCACTGGAGGTCATAGGTCAACATTTGTTGCAGGATTAGAATATTACAAATTTATTGAAATTTAGTACATTTATTTATCACATTTTATGTTTTCTGACTGCATTAAACATGGCAAAATGATTTCTTTCCTAAGAACAGCAGAACTTCCCCGGTTTTTAAAAGATTCCCCCGTTGTTTTTGTTGTTTTTGACATTTGGAAGTTTCTTACCTTCAGCAGTTTCTGAATAATTTGCTTGGCTGTTGAATAAAAACACTGACATCTGCTAACATTAAAACGATATTCAGTGTGTTTACGGTGTGTATGATAGCAGCCACTTCATCAGAGGGCTGTTTGGACACATTATTAGTCAAGTGAATCCGTCTGTCGCAGCTTGGATAAGTTGGTACAGCTGTCTAGTTTTTGCAGCTATCTTTCATGCCTTCTACTCTATTAATAACTCTGTGATATATATCTGAGACATGAGAGTGAGAGTAATATGAGGGGAGCTATATGAAAAGAATATTACCCAGGCTTAGACCAATATGGGATTAGGATTTGACTCAATGGTGTTTGGGGTGTCAGTCTGGAAAGCCTGTAATGGATTCTGCCTCAGTCTGCCATAAGGAGCTGCAGCTGAAGGATTTCATTAGTTTGGTATTCACTGGGGGGATCTAGGGTCCCATGATGATCACTGCAATGAAAATCTGCAGCAGAATACATAGAACACTGGCAGGTAGAGTTACTGTCTAAACCTGGTCACACTCAGAGAAAGTAACTTCAATTGTGTTTACTCATAGACGTGAAGCACATTTTCCCCTTGCTTTACAGTGAAGACCCAACAAATGCTGTGAAGCAAACGGAGAAATTCCATCCTTATGCTGAGCGTGTGCAGCTCCTTTGTGGTGAGGATATAAGGACACCATAAGGCAGGGGCAAAACAAGATGCTGAGCTTCTGATTTTGGACAGTTTTGTTTCCAGTTTCAGGACCCAGCACAGTGCTGCACAACTTCAATTTTTTAAAGCGTTCATGCAATATGGCTGAGTTTACATATGCAGGCTACAGGAGGCTGTGTAAGGGATGAAGTTACTAAGCAAATACAAAGAGAGCAAAATGGGCCTTCAACTGGTACAGACCAACACTTCAACACTGCTCTTTATCAGAGGGTAGAAACATGACGCTAATCAGTCTGAACCAGGTGCACGATTGTCATGAGATAATTGGTTGTACAGGGTATTAAATTTATTATAATATATAGTATACTGGATAATAAACCCGGGAGTAGGGGATGCTTTAATGAGTGTCCACACCCTCAACACCAGGAAACATCCATCCTCCATCCATCCATCCATCCATCCATCCATCATCAGTGTCATGGGGGTGGAGTCTATCCCAGCTGACTGAGGGTGAAGGCAGGGTTCACCTGGACAGGTAACAGTCTATCACAGGGCTACACATAGAGACAAGCAATCACACTCACATTCACACCTACAGACAGTTTAGAATCACCAGTTAACCTCAGCATGTTTGTGGACTGTGGGAGGAAGCTGGAGAACCTGGAGAAAAGCCACACATGTACAGGAGAACATGGAGACTCCATGCAGGAAGATCCAGGAAGGAAGGGACACGAACCGGGATCTTCTAGCTGTGAGGTGACAGAGCTAACCACTGTCCACTGTGCAGCCCATGTCAGAAATACGGGAGGTCAAACTTCTCTGAAATTCACAGGAAGAGAAGTACAAAACGTAGCATCTGTCAAAGGTGACAACCAGAGGAAACATGAAACATCAAGCAGTTCAATACGGTCATGTCAGAGACCATACAAACCTCTCCTACAGTTTCAGGGATAAACTTACAAAAAATTAAGCTAGAAATATCTGTCATTCACCTGCTGGTACTGGCAAATAAGTGCAGATGGAGTGAACAGGACTCCACAGTAGAAGCCCTGTTTGACAGAAAGGAGTCATTTCCTGGATGCCGTTAGTTTAATTCCAAACAATATAGACCCTCTATGACTCACTTCTGTGGCTGCACACACTTTTTAACTATATAAACAGAAGATGGGCCTATTTTTGTGTTTGCCAGCATGCATGCAGTGTGTAGGTACTGCTGTGTGTCCTGGTGTAGTCGTTTGCATTATTATAGGTGAACTGTAGTAATTCAGCAGCTGATGTCTTATAACTGTCTATGGGATGCAGTGAAATCACTACTCAAAATATTGTAGGATAGAAGGGCAGCACAAAAAGATGCAGTATTGATTTAACTTTCTGTGAAATAGAGCAAAACTTTCAGAATGGTTAACCAAAAAAATTCTGTCAAAATGAAGGTGCTGCAGGGGGGCATAGTGTGTACAGTATAGAACGGAGGTAAGTACACCCTTTTGCAACATCCCCTAAATGTTAAGTGATTCAAAATTGTATCCTCTTACAGTAATTCCTTACTAATAACTTGAACAACAGTAAAATTAAAACTAACAGTTTGTATTTACACTATAAAAACACAGCGCTGACAGTAGGAACAAACAGTGTGTATCATTACTGAGGTTCTTTTTCTCTCCTACTTCTTACTGACTCTATGTTCACTTACCACTGAGAACAGATTTGATCCTCATCAGCATGGGGGATACTAGATTTCTAGAGAAAATGCTCATTTCTGGAAGGGCTGTGTTGTTCTGTCTTTCTCTTTCAAACACCCCTGAGGTGTTCTATTAGATTCCGTCCATGCTTGTACAGGTCAGAGATTTCACTTTGTTCTCTTTTAGAAAGTGTGATTTTGGCAGTGTGCTTTACATTGTCAGACTGGAATATTCCTCTTCCTCCTAGCTTCTGGAGACTATGTCTTCTGCCATCTATATCTCTCCACTCCTTCAGCACCCATGCAGCCTCAGATCATCACACTCCCACCTCCGTGCTTCACTGTCAGGACCATGCATCCACTGTGATGGTCCTGGTCATGTTCACACCAAACATGCTGGATCCCACAGATTCATCCTGATCTCATCTGAACCATCATCTACTCCCAGTATTAATCAGGCTTTTTTCATGTATTTTAGGAAGTTTGATGTTAAAGTTTTGTGCTGAAGCTCAAGCAAGGTTTTTTATTTTATTTTATTTTATTTACAGCTCCTTAGAGGTTGATGTTATCTGAGCATCACTGAAGCTGTTTCCTGATAACCCCTGTGCCACATCTACCACAGCTTTCCCTACAGTAACATTATATTTTGCATATTAAATCTAATCTTTCAGAATTATTTGCTTTTGATTGCTCATAAGAGGAAATACTGTAAATCTATCTTTAGAAACTATGTAATTATTGAGAGGTGATGCACTTTTGATACTCATTTATTATTTATGAGGTATGTTTTTGTACTGTATGTGCCATGGAGCAGCTGTAGATGCAATATGAACCTAGTAACACTCTTGATCTGCTTTTTTGCATGTCAGTCAAACATGGAGCAATATTAGCATTCATTCAAAGTTATTTTTCTGACTAAATTAGCCCAAAAACTTCTCCCTTTTAAGCTCTATGTTGGACTATATCTTTGCTAAATGTTGTACAGGGGGTCTTCAGTTTATGACGTCATCGACCTACAGTGTTTCATCGTTACATTGGAATTAGTTATGTGGAGCTAGTTGATGAGTGGTGCTATCAGACGGCTTTGTTTCCATTCTCTGGTTGTACTCCACCTTGGATTGTGCTACATTCACTAACTTTTTACCTTCATTATGGCTTCCAGCGTAAGTCAGACTCTTCTGATGCTTGGAAGAAAAGGAAAGCCGTCTCCATGGAAGTGAGATTAGACAGAATAAAACGATGGAAACAGAAACACCGACCAACATGGGTCAAGTTGTAAAAACAGGTCAACATATTGCAGTGACCCTCTGTGATGAATGAGTGAGACTTTATCTGGTTCTCTGGTGGTTTATTGAACCTTCACACAGGATACTGTGGACCGTAGCCAACACCAGAATAAGTAGAAAAACCCATAACGTAGCTCCAGAAGAACTAGAAAAACCCCATAACGTAGCTCCAGAAGAACTAGAAAAACCCCATAACTTAGCTCCAGAATGACTAGAAAAACCCCATAACTTAGCTCCAGAATAACTAGAAAAACCCATAACTTAGCTCCAGAATAACTAGAAAAACCCCATAACTTAGCTCCAGAATAACTAGAAAAACCCATAACTTAGCTCCAGAATAACTAGAAAAAACCATTAACTTAGCTCCAGAATAACTAGAAAAACCCATAACTTAGCTCCAGAAGAACTAGAAAAACCCATAACTTAGCTCCAGAACAACTAGAAAAAACCATAACTTAGCTCCAGAATAACTAGAAAAACCCCATAACTTAGCTCCAGAATAACCAGAAAAAACCCATAACTTAGCTCCAGAATAACTAGAAAAAACCCATAACTTAGCTCCAGAATAACTAGAAAAACCCCATAACTTAGCTCCAGAAGAACTAGAAAAACCCCATAACTTAGCTCCAGAAGAACTAGAAAAACCCATAACTTAGCTCCAGAATAACCAGAAAAACCCCATAACTTAGCTCCAGAATAACGAGAAAAAACCCATAACTTAGCTCCAGAATAACTAGAAAAACCCCATAACTTAGCTCCAGAATAACTAGAAAAACCCCATAACTTAGCTCCAGAATAACCAGAAAAACCCATAATTTAGCTCCAGAATAACTAGAAAAACCCATAACTTAGCTCCAGAAGAACTAGAAAAAAAATCATAACTTAGCTCCAGAATAACTATAAAAACCCCATAACTTAGCTCCAGAATAACCAGAAAAACCCATAACTTAGCTCCAAAATAACTAGAAAAACCCATAACTTAGCTCCAGAATAACCAGAAAAAAACCCATAACTTAGCTCCAGAATAACTAGAAAAAACCCATAACTTAGCTCCAGAAGAACTAGAAAAACCCCATAACTTAGCTCCAGAATAACCAGAAAAAAACCCATAACTTTGCTCCAGAATAACTAGAAAAACCCCATAACTTAGGTCCAGAATAACCAGAAAAAAACCCATAACTTAGCTTCAGAATAACCAGAAAAAAACCCATAACTTAGCTCCAGAATAACTAGAAAAAACCCATAACTTAGCTCCAGAATAACCAGAAAAAAACCCATAACTTAGCTCCAGAATAACTAGAAAAAACCCATAACTTAGCTCCAGAAGAACTAGAAAAACCCCATAACTTAGCTCCAGAATAACCAGAAAAAACCCATAACTTAGCTCCAGAATAACTAGAAAAACCCCATAACTTAGCTCCAGAATAACCAGAAAAAAACCCATAACTTAGCTTCAGAATAACCAGAAAAAAACCCATAACTTAGCTCCAGAATAACTAGAAAAAACCCATAACTTAGCTCCAGAATAACCAGAAAAACCCATAACTTAGCTCCAGAATAACTAGAAAAACCCATAACTTAGCTCCAGAAGAACTAGAAAAACCCCATAACTTAGCTCCAGAATAACTAGAAAAACCCCATAACTTAGGTCCAGAATAACCAGAAAAACCCCATAACTTAGCTCCAGAATAACTCGAAAAACCCCATAACTTAGCTCCAGAAGAACTAGAAAAACCCCATAACTTAGCTCCAGAATAACTAGAAAAACCCATAACTTAGCTCCAGAATAACTAGAAAAACCCATAACTTAGCTCCAGAATAACTAGAAAAACCCCATAACTTAGCTCCAGAATAACTAGAAAAAACCCATAACTTAGCTCCAGAATAACCAGAAAAAACCCATAACTTAGCTCCAGAATAACTAGAAAAACCCCATAACTTAGCTCCAGAATAACCAGAAAAACCCATAACTTAGCTCCAGAATTAGCCGCCGTTCCCAGCTCTCTCTACTGCTGACTCTCAGCCAATCAGAGGTGAGCTAGCTAAACATGGTGCGTTCACTGACATTTGGTAAATCTGGAACTGAACAATAAACACTGAAACCTCAACATCAACAACAATATCAGTCTGTTACAACATTCTGTTATCTTCTAGTAAAATGATTCATACATGCATGAAAGTCGTTGGTATTCATGACTTCATGAAGAACTGATGGATATCGTGATGCATGGAACAGCTTTGTTTATGTTTTCACCAGAGTTCCCACTTATGGTGAAAATTGACTTACATCAATCTGTGGGAACGAAACTCTGACATAGGTCAAGGAATTCTTGTTCTATGTCCATCAGCTTCAACAGCAGAGCAGTTGTATTTGAATCTGCTGCCTGCTACAACTGGAAATGAGGTTGATAGTGAAACAGAACTGTAAATGTGTTGGACATTTGGCGGCTGAAATGTAATTTCGTTGTATACAAAAGTGTGCAATGACAATAAAATTCTCTGACTCTGACTCTGACATTAAGACAAACTAATGAGCTGAAAGATGCCAAAATGCTCTGCAGAGCTGAGGGGTCGCTCATTGTTCCTGAGTTCCATTCACAGCACACAGTCTTTAAGGCATCGCTGACATAGTGTTACCTCTTGTTTCTAATCATACTGTGCATTACAGTAAAAACATCTGTACACGAATGTCTGTTTGCAGGGTTTATACACCAATCTTGAAGTTAAATTTATTAACATTTAATACCTTTTTTTACTACCTTCAGATTTTTTTACAACCATCAAGACACCGAGTTGCAAGTATTAATCAGAAACCTTTATTGATATGCACGCAGATTTTGACATACAACACTTACATCATAATTACCACTATCCAAGGAGACCTAGTTATTTAGCTACAGGGTATTAGTTACAGTAACTGGTGCAATGTCAGGTGGGGTGCTTTGCTTCAGAGGCGCTTACGCAATGGAATGGTATTGAATTTAAACTTACGTACAACCTTTTCAAGATTGACTCCCAACCATTAGGCAACAGCTACTAATACTATAAAAGAAGATATTTAGACAAAATATTGCACATTTATTTCCTGTCCCCATGGAAGACTCCACTAGCCCATTAAGAACATGTTTAACAACCACACAAACCAGTAAAAACAAACTGAGACAAGGATTGAACAACCAACTAGGTTTAAATGACCAACAAATCTGCACGCAAATTTTCACAAAACACTTAATCAAAAAGAGAGCAGGATGACAAAATAAAAACATCTTGTGCCAAGTGCCTTAACCTTTCATAAAATAGAGAGAGAGAGAGAGAGAGAGACAAAATCAAAGTCTTACGGCAAGTGTGTCAGCTGCACAGCCTTGTCCTCGTTAGTTTTGTCCATTTGCACCAATTCCTCCTTCTTCTCTTTGTATCTTCTCCTCAGAGAATTTGATTTTGTGATTAGTTCAGCCTTGCAATTTTGTCCAATCACCGCAACTTTCCCGCAATTTTGGCCCGCCTCCCGTGAGTTCCACCAATCATAGCAGCTCCCAGCGCAAACATAGTGCACGTACGTCAACGAATTCACTTCCTGTTTATGGTTTGAAGATGCAGACATGTGCGATACTAATGTCTGTCATTTACCAACAAAAATTACTGCTGAAGACCGTGATAAACAATTAATTCACTGATGTTCTTCACCAAAGCGGAGCTAAACTGTTTTACAACCGTGCAATATTGTGGTGGAATACAAAAAAAGAAAAAGAAATCATCGATTGATACACACTCACGAAACATATTAGAACGGCTGAAATGAGCGGACAACAGACCAGACAAATCACCATGATGGAAACTGTTGCATCCAGATCCATTAGAGCACTGAAAGAATGAAGGTAAATTAGATTAATTATTCCACCAAAGAGTGGAGAGAAATGTCCATGTCATCCGGAGGGTCGACCACCGCCTGAGCGGGACGCTACCACAGGCAACGCGCTCCGTGGTCGGACAACTGGGGCAGACGGGGCGTCTCGGTCTCGCCGCTGAGAGCCACGGCGGAGTTATGTGACGATCAGCGTGTGTGAATAATTTCCTTGTTACCCACATCATTCAAAACGGACTCGGGGATTTGAATGAAGTTTTCATGGTCGGTCAGAAATGACACAAGGACCAAATGATTAGACTTCAGCAGTGATACGGCTTAAAGTTTGGATCCACGTATAGGTTGTGGGAGAGCAATCTGCGGACAGATGAGCGCTAATCCGCGATCCCGCAGGCCGCGGTCGCTCTCGGAAGTCGAAGTGGCATCATCCAGGGAGATGTCAAGTTAGCATTGCAGCAGCTAAGTCAGCTATGTACTCAGTGCGCACGCGGAGGACTTCAGTTCTCTAACGACCAATGAATGCATTGCTATGACGTCGACGTGAGCGACTGACGAACGTTCCGGTATAAAATTTTGCAAGCAAGATATGTTTTATTTTATTTATGTTTATTTTTTGATCAAAATGAAACAGCTCATTGTCTAAAAGAAAAAAATAATACCTCGTTTTTAAAAAATAATACCTTTTGCCCAAATTTAAAACCTTTTAAGGCCATTAAATTTTGCGTTTTTGATTGATCACTTTTTAAAACCCCGCTGAAACCCTGGTTTGGTGCCACTCACTCTAATGCAAACCAAGAATTCCTGATTAAGATTCACGTCAGCCTCAGGAGATTAGTAGTGAGTGTAGGTGGGCTTTTCTCAGCTCCATCCCCTGAAGTAAACTCCGTCCTATTTCCTATTGTGAAGGAAGCCTCAACATTTCCTCTCACAGTTGCCATGAAAACCTCTCCGTCTCACTAAATCTGGGAGACTCTCAGCGGGGCGCCCACTGGGAGAGCTGACTGATCTCCTGGGTGCTAGCTGTAAACCGGTCCCCTCCCACCCATATGTCCAGCAGCAGGGGGAGCCGTCACTCATCTGGGCTGCCTCTCCTGGCACTTTCCTAATCGTGAAGACTGCCTCCATCCTGGGAGTGAGAGGAAATCAGCATCCACCTGGCTCTATCAGGGGAAACTCTTTATCCTTGTTTGTTCTAAAAGAGGAGACGTGTTTATACTGTTAGGACTCGCACGCTCTCCTTTATGTGATTTTAATTGAGGCAGTTAAGCCTCCCTTGGAGGAATCTGACTATTAAGCACTTGGAGTTACACACAAACATGTTTTCATATAGAGTTCCTGGTGTTCAGTAGTTCCTCATGAAAAAAACCATTGACCTTTATTCCAGCATCTGTAGAGAGTGAATGTTATCACTGGTGAGCAGCGAGCGGACAAAGCTCTCGCCTTCAGACACTGCAGAAGCTGTGTGACGTGTGTGTGTGTGTGTGTGTGTGTGTGTGTGTGTGTGTGTGTGTGTGTGTGTGTGTGTGTGTGTGTGTGTGTGTGTGTGTGTGTGTGTGTGTGTGTGTGTGTGTTCTTGTACTTGCTACATTGTGAGAACCATTTTCTGCATTTAACTGTCAAAGTGAGGACATTTTACAAAGTGAGGACATTTTGTCCGGTCCTCACTTTGAAACAGCCATGTTTGAGGGTGAAGACTTGTTTTTAGAGAACAGGTATGAATTGAGGTTTGGTTAGGGTTAGGGTAAGGATTAAGTTTAGGCAATCAGTTGTGATAGTTAAGGTTAGGGTAAGGCTCTAGGAAATGCATTACGCCTATGGATGTCCTCACTAAGATAGAAGTACAAACATGTGTGTGTGTGTGTGTGTGTGTGTGTGTGTGTGTGTGTGTGGGTGTGGGTGTGGGTGTCTGTGAGTGTGTGGGTGCTAAGCATTTATCTGTGTGCATATTGTCATATGGGGTGTGTGTTTGAATGGGAGTTAATGTGTTTACAGCAGTGTGGCCATCTGGATGTGTGTATAATGTGTTATTTGTACTGACTGTATTGGTATTGCATGTGCGCATATGTACACAATGAGACAGTGTTTTTGTGCGTGGGTGTGTGTAGATTGTGTGCTTGTGTGTGGTGATACGAGGATGTTTGAATGTGTGTGTGTGTGTTTGTACTGTATGTATTTATGCTTGTGTCGGTGCATATGTCTGTATTTGTGTTGTGCTTGCAGTTAGTGCCTTTGCATGGTTCAGACGGGGCATATGTGGAGCTAACGTGTTTGTTGTTGTGAGTATATACGGGCTGATTTGTGTGTGTGGAGAGCGAAGGCCTGAGTAAAGCAGATAAACAGCCTCACCTGCCAAGCAGCCCAGGGGGGCTTGTTGGAGCTTTGTTAGTGTGTGTGTGTGTGTGTGGTCAGGATGAGGTTGCCTTGTGGATGGGAGGTTGGGCTTGACAAACGGGTGGTGACACCTCGCCACCCTTCCAGCTACTCGGCCACCTCGCCTTCCTAGCGCTCCGCATATATCTCCAGCTGAAACGTAATGGCCTCTAAAGCCAGGATTGATGTTATCGTTGCCCCGGGGTTGCTTTGTGAGCCAGTTAATGGGGTTGTTAACCGAATGTGGCCCGGACAATACACCTCACACACACTTAAACACACACCCTCTTACCTCCGGTGTGAGAAAGGAGGGGTTATAACTTCTCTTTTTCCCTACAGATGATTTTATTTAGTCTCACCGCATGTTTGCTGCCAGAGCTGACGCTCTAAAGGATTTTTTTACGAGAGAGAAAGGACCCTTTTGTCACTGCTGATGAGTCAGCAGATCAACTTTAGTACTTGAGCCGTCACAGGAGTATCAGCGCATACACCAGTGTTTTTATATCCGATTTTGAATCTTGGGAAGGTGCTCAGTGACACTGTAAAAGTCTGATTCTGAATGACTTCAGAAGCTGCAGGATTTCAGAAAAACCTCATTCAGGACTGGGTGGTTGGATTTTCTTTTTCTTTGGCATGTCTTTCCTTTGTAGCAGTATAGCTGATAGTGTAGACATGGACAGGAGGCTGGTGAGGGAAACGGGTTTGATCTATCAGGTTCTGTTCTGGATTCAGACCAAAGAGGATGCACTTCAACCACTGGGCTCCCAATGCTCCTCACACCATTCTTCTGCCTCTTGGTGACCAATCAATCAAAGTTTATTTGTGGAGCCTTTTCCAACAGCCCAAAGGATGACCAAAGTGCTTCACAGTAACAAACAAGAAAATAACTTAAAAACACTACAGTAACTTAAAACAGGACAGATAGTCACACTCACCCCTACGGGCAAATTTAGCACAATCACTTACCCTCAGCATGTTTTTGGACTGTGGTTAACCAAGGAAAATGACTAAACATGGTTCACCATACAGCTTTCTCTCTTTAGTCACGTTCTTTTGCATGTGTGGCAGATCTATGAGGTGTCCCCAGGTCATGTATGTTTCTAGTAAGGCCTAGGTCTGATCATGGGCCTCAGGCTAGTTCCTCTAAGTGGTCTGTTGTTCTAACCTTAGTGTTGTTATTCCACTGGTTTACCTTAGAGTGGATCATCCAAATTCACTTTCCTTCTTATTGGAATTGCTCTCAAAGTATTTTTCAGCAAAATATGAAACTCAATCTTTCCAGTTACACCAGCTGTAATAAATTCAAACGTGGTAACAGTTGTCCATCCAACCAGTCACCACCAACTATCTAATTATATCTCTGCTAGCAGCATTTTATGGTGAGATACATGTAAAAACAGAACAATTTAAAGTTTTCCCCTTGATGTATTGTCATGATGATTATTAAACATTTGGAAATTTAGATAATAAGACAAATAAAACAAAACTAGCATGAGTGGCTAATCCTTATAATGACCCAGAGCTTAAAGTAAAGGGAGGTACATGGAAAATAGCTTGTAGCTTTAATTCAGGATCAGATTTAGCATCGTGGTTCCAACTTTCAGGGCTCTGCCTGGCCGGGTACCTTCTTGTTTTAGTAGCCTTTGACCACTTGATTTCCCCAACAGGACTTTCAGGTTCTTGGATCAGGGTTTGTGAGTTTTGAGGTTCATGGCCCCCAAACTTAACCTAATATCTATCGGCCTGTGGTTGAAAAGCGTGAAAAGACTTTCGTTTGTTAATCTTCTATGGGTTACTGTAAAACATGCTGTAAATTCTCTTCCTGAAATGATCATTTTTATTGACTTTTATCCCAGCGATACTTTCAAAGGTGGGGATCTTGCAGGCATCCAAATCAGATGCTCAAACCCGTCAACTGGCTCTTTCTATTGAGAAACAGCAGTGATTCCATTCCAAGTTTCTTTCAGCAGTTTGAGCAGCCTGTCTCTGAGGGTGAGCCCAGCCACTGGTATCCTTCACCTCATCCATTCGCTCATTACCATAGGTCAGGGTAGTGTCAACCAGTAAATTAAGACCTTCACCTTCAGGCTCAGCTCCTGTTTCATCACAACAGCCCTGTACACGGTCCACCTTACTGCTGACAACTCCAAGTTATATATTCATTTCAGAATATACAAACAAGACCCCAAGATTTCATGGAGCACACATCCTTAGTCCCAGTTCAAAGAGAATAATCCACTGTTTCACTATGACAGCCTCATGCCCTCCTCCTCACACTCATTTTAAAGGCTGTTAGTTCTGATGTAGGCAGTGCTACAACCCAAAGCAAAAAGCAGCAACGCATTTCTGAGACTCTCCATGTCTCCAGATTCTGTTCATGAGTATCAGAAACAGACTCATCCCTGGCAGTGAACACACCTTACCGCTGTAAAACATGGACCAAACAGCTCAGAGTAATGACTCCAGTACTTTCTGCTCACAGGTTCACTTTTTACCTCGTTTCTCATTTGGCAGCACTGCAGTGTACCGATGAAATTACTTGCAGAGAAAATGAAGCTAATGCGGTTGTAATTTAGACAAATTTGGTTCTAAAACACAAAAAGTGGAGTCCTAGTGATTGGAATTAATGTGCTCAATATGCTGTGGTAAAATCCATTTTAGAGATACTACCTGAAGCAGGAACACAAAGGGGAATGTGAAAGTGGAGACATAAACTCAGTGCCACCGCCGTCCCCCCACTCCCTGCACACACCTACAACCTACTTACAGTTTGTGATGACTTTTCACTCGCGTGGGCCGATTTGACATAACAGCCTGCATTCAGCTCCCCATCCAGACAGAAATACAAAACAACTATTTCTTGTTCTTTCTTTGTGAGCCACTGTAGTTATTATTGCTGCTGTTTCCCGTCATCCCCGTATAGTGTCACTTTTGTTCTCCCCGGCTCAGAACACTGTAAGATGTGTCAGTTGTTAGCAGTTTGTTTTGGGTTCATCGGGCTTGATTTCACGTTTTGCAGGCCTAAAAATGGGTATCATTTCAAGGAGACACGGCTGTGGGCTGGGACTGTCTCCGGTTACAGAGCTAAGAAGTGGGCACAGGGCCTAATGGAACCGGGAGATAAAAGTTCCACTTTTCTGGGAGGAATAAAAAAGGGTGGGTTATCACATATCCGTCGCCACAAAGATAGGTGAAATAGACTCTAATGGCTCAGTGCACTCGCTCATATGTGTGCCTATGCCTGTGTGTGCTCGGGTTTTTGTGTGTGAGCCAGTTTTGCCGGTATGCAATATGTATGTGGGCGAGTGAACAGTGGTTAATTTGGGGATTCATTTTTAACAAAGCCTCAGTACTTTAAGTGCTCCTGTTACTGAACAGCAGGGAGAATTTTCAGAACAGTACCTGCAGGATTCTTCTGTCAGCATTAAGTACTGGTGTGGAACCCAGCCCTGAAGTTGGCGAGCTGGAGCGCACGTAATGAGACCCTGATGGAGGATGACGCTAATGGGCTAATGCTGTTCTAGTGTCCTCAGTTTTACTTGAGGAATTCTACTGTGGCTCTTCCAGCATGTGGGTGGCACACGAGTGCAGGCAAGCACATGGACAAAACAGATAAAACAGAGTGATTATTGGCTATTAATAGGCCCTGTGAGAGAGACCTTTCAGTATCAGGATACAGGCTTTTCCACTGATGAAACACGGCGGGTAAGAAAGGAGCTGGTGCATCAGTATGGATGTTTTTCCTCAGAAAACTACATCCACGAGTAAAATGTCAAATTAAAAGGTGGTCTACAATGATATTTTAGAGATGTGCTCTGTTGGTTTTCAGCATGTGGTGAAAAGCTTCAATAAACAACAACACTGCAGGACAATAAACTTTGGTATATGGTTCCATCAATGATAGTAAATGACTGTTGGACATCTGGTCATATATAATATACTGTACCAATCAAAAGTTTAGACACACCTACTCATTCAGTGGTTTTTATTTAATTTAATTATATTCTACATTGTAAACTAATATTCAAGACATCAAAACTATGAAAGAGAAAAAGTGTTAAACCAAAATATGTTCTTTAAAGTAGTCCCCTTGCTTTGATGACAGTCAGTCTATATGGAAAATTTCAAAAACTTTTAATGTATCCCCAAATGCAGTTGCAAAAACCATCCAAACTGTCTCACATGAGGACCGCCCCAGGAAAAGAAGACCAAGAGTCCCCTCTGTTGCTGAGGAGAAGTTCATCTGAGTCTCCAGCCTCAGAAATGGAAAGTTAACAGCAGCTCAGATTAGAGCCCAGATAAATGAAACCTAGTTCTAGTAGCAGACACATCTCTACATCACCTGTTCAGAGCAGACTGACCAATCAGGACTTTATGGTCCAATAGCTGCTAAGAAACCACTAATAAGGAAAAAGAAACAAGCAGAAGAGATCAGTTTGGACCAAGAAACACCAGGAATGGACACTAGACCAGCGGAGATCTGGGCTTTGGTCTGATGAGTCCAAATGTGAGATCTTTGGTTCCGTCCGCCGTGTCTTTGTGAGACCAGAAAAGCTGAATGGATGGTCTCTACATGCATGGTTCCACTGTGAAGCATGGAGGAGGAGGTGTGATGGTCTCTACGTGCATGGTTCCACCGTGAAGCATGGAGGAGGAGGTGTGATGGTCTCTACATTCATGGTACCGTGAAGCATGGAGGAGGAGGTGTGATGGTCTCTACATTCATGGTTCCACCGTGAAGCATGGAGGAGGAGGTGTGATGGTCTCTACATGCATGGTTCCACCATGAAGCATGGAGGAGGAGGTGTGATGGTCTCTACATGCATGGTTCCACCATGAAGCATGGAGGAGGAGGTGTGATGGTCTCTACATGCATGGTTCCACCATGAAGCATGGAGGAGGAGGTGTGATGGTCTCTGTTGGGGATTTATTCCAAACTGAAGGAACCCTGAACCAGCATGGCTACCACAGCATCCTGCAGCAACATGACATCCCATCAGTTGGACCATCATTTATTCTCCAACAGGACAATGACCCCAAACACACCTCCAGGCTGTGAAAGGACTATCTGACCAAGAAGAAGATGATGGAGATGACCTGGCCTCCACAGTTACCTGACCTAAATCCAGTCCAGATGGTTTGTGGTCAGTTGGACCACAGACTGAAGGCAGAAGGACCAACAAGAGCTCAGCATCTCTGGAACTCCTTCAAGACTGTCAGAGAACCATTTCAGGTTCTACCTCATGAAGCTCATCCAGAGAATACCAAGAGTGTTCTAAGCAGGAATCAAAGCAAAGATTCTAAATATAAAACATGTTTTGACTGATTTCACACTTTTTTGTTTCCTACATAATTCCAGATGTGTTCATTTATAGTTTTGATGCCTTCAGCATGAATTTAAAATGTCAACTTTATATACATAAATAAAAAACACTGAATCAGAGTATGTGTCCAAACTTTGACTGGTAGTGTATGTTTCATTTTGAACAGTTACTCCCTGCCGCCTTTTCAACCATAAACAGATTTATACCATGGCATATAATGAGTCTATAGATTCTATAGAAGGGCCTCTGTGGACCAGGCCTGTTGGGTGCATCTCTCTAATGTTTGATGGGATTGGGATGTGGGCAGATTGGAGGCCAGGTCAATGCCTTGCCTTTGTTGTTCTCCTAAAACCATTTCTGAGCAGTTTTTGTGGTGTCAGGGTGCATTGTCCTGCTGAGAGGGCTGGGAGGGGTGCTTGGTCTCAAACAATATCTCGGTGGGCGTCCACATCAATGGACCAGGACCCAGGGTTGTGTAAGATAATCACTGTCAGTGGTTTGGGTGTAGCTGATTGGTGTATAAATACTTTTGTGTATGCAGCCATCATCACTTGGAGAGTTCCCTTTGTAAACATTGTGAGTTACCTTTAAAAGCCTCCCTGTGTTTTGACAAGCTGTAATTAACACACAATCGTAAAAAGGAAACCTAATGCTTGGCAAATGTTATACTGGTGTCAGAAGTACATTCAGGAGTGCTACATCAGTGACGCATTCTTCCTACAAATGATGACACATGGCTCCTCCCTGCCTTAGTACAGTACCTCTAATCATAAAAGTATCAGTATTGTATTTGTACCGATTACTACCTCAAGTGTGGAGCAGCTTAGGTGGATCTAAATTCCCTGAGGTGTAAATATGAGTGGTTGTGGTTCGACCAAAGACTAAGACCAGCTGTCTTATTCTACAACTGCTAACATACACTAAATAATTAATAAATACAATACATACCAGTACCTATAGGATTAACTGTGAACTCCAGTCCATCAGTAACATGGTGCATATTTCTAAAAGCCAATTATCTGCACTTACTCCTGAATAATCTGTTTAAGAGGAATTTGGAGCTGAGTCCAATCATTCTCACCAAGTTTAAATGCCTTCACTTTCAGTTTAAATCCAGATAAAGAGGTTTTTGACCAACTGTCTTCTTGTGTGATTTTGTGTCTGCTCATGTTTCATGCTTCATTAGTGTGATGCTATCATACCAGCAATTAGTGCAGTGAGTAAGCTCTTACAGATGAGTCTGAGAATTTATGGCCAAAAGTACAAAAACAAGAAGCTGGAAAGAGTCTAACAGATGAACGTCGCTGTGCTACAGATCAAACTGCAGCATGCCTCCAAATGCTACTTTAGATGCTACATTTCCATTACAGAGAGGCTCACACAGCAAAATATGAGGACGTCGTCTGTGGTGTTCTGTTTGACTTGCTGTTATTAAGTATGCTGGTCTTGCAGTTTTTATATTAAATTTCAGGGCGTTCTTTCATATTTTCGTGCTTTCTTTTGGGAAGCACCGTTTGCTGCAACATAATGGCCAAAGGCTCAGGTCAGGTCACAGCAGTTCATCACTCCATCAGCCAATCATGAGTGGTAACCATGACAACGCTGCAGCCTGTTGAGTAACTTAGTGAGGATGGAGCACCATTTTTACTGTTAGTGGCTTCATGGAGTTGCATGAATGGAGATGTAAAGCTCAACGTTAAACACTGCAGTGATGACAAGTGGTTCAGTTTTCCTGGTGTTTGATTTACAGGCAGAGACACATCAGACCAGAACTATTCTGAACAGGATTTTATGACGACTTAAGGGACCAAGTTGGTCTGTTCCCGTGTGGGTGAGTTGCTGAAAGTCTGCAGATAAAACTGAGCTTTATTCTCCTCTTTTGGCCTTTTCAGCCCAAATGTCACTGCATATAAACTGAACGAGCTGCTGGTTGCTGTCCATGTTGGTTTGGGTACAAGAACACAAGAACCAACAGTTGTCATTCTGGTGGGATTTTCACTGACAAGTTGTAGGAGGCTCGATCTGGTTTTCAGGTTTGACCCAAACTGAATCCTGTTTCTGCAACAAGTGATGAGATGTAGTCAGTTGAATGTAGATGATGTATATGTACAGTAGATGGATGGTTTCCTATACATCATTTTTCTTTTTTTTTCTTTTTTTTACTTTTTATATATTAAAGATTTTTCAAACATAAAAAACAAACAATCAAACGAACAAAAATATAAAGGTCACGGGGTGGTCACTACTAAGAAAACATTTCAAATAAAAGAAAAAGAAAACCAAAAAATGATGTACGTCAAATAATACTGCCACAATATGAAAACTCCAGCCATTTTTTCCAGCGTCTTTTCCCTAGCTCCTCCTGGAGCCGAAGTGTGTGGGTCATACGTTCCATCAATTCTATCTGTTCTACAATGGATATGAAAAGGTTTACAGTAGGAGGCTGCTTCTGTAGCCAACACTTTGTTATAGCCTTTTTCGCTGATACCATAAAAATTTTCAAGAGATAGGCATCATCTGCTGTAAGGTCCTCTGAAAAACACCCGAGATGCAGAAGGAACAGCTTATATTAAAGCCAAGTGTTTTAGAAATGATGTTAGTTACATCCAACCAAAAAGGCTGGACGAGTGAACAAGACCAAAATATGTGTCCATAGTCTGCCGTTGTTTCCCCGCATTCTCTCCAACAGTGTGGGGGGACCATGCTAAATTTAGATTTTTGTCTTGGTGTAATGAAAAAGTGAATAACTGGTTTCCAGCAGAAGTCCCTCCAGGTGCCGGAGTTGGTAGATGAAAATTGAACTTCCCAAGCTTTTATCCACATTTCTTCAGTTATTGTCATGTTCATTTCTTTTTCCCATTTTTGTTTTATATAAATTGTTGAGTCTGCTTTAAGTCTTATTAGACTTCGATAAAGTTTACTAATGAGACCTTTAAGACTCGCTGATTTGTATGCATTGACAAAAATATTAACCAATAGGGAAGGTTTTTGAATTTTCCTATACATCATTTTTCATTACACAGATAAATCAAGGTACATGAGATTACAGCTGTGTGGACACCAGTACACATGGTTTGATTTCATGTGAAGCAAGTTGTTGAACTGCTTATCGGCTGCTAAAGCTAATTTGGTGAGTCCTTCTACTGTTTTGTAAAGAAAAATGCCTGTTTTGATTCCTCCCCAGTGCACTGTACGTGTAGAAGTGGGGCACTGGGGTGTCAGACTAGAACAGCTGCTACACAAAGAGGTTAAGATAAAACCTTGATGACAGTTAGCTGTGCTGCTGCTACCACTTGACTCACTTAGACTGCAGACATTACAATTAGCCGTTTGACTGCTTTCAGTCTGGTTGAGCTGCAGATTGCAGACGAGGCGCTGCCCAGCTGTTTCACCTTTCTCAACATGCGTGCGTGGAAATCCAAGCAACAAACAAATGACTGGGCTGGAATTTGACTGTAATACGCACAAAATGCAACGTGTATTAATTATAGATAATGTAATGAAGGTTGCTGCTGACAAAGAGCACACATGCTCACGTCACGCTCAGCTGCATTCAGGATAAGAGCTGCACACGTCAGCGCTGGGAACACAAAACATGACCTGCAGCGACATGCTCAGCTCACACAAACTGCATGTTAGATTAGCTGTTTTATCATTCACTGCAGCAGATAAAAGCCGGCTGACCATTGGCTGTTGGACCGAAGCTGCTCTAGAAAACCATCAAACAGAAGATCATGCAAGGCTGCCGCTTATGAAGCATACGTAAAGGAACAGACTGCGACCTGTTTGGCGACATTAAGAGGTGTCCATTTTAATCAGCAGTGCCACGGTGGTGGGAGCTGACTCCATGATCACACATTCTGCATATTTATGACTGATAACTGCAGTAGAAGACGCTAATTCTTCTCTATTGCCCACGGTGGCAGGCGAATAAAAACATAGCATCTGTTCTTTTCAGTGATTTTTTTCAAAGCAGACAGAAAGGTTTATTGGGTAGAAAAGAGGCTCTGATCGATGACTGCTACCTGTCAAACCCACTAACTCACCAGCCAGCGCTATCGTTTACGTGCAGTTAGCTGGAGGTTAGCAGCATTTTCCCACACCACTTCCAAGATGTTCCAGCAGCTGAAGCTCTGCCAAACATTCAGTCCTGTTCCAGCTATTCTAATTTACAGATGTAACCTCAGAGGTATAGAATCGCTAAATGGCATCAGAGACATGACCATCCTGAAGCTTTCTCAGCTGGTAGAAAGGCAAGTGTATGGCTACATTTGAAGTTTGTTCTACGTTATTGCAAAGATAATTGTATATAATTCATATTTATCATCAAACAAAGCTGTGGCATTAGAACTTTAATCCAGCTGCTGACTCCTCTCCGACAGTCTGTTCAATCAGTCATGATGAGCCTCAACAAACACCATCCACCCAGTAATCTTACACAAACACAATATAATCAAAAGGCATTGACCAGGAATATGAAATGAATTTATGCGTACAGGGCCTCCTGAATACGCTGTGGAGAAGCAACACTAGAGCACCCAAGATCTACTCCTTCATTCTACATCATTATCTGGCCACATTAAACAAACTGCATAGAGGAGAGCTGTGATAACCATGCCATTGTTTCTATAAACACCACCTGAACAGTTTGCTCTAACTTGTCGATTCATTAGTCCATCATTTAACTGCTGGGTGGACCAACATTGTTCAGAACACATTCTTATGGGATCATTCAGTGAGTAAAAGCTGATTTTGTAAGATTAATTTACACCAATATATACATATCTTATAAACTGTTATTCATTAGGAGCCATTCCAAAGTGAGTTGTTTACCTGGTAAGTATTTAAAGTAGTGGTGGAATGTGATTTAAAAATTCTGATTCTTCAGAGGCTTTGTAATTAATTAATTGCATTTTTGTCAAACAGCGATATTTGACACAATAAGCAAAGTTTTTCGCTTTAAATAAATGTTGGTTGACTGAATGGATGAATAGACATAGATGTGAACTTCAACAACTAAAATGTTTGTTTCATTTCTATTTTTCTGCGCTTTTCATCTGTCTGCTACATTCACAGATTACTGCACACTCAAAGTGTAATTACAGCAATTATGTTCAATATAGACTTTTTGTAAACTCAAGCACTTTAAATATCATGAGAAGTGGTCTATTATGGGATGGCTACACTGTTAGCCGTTAGCAGGACTGTGGTAGCTAACGTTAGCTCTGGTGCTAACAGCAGCATGTTTTACTTTTATCCAAGCTGCCATCAGGAAGGTTTTTAAAGAAAACTTTCCCCCCAATGAGCTCAGTGCGTCTCGTCTTCCTTAAACTTTCTGACATCACTCAGTGTGTCCTGTGGATCTTCTTCATGGCTGAAAAACAGACTTTAGGTTTATTACCGCCACCTACTGGGCTGGAGTGTTCATCAGTGCTACAGGTGGGACAGAAAATAGGGATCTGAGAAAGGTGTGATTAAATAGTTTTTTTCCCCTTTATTAGTTGAAGTCCCAGCTCTAATTTAAGCATCACAAAAATGCTATTTATATGACTATAATACATAATACAACCCTACACTATGAGCAATGATGGAAATTAACCTAACTCTTTTAATCTTATAGCTAAGAAATCCTCAGTGGTATCTATTTTGGGGTTTAAACTAACTTATTTGAGTATAAGTGTAAGACCGTACAGATATTTCGCACAACTAATGCTCTATAAAACCGACTCTATGAAAGTATTTCTCAAAAAAATCGCAAAGCACTTCCTGGATCCCATGTGATGCTGTGTTTTTACACCGTATTCTATGCATATAGAATAGCTACATGTGTACTATGTACGATTATCATCCATTAATTAGCACCTTCAAAGTCAGAACTAAACAAGCTTTTCTATCCATCCATTCTTCTGTTCTCAGAAATTCAAACTACTGCCAGTTTATATCATTCATACCATAAAATAATTGTTCTGCTGAGAATAACTGCAATCTTTTTCAAGAAGCAGGTTTTGGTTGTGTAAAGATATTTCTTGGAGTAAAACTTGGAAGCTGAGCTAAACTTTAGCTTGGACTCAACCCACTTTCCTTCTAATGATGTGAATGCGACAGGCCAGAGGAAATAAGTTGTCTCAGGTATGGTAGGAATAATGCTGCATAATTGGGCCGAGCAGTCCGGCTCATATCTGTGTGGTGAAACTAAACCATCTAACTAAACATCACACATGGTCTGTTGAAAGGAAAGATGTAGGGAGCTTGGTTTTAAAAGAGGAAGTCACTAATCAGGAAGACAGCAGAAGCTGTCGAAACACGTCAGCAAGGTAACAAACTTTTCTGAATTGTCGGTTTAAATAAGTAACAGTTTGGAAAGTATATATCGACAAAATGAACCTAATACAACAATTAGCATCCTAATTAGTGAAAAAGTCAACGGTAACTACACATGCTTTTCTTCAAATTCCTAAAATTTCTACCATAATCAGTCATCAATACTGAATATCCAAAGTGGACCATCTGCATTTAGCTAAACTACTTTGAATTTCATCACATATCTGTTGTCAAATCTAAGACCCCACCCACTCATCTATCCCCTCCTGTACTTTTATATTGTTTCACTGAATGTCACTGACAGGCTGGTGGTATCCTCTTTTTGGTGTAGTCGATGTGGAAGTGTTGCAGGGTAAATCCACATCATTGGTGTGTTTCAGTGTAACTTTAACTCCTTTAGCTGGTGGACCTGCAGCAGATCCAGGTGGGCTTTGGGATCAGCAGACAGGAAGAGAAGAGGAACGGTAGATTTTATTTGTGCACTCGTACCATGTTGGATCAACTGCTTCACAGCAGCTGTTCAGTCCTCTACAGCCACGTTTGATCAGAAAAAGTGAAATCAGCGCAGCACTAAAGGGCGTTATATTTGAAATAAATGCCATCGGTCCTGGCAGTCAAGTCGACATTTGAATGAAATTATTTCACATCTCTGAACAGAGGTTTTTCAGTTGGGATGTGAACGCCCCCTGCGGTGCAGGTGCTGTGACAGTTGCCCCCGGCGCTGACAGATGCCCTGATAATGGCTTCTCTCAGTAAACACGGAAGATTTTTTTAGTTGTTGTTGTTTTGGAGAAGCAGGGACCACTTTCCTCATGATAACTGAAACAGTTTGCTTCTTTTAGTAAAGCATTTCTACTCCTCTTCACCTCCGTCAGTAGCTGTCGATAAATCACTCTCTTCTCAGTCTTTCCCCAAATTAGTTTCTTTAATATGAAAAGTGATTGGGTTGCTGTCTGTGTAACATTCAGACAACCATTAACATTAAAGTCAGTCAACATGAGGCTGGATGTGACGATGGCTTGTGCTGCTTGTTAAACTTGTGTTGACCACTTTATATACGTCTGCAGCTGTTTTTATCAGAGTTATCATCATGTCTGCATGTTACTTTACCTGTTCTGTGGTTTTTCATCTGTCACAGAGGGATGGTACCTTTCCACTGTGACTGAAGGTTAATAAACACATTAAAATGACCTGATACCATCATGAGGGTTGTATTTTAATTTCACAGAGCCATAGGATATTTGTAAAAGAGATTTATTTTTGGCTTTGTATCTGTTAATTACAGTCCAGGCTATTATACAAACACAGAAACATCACAAACATAAGCATTGCCTGTAATCATGAAGCTGAAAACGTTGCTTTGTTCACCAAAACTTAGTTACAAGAAACTTTAAAGACATTACTTTTTCTAACCTATTAAAGTTATTCAGTGCATTTGCTCATTATAACTGTTTGACTCAATAAAATGTGCTGCAGATGTCCATAGACCAGATGGGGTTAGGTACATGTCACTGTTTGGTGTCATGTTGATCCATGAGTTGACTAAAGTTGTGCTGCTCTTCTGGTTTACGTACAAACTGGATGTACTTTTGGCTAAGGGAGAAGATAGTCTGATCATGTTCTCTGTTCAGTCCTTTAATGAGTCCAGTGCTCTGCAGATGTTGAACCCAGTTTTCCCTCAGCGTTGGTTACATTCATATTCAGCCAGACGAGCTTTTTGTTTGTTTGTTTGGGCCTGTGTGAACTTTAATGGAGTCTGTGTTGTGCCAGAAAGCGATCTCGTGTTGACCTTAGCGGCGTCTATTTCTGAGCTAATGCTAGCTTGTGGTGGATACTGTAGGGGAGCTGAGGAGAGCCAAGATGACTGGGACCGAGCAGAAATGTCACAGCCTTAAGATTCTCCTGGAAAATTCCCTCATACGTTCCATAGGAATCAGCTCACAGACCGCCGTAGGCACCTGAGACGGTCATTCTTTAAGTTGTATTACAGCCCATTCACAAACCTTGCCATTATTTTTTTTTTAAATATACATTTGAGCTGCTTCTCAAGGTTCTTACATCCACATCCAATGATGACATTTCTATAGAATCACAGTAATGTCATCCTCACAGACATTTAAAATATCAGAGTTTAAAGTGAAGTCAGGGTCAGGTGAGGGCAGTAAAGGCTGAGCTCCCTGCTTCAGAGCCAGTGGACCAGTATTCTGGGTTAGCCAGTACATTGGGCAGATATTGCCATTTTCAGAGAGGTCTAATATTGATCTATGGGACAGCAGCACACTCCCATTATTAGATGGTTACCAGAAGAGAGAGAGAAAGACGATGTGGCATAGAAGTTTTCAGCTGCACACAAACCCCTCAGAGTTCAAACCTTCTGATGCAGAAATGATCCGAATGCAGCGTTTGAATAAGACTCTTTTCAACCAGGTCCAAGTTAATATGCTGAACTATGGCAGAGCGACAGCGGCAACACTCCCCTCTTCAGCCCCGCCAAAACTTACTTCTCATTCCAACCATCTTGCCAGCCTGTCTCTGAGTGATTCAGCCATTTTGGATGGATTTATCAAGTGACTCAGGAAATTGTGAAGAGCGTGGAGGGGATTGGGAGGAGAACAGATCAAGTGGTTTCCTCTAATGAGCTCCGTCTCCAGTGTTCTGCCTATAAACAAACCGGGCTGACAGATGACACAGTGGCAGCACTCAGCTCCATCTCTCCGGCTAACCACCTGTCGACACCGGCTTGGACTCCAGGAAATGTGCTGCTTTGTCTAGAAAGCTTCCCGTCGCCTCTCTTCTCTCCATCAGTCTGTCTGTCCTCTCTCTGTCTCCTCCTCTTCTCAAAAACCCAGGCTCACACATTTCAGGGCATCATGGAAAGTCATTAGTCATTATTTTCTCTGCTGTCTCTCTTCCCACACATACGCTGTCACTTGCCAGCTCTCTGCCCCTGCTCCACAAATTATGAATTATGCTTGTGTGTCGCTCTCTGCAGGGCTGCGACGAGGAAGCGCCGAGCGTAGAGCTGCTGTTTTGTTTATTACTCTTCTTAAAAGTGGCTCGCTTTTCCCTCTCTCCAGGCCTGTCAATCATGATTTAAACTACCACGGTCACCAGATACGCCGCATGCACCACAGCGAGGCGGACCACCTCATTTGTATCAGCGTTTCACAACTTGTCAGCCACATTTGGTGTGACAAACAGGAAGAAGCCCAGTTTTCTGTTATTGTCATTTAAACCCAGCACAGCGGAGACCACCCGCCACGAAATGTTCTCCATTACTTAATTTTTACCTCGAACACCAGCATGGTTTCATTGTGGGAGCAGAGCTGCCATTCACTCAGGTTTAATTGGTATTCATTTAGAAGTCTGCACAGCGCTTCACAAGCTGTGCAGCCGCAGTGTGAGGCTGTTTGACTTTAGTAGGAACATGTCAGATTAAAGCGTTGTTTATCACAGACAGTGGATGCCAGAATAGTCAGGGGTGGCTTTTGGTCTTTTGCAGTCCTATTGCGCGTCGCACATCCTTTGCCTTTAATCCAGCTGTGGGTAAAAGGCCTGGAGGCTGCACAAGGCTGTGAGAAAACACATGTGACAGGCCCTAAGCCGATGACTCAGATTAAATATGTGCGCTGTACACCCATCTGAAGCTCTCCGACAGGCTGACGAACACTTCCAGCTGGGGGCTTGCAGCAGGTTGCCTAAGAGGATTTTCACATAGAGAGTGTTATTTTTTTTCTCATGTTCTTTAATGCATTCAATATAATGAGATCATTGTGCAGCATGCTGCGTTTTTTGTGTTGCATAATATGCTATATTGTCCTGGTGTCGCTTCCACAGGGAGCCTACATATGCTGTTAAGTGTAGTCCAATTTATTAATGCTAATTCTGCTACAGCTGATTTAGCTTTCCTCTTGTTAGCAGCATTGAGCGCTCAAAACATAGCAGGGTCCCCCGGGGGTCTGTGTTTCTGCCAATTTCCTTAGTGATGCTCTCACAGCTCAGCAGAGAGGGAGAGGAGCCGCTGATTTAGGAAGTGTGTCAGCCCTTCCTAAGAACTTATGCATAACTAATCCTGTAAAACCCACTGATCACTGACACAAGCCTTTAGATGCATCGAGGTATTGATTAAGGATTTTTTTTTTAGCGTACAGTGCTTTCTATGGTTCTGTTTTCTCCTGTAGCTGCAGTTCAGCACGTCTTAAAAAGGGGTCTATACATAAATGCCTTTTAGAACCTAATCCACCTGAACCTAGCTGCCAGATATCAAACCCCATCCCAACCCAACATCTGAAGATGCATTTTAGTCAGCAGCGTGACTCCAGGAAGGTCAACATCAGTGGATTATTTCACAGTCTTGGATGTATGGGTTCAAATTATGCATAGTACTCTATGGTTTCCATGTAAACAATGGGAAATGGGAAAATGGGCAAGTGTCAGGATCCATGTGACTCTGACAGGTTCCAAATTCTGTATATAGCTGGATGAGAGCAGATCTAGTGCAGTGTTCCCAGTATGCAGTGTTCTGTAGCTAACAAAGGACATCCACAGGGTCATGGTCACTGAAGTGCATGAAGAGAAGAGTCTAGTCTGTGTGGTCTGATCCCTCAGAACATCTACTGCAGCATAAACTGCTGAAAATCACATCACTGATGTGATAGAGAGGTGTCATAACAGCCTTCTGTGGATGAGGCTGTAGAGTTCCCATGCTGACTCCAGCCTACCGCTACCGTGCAATGAGACTGTCAGACCGTTGAGACGTAGAACAAGGTGGCCTGGTCTGGTTCTTTTACTTCATGAGGAGAACTGGTCCAAGTCTGTCTGACAAAACCATCTGAGAACTAGAAAAGCACTCAGGGAGTGCAGGACTCCGGCAAGGCTGTCAGTCACTGTGTTATTTCTGATGGATGAAATCTTCAATAAAAATGACTTTGCACCAAGCACAGGCATGCGTTATGCATGTATTTTGCATGTGTTATACGTGTGTTATGCTTGTGCATGTTATGTATGGATACCAAATGGAACGGTGACGGTGAGATGGCAGCCTGTCACATGCAGCTGTATATAATATATATGTTGTTTTTTAATTTTCTTTTAGGCTGAATATAAGTGTTACAGCGACAGCTATAACTACTGCCTGTTGTTGAGTTCTTAGCCAAGAATAAATCATGCTATCTGGTGGAACAGGAGTGGAAATGTGTGCCTGATGTCAGCCAGACTGACGGAGTAAACTGCTGTGGTATAAACCTGTCAGGAACGCACAGGAAGTCTTTTATACCAACTGCTATAAGGTTTTACAATGCACTGAAATAACTTTGCATTTTTAGTATTTATTCAATGCTTTTATTTAACTTATTTAGTATGGAAGCTATTTGAGGAAATGTGTGGTGTTATGTCTGCTGTTCTGCTGTGGCACTGAATTTCCTTTAAAGGATTATTAAAGGATCTATCTATCCATCAATCCATCCATCCATCCTCTATACACCGCTTTATCCTCACTAGGGCCACGGGGGGTGCTGGAGTCTATCCCAGCTGACTCAGATGAAGGCAGGGGACACCCTGGACAGGTCACCAGTCTGTCACAGGGCTACATATACAGACACACAATCACACTCACATTCACACCTACGGACAATTTAGAGTAACCAATTAACCTCAGCATGTTTTTGGACTGTGGGAGGAAGTTGGAGTACCCGGAGAAAACCCACGCATGCACAGGGAGAACATGCAGACTCCATGCAGAAAGATCCCAGGCCGGGATTTGAACCAGGGATCTTCGAGCTGCAAGGCAAAAAGTGCTAACCACTACTTCACTGTGCAGCCCTGACCTATCTATCTATCTGTGGGGCAGCATATCTCAGTGGGTAGAGTGGCCGTCTCGCAACCGGCGGGTTGTGGTTCGATCCTCGGCCCGTCGTACTCATGTCGAGGTGTCCCTGAGCAAGACACCTAACCTCTAATTGCTCCTGATGGGATTAATGAGGAATATAAATTTAAAAAACAAAAGTTGGGGCGGCATGGCTCAGTGGGTAGAGTGGCCGTCTTGTAACTGGAAGGTTGCTGGTTCGATCCTCGGCCTGTCATGCTCATGTTGAGGTGTCCCTGAGCAAGACACCTAACCCCCTAATTGCTCCTGGTGGGTCGTGGTTAGCGCCTTGCATGGCAGCTTCTGCTATCAGTGTGTGAATGTGATGTATCATGTAAAACGCTATATAAATACAACCATCTATCTGTTTTTTACTCTGTTCCTTGGCAGACTAATAACCAAATGTGATAGCAAACCTGGTTTTGGTAGGCTAGAAACCCTACATGTAACACGTTTACTGCATGTATGTTAACTGTCTTGTGTTCTGTGTTCCCTCAGGGCTGAAGGTGCGTGAGGTGATGATCAATGTGTCCCGCCAGCAGGTGGAGGACTTCCACGGCCCTGAGGACTACTGGTGTCTCTGTGTGGCCTGGAGCCACCTGGGCACCTCCAAGAGCCGGAAGGCGACGGTCCGCATCGCCTGTGAGTATGAAGGCCATAAATTACTGCTGCAGCTCCGTCACACAGCTCACATCGTGGGAATTTCAGGCAAACTTTACCTACTTCCACGTCTCTACACTGATTGATTAAAGTGGAGAACAAGCACCGTTTCTCTGCCCCTTGTTATCCTCATCAAAGGAACAGTCTTCTCCTCTCAAACACCGCCACCAACAGCATAAAATCCTCACATCACAGAACAAACCTCCATTGTTCTTTTTCCTACTGAAGTTACAGCCATTAACTGCTATCTGTCATTGCTGTGGTACACTCAGACTTGACAATGCAGTTGACCCGACACCACGCTGAAAACCAAGGCTGAAATGGCCAATTAGGAGGCTGTTCTTTAAACATTTACACCACCTTCCACCTCCCCCAGGTTCCTGCTTTGGAAACTCATCTATTGATAGTCTAATAACATGGATGTGTTTCTAAATTAGGCCGGGACATTGGGTCATCTTTAGCCCTGTCAGCTCAGTTGACTTGAGGTAAATGAAGTTAGCCAGCAGGGTCAGCAGATCTTGAAGCTGGTGCATTCACTCATTGATTTTAGTAAGTGGTGGTAAAAGCATTGTCTCTGCAGTGCTGAAAAAGAAGAGGCCTCTTTCACTTCAATGTGCTCTTTAGTGGACCAGGATAAAGTGGCTGTGATACATGGCACTTATAGGAATAGAAATGTAGATAAACTGACCAGAATCCTGGCTGTGTTCAGCAGCTGCTTGGTTAGCAGGTAAAGGATGAAGCGGTTCCTCCTCATAGTGAAGTACAGCATGACTAGCTGTCAGTCACTGGGAAAGAAAAGAGAAAAGAGATTTTCCCCTGGAGGTCTGTGTAATTCAATTCAATTCAATTCAATTTTATTTATATAGCGTCAATTACAGTCAAATCGTCTCAAGACGCTTTACAGAACCCATATGCCTGACCCCCAGAGCAAGCCCAAAGGCGACAGTGGCAAGGAAAACACCCTTTTAACAGGGAAGAAACCTCGAGCAGAACCCGGCTCTAAATAGGGGGGACCTATCTGCCTGCTGGCCGGGCGGGTTGAGAAGGACAGAAGAGGGCAAGGGGGAGGGATGGGAGAAGAGGGAGGGGTGAGAAAGCAAGGAAAACACAACACACATTTGAATACATGCATGACAGGATATGTGACACAAACAAAGTATAAGCTAACATTGAAAACTGACTCATAGTTTACTCTTATGATGTACGGCTCTGACATTAAACATACTCCATATATAGCTAGCAGTAAAATTCAAACAGTATGTAAGTTAGCATAACAGTATATTGAAGGCGATGCAGAGTTGACTCGTGGAAAAAGGGAATTGGAAGCAGAGGGCTGGTGGAAGGTCAGTAGCAGCATCCCACAGTGGACATGGTGGAGACTGGACCAGCTGGTGGAACATCGACCGCAGATCTGAAGCATCCAGCTCTGGGACCAGGGACACTCGGAGAAATAGCACAGGGGGAAACAGAGTGAATGTACTGCAATAACGGTATACATATTAAATGTAAAGGTAGATAGAGAAGGGCTCAGTGCGTCAAGAAAAGTCCCCCAGCAGCCTAGGCCTATAGCAGCATGACTAGAGGCAGAACGAAGGGACGTCCAAGAGGGGGTCAGCTGTACAATGAAGACACAAGCCGAACCTCTGTGGGTCACCCAGTCAGCCCCAACTATAAGATTTGTCAAAAAGGAACGCTTTAAGCCTGGTCTTAAAAATAGAGAGGGTGTCTGCCTCCCGAACCCAAACTGGGAGCAGGTTCCACAGGAGAGGCGCCTGATAACTGAAGGCTCTGCCTCCCATTCTACTTTTAGAAATTCTAGGAACAACAAGTAAGCCTGCAGTTTGAGAGCGAAGAGTTCTACTAGGATAATAAGGTACTATCAGATCTTTAAGATATGATGGAGATTGGTTATTAAGAGCTTTATATGTCAGAAGAAGGATTTTAAATTCTATTCTGGATTTAACAGGAAGCCAGTGAAGAGAAGCAAGTATAGGGGAAATATGATCTCTTTTGCTAACTCCTGTCAGTACTCTCGCAGCAGCGTTTTGGATCAACTGTAGATGTTTGAGAGAGCTATTTGGACAACCCGATAATAAGGAATTGCAATAGTCAAGCCTGGAAGTAACAAAAGCATGAACTAATTTTTCTGCATCACTCTGAGACAGAATGTTCCTGATTTTTACAATATTACGCAGGTGAAAAAAGGAAGTCCTACAGACTTGCTTTATGTGTGAGTTAAAGGACATGTCCTGGTCAAAAATAACTCCAAGATTCCTCACAGTAGTACTGGAGGCCAATGTGATGCCATCCAGAGTAACTATTTGCTTTGAAAGCGAGTTTCTAAGATGTTTGGGGCCAAATACAATGACTTCAGTTTTGTCTGAATTTAGCAGTAGGAAGTTAAAAGTCATCCAGGTTTTAATGTCCTTAAGACAATCTTGCAGTCTAGCTAACTGATCAGTTTCATCTGGCTTCATAGATAAATACAATTGTGTGTCATCTGCATAACAATGGAAGTTAATACAATGCTTCCTAATAATATTGCCTAAAGGAAGCATGTATAATGTGAAAAGTATCGGTCCTAAGACAGAACCCTGAGGAACTCCGTGATTAACTTTAGTCTGCTCAGAAGAGTTATTGTTGACATGCACAAACTGGAACCTATCTGATAAGTAGGATTTAAACCAATCCAGTGCTGTCCCTTTAATGCCAATTGAATATTCTAGACGCTGTAATAAAATTTTGTGGTCGATTGTGTCAAACGCTGCACTAAGATCTAACAAAACAAGTATAGAGACTAGTCCATTATCTGATGCTATGAGAAGGTCATTAGTAACTTTCACTAGAGCTGTTTCTGTGCTATGATGCACTCTGAAGCCTGACTGAAACATTTCAAACAAATTATTCCTTTGTAGGTGTTCACACAATTGATTTGCAACTGTTCTTTCCAGAATTTTAGAGAGAAATGGTAGGTTGGATATCGGTCTATAGTTAGCTAACACATCTGGATCTAAAGTGGGCTTTTTAAGCAAAGGTTTGATGACAGCAACCTTAAAAGCCTGTGGTACATAGCCTGTTACTAGAGAGAGATTAATCAGATCTAACATTGAAGAATTAATTAAAGGTAAAATCTCCTTGAAGAGTCTAGTTGGGATAGGATCTAAAAGACATGTTGATGGTTTGGATGTAGAAACTGTTGAAATTAGTTCAGAGAGACATATAGGAGTGAAGAATTCTAAAGATTCATCAGGTCTAACAGCCAATGTGTAGAATTGTAATGATGTAGAATGACAGATCACCAAAACTATCTGACAGATGATTTACAGCGTTTGTCCCCAAACATACTGGAGCCAAAGACGACAGAGTTCTTAATCCTTGCTTTGGTTTGGACCACGCTGTGTGAGAACAGCTGATGTTATCTCCACAGACACTGAATCAGATCCATCAGCCATGAAATCATCAATTCCCTAAAACTAAAGCTGTTTAATTAACTTAGTCACAATCAGCTGTTCACAGTCTCTGGTGTCCACGGCCGGTACTGCTGCTGAGGTGTTCGAGGTTATCTGGAAGTCCTCCTCTCTGTTCAGTTAACTGTTTTCCTCCTGAAGCACATTGGAATCAAATGCTATTAAACATCAAGAAAGAGATGAAGTCTTCTCTTGTCCTTTGAAGAAAGAAAGAATTTCACTTCACAGATAGCGATAAGATGTCAGAATGTCTTTCTGCTGGGATCTACATGTCACTGCGCTCACACTTCCTTCCTTCCTGCCAAACTCAGGTTTTCACTTCAAGCTCTGCACCTTTATTCCAGCATTTAGATCTTTTATATCCAGAGAACCACTCATGGTCCTAAGGATCCATGAAACCCATTCATAACTGATGTTAGCATTTCAAAGGCGTGTTCCCACTTTGCTAACTTAAAGGTTTCCCATGATAACTGCAGCGCTATTAGCTATCAAAGGGACTTTTGAAAATGGCCCAAATAGGATCCGTCACCATGGTGTGCACATGAATGATCAGAGCAAAGCTTGTGCACTTCATCCATCCTGTGTATCCTCCAAACCACCTTGTCAACAGATTATCCAGTGCAGGGCCATCGGATCCCCTCCTTCCTGTAAGGCTGTAGTGGGTTTTGAAGGTCGTGGCGTGCAGAGCCGGTGCAGGCTGCCGTGTTGGCTGCTGGAGGGGATTGAGGCCAGGCTGACCGTGACACTTGACACCTGACAGCTGCCTCTTATCTCCCCACACAGACCTGAGGAAAAACTTTGAGCAGGACCCCCAGGGGAAGGAGGTGCCAATCAACGGGATGATCGTTCTGCACTGTCGCCCTCCAGAGGGAGTTCCTGTGGCGGAGGTAAGGCCGCCGCTCCTCGGCTCCTCCTCTGCTGAAAGAGGAGAAGCTTATACTCCCACTGAGCAGAAAAGATCCGCATCAGGGCGGCAATCCTTATTCTGTGAGTGTAACTCTGTGCCACTCACAGTCGATTCTACCTTCAGCTCTGCTTTCTCTGACCTTTAACAGATTGATATAGTTGAGTTTCGATACCAGCAGTAAGTGCACATAAATAGAGATGACGGCGTTGGTTCCAGAGTGGAGGAGCTACCTTCAGATGGACAGCACCACAAACAACAACATCTAATGTATGCACATCCTTCCCACACAAATGTATAATATATAATATGATATAAACATCAGACACTCAGGGATTCAGCGCACAGCAGCGTTAGTCCTGAGTTCAGGAGAAACATCTGCCTTAAAATAGGTCAGGACACAGAGTGAATGGTCCAATTAGAGCTTCAGGGACTGATTTAAGGGAAGGAGGAGTGCTGCTCTTTCTCCTCCTGGAGTCTGTAGTTTGATCCATCAGCTGCTGACATAGAATTCATGAAGGGGATCCGATGGTGTGTCTGCTGGCTGGACATCCAGATCTCTGAGAAATCATTTACAAAAGCCTAAACACATTTTTCAGTTGTCTGGCTGAGTTCATCTACATGCACACCAGTGTCCCATTTTCCCTCCGAGGCTTTTCCTGGTGTGGATCATATATCACACTGGCTATGGGAAAGTTGATTATTTTGGGTCTAATATGATCCAGGTTGCTGATCTTCTGCCGCACTGCAGGTTTCTCTTGCTTTGACTGTTTCTCAGACAAGGAATGTGTGATCTTGGTTCCAGCTGGGTACGATAGCTTGTAGCAGCAAACAGAGACGGGCTTTTGGCTGTAAAGATTCAGCTGCATTTACTCCTTTACTGATTAAACTTCTCCATGTGGCCTGTGGAAGATAAGAGTGATGGTACAGTTCTCTGCACTTCATCTACATTTAAGGTGCTTCTTGTCTGTATTGTTGAATGTGATTAAACACGCTGATCTGTAGGGTTTTGTTCAACTTTGGTTTCTATTAGTTTCTCACTTAATTTTCTAGGAAATGCAGTAAATGTTTATTATTAGTAGAGGATTTTATCCACTGGTCGATCCTATAAACCCAGCTCCAAATCTGATGTGTTTCTGTCTAACTTTAAATGTCCATGACTAAATAAGACACATCAGAGTAAAGAAATGTCTGTAGTTGTTCAACTTTAAGACTGAACACTCTTCAGGACTGTGCAGGTGTGCTTTGATTAGGTTTGTTAAACGATAATTATGCAGTAATAAGATAGCTCAGAACTCATCAGATTCAGATTCAGATGTTGCTATATCGTTGTGTGATAATGAAAGCTGTGCTTCCACCAAAAGACCTCTAAAGTTTTAGTTCTAGGAACTCATGTCCAAGAAGTTTCCAAGATTATACAAGTTAGTATCAACACGATGAAGCAATGTCTTGATGGAATTTTCTGGTAGACTTTTTCGTCTACTAAACCCCTCCACAGAATTTCATGTAGTTCTTGGTTTCACTAGTTCAGTTCTTTAGAAGTTGTCGTGGTGATGCCATCACTTCATAACGAAGCCTTGCCCATGTCAAACCAGTAAAAGTGAAAAGAAAAAACATGAATCTCTTGTGTTAAATGGTCAAAACCAAACTTTGGCAGTATATTCTGAGTTCCTGCACTGTAGGACTGTGGAGTTAAAAGCTAACCGATTTCAGAGGCAGTCAAACCTTTGTTCTTCTCATCCTCACACCAATGTCTGTGGTAAAAGAGCTTTCATTCAGGGTGCCCACCTTCAGCTTTGTGACTTGGAGGAACCTCAGATTTATCTGCAAACCTCTGATTAGTGGACAACCCTGTATGTTGCTTCACCAGCCAGGATCCCAGGTGGGATTGTCAAAGACAGGACGACGGTTTCACGGTCTCAGAGGGAACAGGATAAAAGTCAAACCTGCATTTAGTTCAGTGGGCTGAACTAGAAGCTTCCTGGCCATAATACAAGTCAATAAACCAGGCAGTCAAGCAAGATAATAAGTAATTAGACTTCTGTCATTTTTCTCTATTTTTTGTTATTTCTAACCCAAATATTTAAATCAGGGGTGCCAAACATAAGCCCCGTGGGCCAAAAGCAGTCCTCCAGAGGGCCTAAAATCAGCCCTCACAGTGTAAAAAGTTCAGAGAAGACATTAAGTGCAGATTGTAAATCAGTAAAACTGTAAATTTAAGATAATTTCTGGAAAGGTTTTTTGATCATAAAGTAAAATACTTGACTATTCATTGTTCTTTTGCCACTCTGTGTCTCATTTTTATCATATTTACTATATTTTGTTTTTGTTGTTTTTGCCTGAGTTTTGTCGTTTGTCTCATGTTTTTGTCGTTTTCTGTTTCCTTTTGTCTCGCTTGTATTTTTGTTTTATTTTTCTTATTTTGTGTTTCACTTTATTCATTGTTTTGTGTATCGTTTTGTGTTTTTTTGTCCCGTTTGTCATCTGTTGAATTTTTTGTCTCGTTTTTGTTGTTTGTCCATTTTTTTGTCGCTCTGTAACTTTTTGTCAAATTTTTTGTCTCTTTTCTCTTTTGTTTCATGTCGTTTGTCTCATTTTGCGTCTCATTTTTGTGATATTTTGTCTTGTTTTTCGTTGTTTTTTGTCTTCTCTGTTGTTTTGATCATGACTAAATGTTGTGTTCCTTTGTAGACACTCTGATCTGTTGTAATGTGGAAATGATAAACTGAGGCATACGGTTCCTGAAATTGAATTTATTTTTCTGAAGAAACTTCAGGTTGTTCATGATGTTTTATTCATTAAATGTGAACATTTGAAGAACACTTTTTATGCATGAAAACAAAGGAAACATTTGCAGTTTTATGGGCTAATATGCTGTAATTTAACTGGTCCAGTCCACTAAGGTCAAACTGGGCTGAATGTGGAAGCTGAACTGGTTTAAATGATTAACAAAAACAATAATAAAGATGAATCAATGATGAAAATGATCATTGCTGTAGTCTGACTTTGTGAACCAAGCATCTCTGTTAGCGATGGAATGAACTGCACTGTGCTGACAGATAACATCCAACACGACTCAATCAAGGAGCAGAGTGGGAAAAGTAAGAAGAGGAAGTCGAACAGTCTTTTTAAACGGCGACAACCAGATATGAACATGTGACACCTGGTTTATACGGGCACCTTCAGAGCCAGCACTGCCCCCATCTGATCAGCACTGAGGTACATGAAGAATTTAAAAAATAATAACTCACCAAACACCCGTTAGTCTGCTCCCATTGCTGGTGCAGTGTCAATCAGTGTGAACAGTGCATGTGTAAACGATGTGTGCAGAAAACAGATTCAGGCAGAGGTCAACCTCCGGCCCTGCACCGTATAAAAGATTCAGCATGAAAATGGAGGAGTGATGTCATTCCAGCGCCGCAGAAGCCACAGCGGGGATAAAAATAGTTGAATCTGAGTGGCACCGACCGAATTGCAATCTCCCATCTAGTCTTTTGTCAACACAAATGAGCCCAGCCACAAGAGATGGGAGTGAATAATGTAGAGAGCACAGGGCAAATATCCTCAGCCCAGTCGATTCCAGCGCACCTCGTCCATGAAATATTGAGATGGCGTTCATGAGTGCGCTGGTATGAGGTTTCAGAGAGCAGAAAGGATGCTGCCGGAGCAAACAGAATGTGAGCTGTGGTTTGGAGTGCAGCACAGACACCGTGTTTGGAAATAAACGTCGTCAGCGAGGATGTCAGGGCGACCCACCGAGTCTGCAGCCCCTCACTGGAATCATTTAGCATCCTGTGGTTCCAGCAGTTCATCCAAGCTAAAGTCTGACACTGAGTACGCTGCCTTCTCTGCTCTGGAGCTCTTTAGCTCCATCAGGAAAGAAACTCACCTTTATTTTATTAATCCAGTAGATTCAGTGTTGGCACAAACTGCATGTGAGATTATCAATACTGAATTTCTCAATCTCTATTCATAAAATACCAAAAAAATTACAGATTTTCCTTTTGTTTTTGCTTCAAAAGTGGCCAAACAGTTCCCAATTTATTCTGTGACAAACAAAAGCAGCAAAGCCTCACACAGTTTTTGGAATTTGTTCTGTTTTCTACCACAATGAATCTGAAATGAAGCAATCAAGGGTTGCTTCAAGTGCAGATTTTCAGTTTTAATTCAAGGGGTTTGAAAAGCATTTCATGAATTGTCTGGAAATTACAGATGTGTTTTTACAGCCCCAGATGGGACCACTGGAAGTCTCACCCAAAAATACAGAAACTAGAAGTGAATTTCAGGAAATGCTGTGATGCTGTCGTACAGAGGCTTGTTGATGCCAGAATGAGAGTTAGGAAGCCTCACTCAGTATGTGATGTGCTCAGACAGACAGGTGTACGGCTGACAGTCTGATTATCAGGGATGAAATCTAGAAAGAGTTCTTGTGGTGTATTTTAGGGGAAACGTTCACATTTAGGTGAGACATACATTTACCATTTCCTTATGTGTGAATGCAGTTCATCAAACCAGAGCTACTACAAGGTTTTATCATCGTTATTCTGCAACTTACAGCCATATCAGTTATTTTATGGGTTAGAGAGGTCATATTCTGTAATAGATCCATATGTACATTCATTTCACTGCTGGAAATATCCTTTTTCTAATTATAATTTCATAATAAGATGTGTCTGGTAGAGATATTTGTTCTGTTTGCAGACTGACAGGAAGCTTCACAGATACAGTGCATTAAAATGTAAAGCTAAGACAGAAGAAGACAGTGTTCCCAGGTGAAGAGTAAAGCTTCCACTTCCTTTATAAGCGTGTTCCTGCTTTATTGTATTTTATGTTTATTTTTTTATTTTGTGTTTGTGTGTGTTAAAGTATTCAAGGTGAATGTACAGTAAGAGTCCTCACCTGTAGAAGAACAGGACGCCAACAGAACTTTGTCTTTTTATTTGAGTCCTCTGAAACCCAGCACATGCAGTACTCCCTGGATGTAGAATCTGACAGTTTAACCTCATGATCAAACATAAAATCAGCAAACTGAAAGCAGTCAGGAGCCTCCAGAGTGACAGAACAAAAGCAAAGTGATAATCAAGCACTTGTAGGTAGTTTTATGTAACAGAAAAGGCTGCACTGAAAAGGAAAATGGAGCGCTGCATTATGCAATTAAAAATATTCCCTATAGGCAGAGCAAGTCTTTGACATTTTTTTTTGTTTCCTTTAATGATTTTCCAACCTTTGATGTCAGCGCTGTAGGCCTCAGTAAATCCAACAGCAGCGTACAGTATATTACAGTAATTAATCATTAAAAAAGAGGGCACACAAGACCTTTACATGATAGCCGAGGTCACCGTAGAACACTAAACCCCGGCGATAGAAGCAGAAGAAGTCTCAGTGTGAATGGCAGGTTTGTGCTCTGAAAAAATGTGTTTCTCAGATCAGTAACAAAAAGACAGAAAACGCTGCTTTCAGTGTTTCTCCTGAGCGCCGTGCCATCCCCGCTCTCCTGTAACCGCCTCTCTGCTGTATCTTCAAGTCACAGCTCTCCAAGTCACTTCTGCACCATGTGCCACAACAGCTGAGGCAGAAGTGAGACGACGTTCTGGAAGCAGCATTTGTGAAGCACACACTGGCTCCTTTACCCGCTGGAGTGACCGGGTTGTACCCAGGAACACATTCAAGGAAAGAAAAACTCAGAATAAAAGGCTTTGTTACAGGAATACCCTCATGGAAATTACATTTCAGCTCTGGTGCCACTCAGACTGGAGGATTATAACCCAACATGTATCAATAAAATAACCTTAAAGCTGCACTGATCAATACTTTTTGTATCATGTATGGATCCAGTGACTAATACGGTCAAAGGGCTGTTTGTAGTGACAGATGGATGATCATGGAGGTCATTATCACCCAGTTCATCCACTTAATGCTGACGTTCCTGCATGTCTGTAAGCTGTGTAAATTACTTCTATTCATCCAACCTGTTCTGAGTGATTTGATCAGATCAGAGAGGAAACAAACAGTTTGATGGAACTGAATGTGGAGATTAACTAATGTGCAGCTAAACAGGTTTGTAGATGTTAAACCTCCTGAGATTCAGGAAAACAGCTGCAGAGACAGAAAGACTTCTTACAGCAGATTTAAATCCAAGCCTGCCCTGATGCAGGTTACCTGTGTTACCATGGTGATCTAGCAGGTTGAAGAAGAGACACCTTTGTGTCATTCTAAAGCAGGGGTGTCCACCATGAGGCCCGTGGTCCAAAAGTGGTCCTCCAGAGGGTCCAATCCGGCCCTCACAGTGTAAAAATTACAGAGAAGACATTAACTGCAGATTGTAAATTAGTAAAACTATAAATTTAAAATAATTTCTAGACCATGACAAGTTGTTCTGATCTTAAAGTAAAATACTGGATTGTTCAGTGTTCTTTGTCATTTTGTGTTTCATTTTTGTAATAGTTTGTCATTTTTTGTTGTTTTTGTGTTTTTATGTCTCATTTTTGTTTTTTCTTTCATTTTTGTCATCTTGTGTCGATTTTGTAATATCTTGTTTTTTGTTTTTTTTGCCTTTTTTTGTCTGACGTTTGTCATTTGTCTCATGTTTTCATCGTTTTGTGTTTCCTTTTAGTCTACTTTGTGTTTTTTGTCTTATTTTTGTCATCTTGTGTTTTGCTTTATTCATTGTTTTGTCGTTTTGTGTCTTTTTTGTCTTGCTTGTGTCCTTTGTCCATTTTCTGGCACTTTGTAACTTTTTTGTCTTATTTTTTGTATCTTGTTTGTTTTGTTTCTGGTCGTTTGTCTCATTTTTGTCGTTTTATGTCTCGTTTTGTGATATTTTTTCCGGCTCACTTGAGATTAAACTGGGCTGAATGTGGCCCTGAGCTACAGTGAGTTTGACACTCCTGTTCTAAAGCTTTAGGCTCAGCACATCTTGCTTATCCACTAATTAGATGTAAAAAACAAAAATAACATTCACTTGACCCTCTGTTACAGTTGCAGCTCATTCTGGTTTGCCAATTATCTTTCCAATTTCTGATCCTTTCAGAGCGTTGGAAAAACCATCCAAGCCTGAACGTGTTGTGTCCGCTGTGGCCCTCTGCATGTACACACGTGGACAAAATTGTTGGTACCCCTCAGTTAAAGAAGGAAAAACCCACAATTCTCACTGAAATCACTTGAAACTCACAAAAGTAACAATAAATAAAAATTTATTGAAAATTAAATAATCAAAAACAGCCATTACTTTTGAATTGTTGATTAACATAATTATTTAAAAAAACAAACTAATGAAACAGGCCTGGACAAAAATGATGGTACCTCTATAAAAGATTGAAAACTATTTGACCAGAGTGACATGATTAACTCAGGTGTGTCATTTAATTGACATCACAGGTGTTTCCAAACTCATAATCAGTCAGTCTGCCTATTTAAAGGGAGACAAGTAGTCACCCTGCTGTTTGGTGAAAAGGTGTGTACCACACTGAACATGGACAACAGAAAGCGAAGGAGAGAATTGTCCCAGGACATCCGAAAAAAAATGATAGACAAACATCTTAAAGGTAAAGGCTATAAGACCATCTCTAAACAGCTTGAAGTTCCTGTGACAACAGTGGCTCATATTATTCAGAAGTTCAAGACCCACGGGACAGTAGCCAACCTCCCTGGACGTGGCCGCAAGAGGAAAATCGATGACAAATTGAAGAGACGGATCGTTGGAATTGTATCCAAAGAGCCCAGAGCAACCTCCAAAGAAATTAAAGGTGAACTCCAAGGCCAAGGTACATCAGTGTCAGATCGCACCATTCGTCGTTGTTTGAGCCAAAGTGGACTTCATGGGAGACGACCAAGGAGGACACCACTGCTGAAAAAAACTCATAAAAAAGCCAGACTGGAATTTGCAAAAATGCATGTTGACAAGCCACAAAGCTTCTGGGAGAATGTCCTTTGGACAGATGAGACCAAACTGGAGCTTTTTGGTAAGGCACATCAACTCTATGTTCATAGACTCAAAAACCAAGCATACGAAGAAAAGAACACTGTCCCTACGGTGAAACATGGAGGAGGCTCAGTAATGTTTTGGGGCTGCTTTGCTGCATCTGGCACAGGGTGTCTTGAAAGTGTGCAAGGTACGATGAAATCTGAAGACTATCAAGGCATTCTGGAGAGAAATGTGCTGCCTAGTGTCAGAAAGCTTGGTCTCAGTCGCAGGTCATGGGTCTTCCAACAGGACAACGATCCAAAACACACAGCCAAAAACACCCAAGAATGGCTGAGAGAAAAGCGTTGGACTATTCTAAAGTGGCCTTCTATGAGCCCAGATCTGAATCCCATTGAACATATGTGGAAGGAGCTGAAACATGCCATTTGGAGAAGACACCCATCAAACCTGAGACAGCTGGAGCTGTTTGCTCATGAGGAGTGGGCCAAAATACCTGTTGACAGCTGCAGAACGCTCATTGACAAATACAGAAATCGTTTAATTGCAGTGATTGCCTCAAAAGGTTGTGCAACAAAATATTAAGTTATGGGTACCATCATTTTTGTCCAGCCCTATTTCATTAGTTTGTTTTTTTTAAATAATTATGTTAATCAACAATTCAAAAGTGATGGCTGATTTTGATTATTTAATTTTCAATAAATTTTTATTTATTGTTACTTTTGTGAGTTTCAAGTGATTTCAGTGAGAATTGTGGGTTTTTCCTTCTTTAACTGAGGGGTACCAACAATTTTGTCCACGTGTGTAGGTACTGACTGTAGAACCAACATGTCGGAACATCTAAATACTAAATGTGTTCTTCTTCTGGTCTTTCCAGCGTCCTGTAACATAGACGCTGCTTCCTGTGGTGAATAATGCTGAGAGAATGATCACTTCCCAGTGGTTCAGTGCTTTGGTTTTCCTGCAGACATTATCCTGATCAAGACTGCTTTCATCCACCAGAGGCAACTTTTATTTATTTTTTTCCAAAATAAGTTGCTCAGATACATTCTTTGTTCGACACCAACCTGCAGCAAACATACAGCTGCTGAACATTATGAAGCGTTCAGATTCATGGTAGACAAAACAGACGTGGCAAAGAAGTAAAAGTTCTTCGTCAGGTGTCCAGAAACACACTTCAGATAGATTCTACTGTGTAAATAATCAGTTCTGTCATGACACCTTCACATGTGGCTGTAAATCCATTAACATGAGAGAACAGGTCATTTTAATAAACAGAAAATGTGCAACCTCTGTGTAGAAAACCTGGACTCCCTGCATGCTGTAGAAAAACCCAAACTCTGATTGGAATGTGAAATGTTGCTCTGTATGCCGTTCCAATGGAATTAATCTGCTGAATGCGACTGAAAAGTAAACACGTAGAACACAATAGAGCGTTTGTGAAAATGGTCTGTGCTTTATAGTTGAGATGCTGCTAAATCAATAGTTATTGTCTCTCCATCCTCACAGAACACGTCTCTGTCAGACAAACTGACTCAGACTTTAATACCCAGACATCTTCAGACGTCCATTCAACAGTTCAACAGAAAATTACTCACTGCAGCGTTAGCAACACAACAGGAACATTCTCAAGTGTTTGGCTGCACAAATACCTTCATGTCTGCCATCCAGAGAGCACGCGCTGTCATTTGCTTATGCTTAATAGAATGTACCAGCAGCTTATTTGTAATTTCGCTTCGCTGTTCCCGATCCAAAACCAATCCTCCACTCATAGTTCTCAGATATCAGGGGTGTGAATGCAGAGCAGATCTTTTAACTCAGGGAGAAAGGAGTCCATGAGAACCCTGTATAATGAGTTTCTTTTGAGAGGTTACTCTGAGAGAAAGTGTGACATGAACAGCCAAACAGGAAGCCAATTTCAACTGCTCTGAATGAAAGCCTTTAATCCGAGATGAATCCCTTGATCTACAGTACTCAGGTAGACGGCCGGCCGTGGCACAAAGGAGAGGCAGCTAAACGCTTCTGCACCGCGATACAAGCTGCTCTCTGCTGAGCTTCACACACGCTGCCACACATTCCAAAACAAGTTAGCATTTAACTCCATCCCACCTCCTGCCTCTGCTGCACTGTTTCTGCTCTCAGATCGCTGCTCTGTTTTTCTCTTATAGGTCAGAGAGACTCTCCTAGAGAGACCATGATGAGCTTCATTATTAAGCCAAGCAATTACATCCCTCCCAGTCCAGGCTGGAGCCGGGAGCTCCACTATTTATTTCGTTAAGATAAGACAGATCGAGGTGGAATGGTAATGCGGTGCCACATAGCTGGGAGGGGAGGATAGGTGGCATTTGGGAAGCGACGGGGGAGGAGCATGGGGGACCCAGGCGCTCTTTGTGTTCTCCTTGCATCTTTTCTGATTAACCTCCGGAGTCGTAGCGAGCTGCTGAGCTGCTGAGCTGCTGATAGCTCTACCGACTCTACCTGCTGCTGTCCGTATGAACACACCGAGCCCTGCTGTGTGTGTGTGTGCGTGCGTGCGTGCGTGCGTGCGTGTGTGCGCGTGTGTGTGTGTGTGTGCGTTGCTGATTGGTTACAGGAGGATCCATCGGATGGATTAGCTCCATGCTCTGCGGTGCCGGTCCTGATGTGATGCTCAGTGGGTCCCCTAAGCCCTCTGCTGTCCGGGGGGTCGCCTGACAGAGAGGCTTAATCCGTGTAATTGTGTTGATGAGACACTCAGCAATTATAAAGTTCTGCCCCCCTCGCCGGCTTCACGCATGCAGCTGAAAGACGCCAACAGAACAGGAGATGGTGCTGCATTGTGACAACCAAACATGACTCAGCAGGCGGATTATTTGCTCCTCACATCCCTGAAGCGTTTGTTCTGAGTCACCTTGACATCAGATGACCGTTAGACCCGGGGGTGGGGATGATGAGGCAGAGCAGAGGGGGAAGTGTCGGCTGATCGGTGCTCTCTTCATAAGTCTTAATGATGGCCGCGGTGTCACCTGTTTGCATTGCTCCTCTGCCCTCTAATTGCCCCTAACCACCACATTTCTCAGCATCTAATCATCAGCAAACGTCGTGTGAGTGAGCTGTGTGCATGTGTGGAGCTGGCCGCTGTGCAGGGCTGGAGGAGGTGACCTTCAGGGGAGCTCTGGGTAATGAAATCACAGGGAGGAGGCCCTGATGCTGGAAGCCCCTCCGTCAAGGCTGACACTGATGACCGCAGCCTAATTGAAACAAATGTGCCAATTAGGAAATTCATTTCTCACATCCTCTGCCTCACACTCGCTGGGCTAATTTGTGTTTGTCCCTTCATCTTTTCTTCCCTCCCTCCTCTCTCTCTCTGTCTTTTCTTCTGCTCAGTGGATCTTTTCATCATTACCCAGGGCTGTTAGCGGCAGACAGACAGCTAATGTGCAGCGTGGCCCCAAACACTGAGGGCCAGCTTGTGCCACACGTTAATTGCCTCTTTCAAGTCACAGATTTAGCAGGATAAAGCTGAAATAAATACATAAAAAAGAGGCGGGCGGGGCAGTGAGAATGGGTGCCACCACTTGTGTCACCCGTTCAGTGACAGACGACTTTAATCAGGAGAAATTAGACTCCATCCCCGGCTTCCCTGTCTCTCTGTTTCCTTATCTGTGATGGGATGCCAGGCGCTTAACCTCTGACAAAACCCGCCACTGAAGGCCAGTTTTTAATTGTACAGAAGGATCTGGGGGTCTTTGAAGATCGGCTTCTGAGTTTCCTTCAAGGCAAATGGGAAGAAATAAAGGCTTCAGTGGCTGCAAACACTCTGCGCTCCCCTCCTGTAGAAACAGAAAATCCCACTGCTGCCTGGAGTGGTACAGTCGGTTCAAATAGGCGTGAAAAAAACACCAAATGTGAGAAATGATTAGTGTGTTATGATGTTCATTATCATTTTTATTCATGTCAATATATACCTGCTATCCATCATCCCTCTGGTCTGTGTGTCATTTCTATTTACCCAGTGTTTGCATGCCCACAGGCGCTTCCTATTTGCATCCAGCGTGAGTGTTGTTTATTATAAAGAGTGGCTGTGAGCTTCCTATAAATCCATCAGCCCGGCCCATTCTGCTAAGCTATGAATGTAATTTGCAGATGCAGCGATGCAGCGCCTTTACCAGGATAGGAGCAGTAAAGCGTCACTAAGTTTGTAATTCATAATTAGTTTTGCTCTCTGTTGCTAGTAATTGGTTATCGTGCTTCTTTTGACTGCCTAATGGCTTCAGCGCTGCTGCTTATGCTGCTAGCTGTGGCTAATCAGCAGGGTGGGGCTGAAGGTGCAGCTGACCGGCATGACGGAATCCGATTATGAGATCTGCACTTAGAATGTGAGAGTTGGGGGATCAGTAGGACTGAAACAAACGACTGGATGTTCGGTGTATTTGCAGCGTTCTCAGAGAATCGTAGCGTCCTCTGGCTCCACTGTGTTACTGAGCTCTGCATCTTTAGCAGGAATCACTGATGAAAAAGAGAACTGAGAAATTTACGTTAGAATACTTTTGTTTTTAATTGTTGCAAAGGACTGAAGTTACTGAAGATTAATATTATGATCTGTGTACTTGTGTGTATTTATGAATTACTTTTTAATTTTTTTATTTAAAGAACACAGTGCACTTCTGCATTTTAAGGTGTTGTCTGCTAAATCTGACAGGTATCTATGAGCCCAGCGCTGTAATACTTGTATAAAATAAAAACCTACCATCCAGCTCCATTTTCCCAGTCTCCATAGAGATCAGCACATCCTGGCTGCTGTATCTTGTCTTTTATTTGACTGTGCTGTAATGCAGTTATAGGATCAGGGTGTTCTCGTAGCCTGAAGTTGTGGCTCCTTCACACTTCTTAAATAATGAATAATGTTTGATTAAATTTCTACATGTGCCACCTCTGTCATTATCTCCCTCGTACAGGTGGAATGGCTGAAAAACGAGGAGCTGGTGAGCTCCCTGACTGACGACAACATCGACACCCGAGCCGACCACAACCTGATCATCAACGAGGCGCGCCTGTCCGACTCGGGCAACTACACCTGCCTGGCCAGCAACATCGTGGCCAAGAGACGCAGCGCCACGGCCACGGTGATCGTGTTCGGTACGCCGTCACCGCCTGCTCCACCTCATTACACAACCCTGACACCTTGTTTACATGGCACTTCAGATCAATTTGGCCTCCTGCGCCCTCATACCAAAGAGATTAAGAGAGCCGTCTGTGTTTCCAGTGAACAGCAATGCTTCCTCTCTGTTCCAATGAATGTATTATTCAAAGACTCAATTTACTGCCTCTCATTTAAAATCACTGTGTACTTTATGAAAGGAAATAAGCCACTGTGTCTTAATCTCGTTTAAAAGGAGTGTTGCTTATTAAGTATTTATTTGCCAGAGGCCCTGAAACGAGGGTTCTCCAGCTTTGATAGCCGAACATTTAGCTTCCAGACGCGTTAGACGGAGATCATAAAGTGCTTCAGTCAACCCGTCCACCGGTGTGAGTCAGCGTCGCCCTTAGACATGGCATTTCTGTTTAATGGCTGTTTTCTTTGCTTTCACACACCTTTATCTTAATCCAAGAGCAGGGAACACTGAGCTGGCAATTAGAGAAGGGGGAGCTGTACCTCCAGCTCTGTGACGGCGCTGTATTCAGTCTGCTGCTGGCGTTCCTGCGTTGCTGCCTTCCAGAGCCTCTGAGCTGCAGAATCATTAACAGCCCAGCTGTGGTCGTACTGGTGTAAAATCTGCTGTGTGTTTCTGTGCTCTGACTCTCCCTCCTCTCCTCTCTAACGGTGCTGTGCAGTGAACGGCGGCTGGTCTCTGTGGACGGAGTGGTCGCCCTGCAACGTGCCTTGTGGGCGTGGAGTCCAGAAGCGATCTCGAACCTGTACCAACCCGGCGCCTCTGAACGGCGGGGCTTTCTGCGAGGGCATGTCCGTCCAGAAGATCACCTGCAATGCACTCTGCCCAAGTTAGTTCCACTTCTGAGTTTTAAATTAAGACACAACTTCATGGAGCAGAGAGAAAAGTTCAGGTGTCAGAAGTTATTAATACTTGACTGAAGATAATTAAGCTCAACAGGCTGCCGAGAAAGTGAAAACAATCTTTTTTCATTTCATTTTCTCATGATATTAGCAGATGACAACCTATTAATTATCACTTCTTGCACAATGTTTCTCTCCATGCTTTAAGGCTCTGTGCTATCACAGCGTGTCACCAGCAGCAAGGCTTCAGACATTTATCCATCACTGATGTCTAGAGAGACTCAGATGGCTTGAATGAGCTTAAAGTCCTGCCTCATTAGCATCGCAGACAGCCAATAACAGACTGCAAGGGACAGATGCAATAGTGACCTGACGATAGCCTGTACTGCTGGACCGATTACACTCCAGAAAGAGAGAGGTGCTACATGGAAGAAAACACAAAGAATAAAGAGAGGAATAGAGGATATGTGAAGCAGAATAAACTGAAGAGAGGAGGCGATGTGACTCAGCGTGACTCAGGGGGAGAAGGTGAGCTGAGGTACTTGTTGGAAAAAAATGAGTTTTTACCTTGCAAGAGCAAACATGGAGGAAGTTTGTTGTTGTGGTGAGAAGGCTGAGGTTTCTTCTCAGAGGTTATGTTGTAGGGTGAGAGCTGCATCAGCTACAGACATGTCTGCAGGATGGAGCTGTTTGTCTGAAGGCTGCTGTGGAGTCACAGCTTAGGCCTGACGCTTGGGTTAGCCACAAGAAACAAAGATTCAGCAGTTCTGGGAGGCTGTGGTGCTTCAGCATTGATCAGAGGCTGCAAACTACAGAATCATGCAAAGGCTCCAGCATTGTCATATCGATCGGATCATCTTGCAAACACTGTGGTGGAAATGTAGTCATTTTCACAATCTGAATAAAGAACCAAATAGATCAGAAACACATTTACCATACCTTCACCACCTTATGATTAGAATCAGGAGTTCCAGAGTAGCTGCTTGATGAGGGCTTTTATAATGGAAATCCAAGAAAACCATCAATCAGCTGGAGCTAAAGGAGGTCAGAGACTGGAGGACAATCTCTGTCCAATTGGAGGACAATCTATGTTCGGTGAACATACCGAGATATCTTACTTCATCAACATTTTGGATTATCAAACTATTCACGTGAATATTAGGCAGAAAGCTTTTGATTTTTTGTTAGAGAAATACATTGTGACAGTTTTCTCTGTGTTCAGAGTAAGGCAGTGAAAAAAAACTCTCGTAAACGTTGTGACTGATTGAACACATGCTGCTCGGCCCTAAAATAAATTCTTTCTGATTAGGAAAAGGAATTAAATTTCCTCTGTTGAGACAAAATAAAAAGCACTAAACTGAATTTCAAAAAGCGTATAAGTAGCCTGACATTGCTTAACTGCTCAGTAACTGTAGACATTACATTGCCTAACGCATATTTAAAAGCTCCATTTACATGCTGCTTTGATTGTGTTTAAATTCATTTTGCATTAACCTGTTCTGTCCATGAGCTCACTAACTAACAACATTTTGCGTTTGGGCTGAACGAGCTGCACATTGATCTGGTATCAAGTGTTTCCTTATTATGGAGATAAAAAAATGTAACTTCAGCAGCATCATGTGCACTACTCCCTAATTTTCTCATGTAAATGAGTGTATGAGGTGTAGAAGCTCCAGAAATCACTGACTCAGCTAACAAGATTTCTGGATGAAATGTGCACGTATGTAAACTGCATATGTTAATCTGATTCTCCCTATTTAGCATTCAAAACCAGTTTGATATCTATAGCATGGTAATTTCACTAAATGGGTCCCATCTGTTCAGAAATACAGATATTATTTCTGCTGCATCCGTCTTAATAAGGGAAAAAATAGAAATGAATTAAAGGAACCAACAAAAAGTTTTGTGAAGGAGGTTTTTATTACTTGTAAATATTTTTAAAACATGACATAGTGTCAGTTAAATGAAAAGTTCCAGTTTTTCTCTGGTAAGATTGGTCATGATGGGTTAAATGCAGTGCACCAGTGGCAGAATGGGAACAAGGTGAAGCAGACTTTTGTTTTTTTTCAGAATTACACTCAGTCGCTGAAGTGTTCCTACTGTTTTGTAACAGCTGCTTAAGACAGTGGAAGTTGTAAAATTATGCAACATACACAGGAAAGAAGACAAGAAAGCACAGGGGTGCAGAGTGTTGTTTACACCTGTCAGCTGAGCAGAGGAAGGGATGTAAATAGGAAGCCAGATGTCAAAACTACCGAGGATGCTGGACAGATGTAGCGCCATCGCTGCATATCTGAGCCCAGAAATGTATCTTAACACTACAGTGAAATTTTCTCACACGTGTTTAAATTTTAGATATATATATACTAGGAGTCTGTAGTTTGGACACAGCTTCTTATTTAATATTTTTCTTTATATTATGACTGTTTACATTGTAGATTCTCGCTGAAAGCATCAAAACTATGAATGAACACATCTGGAATTATGTAGGAAACAAAAAAGTGTGAAATAAGTCAAAACATGTTTCATATTTTATTTAGATTCTTTGCTTTGATTCCTGCTTTGAACACTCTTGGCATTCTCTGGATGAGCTTCATGAGGTAGAACCTGAAATGGTTCTCCAACAGTCTTGAAGGAGTTCCAGAGATGCTGAGCACTTGTTGGTCCTTTTACCTTCACTCTGTGGTCCATCTCATCCCAAACCATCTGGACTGCAGGTCAGGTGACTGTGGAGGCTGTTAGTGTGTATGTATTTATATATTTATATAGATGATCTCAGTTTCAAAATTAAACGTGTTTTCAGTTTGTTGGCCAGTCACCCAGCGTGAGCATGTTGTCTTCTTGTGAAATCCACTGTAATGTGTTGAAAGCAATCTATTTTTAAAGAGTATTATTTTTTGTGGCGTTTTCCTTGCCTGTAGTGTGAGAAGATAAACATAGGGCTGGTGTGGAAGGTGACAAAACTAAGGTAGACACAGAGGAGAGAAAACGTTCGCCAAAGTCAGGGGAGACGGAAAAAAATCTGCCTTTAGGGAAATGCTGAACTCTGCAGTGATAAAAAGCATATATTTAGCAGCTGTCGTTCACTTCATTGTGTTAGCGTGGTTTCAGTTTTCTGGGGCTCAACTTTGCATGTCAATACGCATTAGTAACACATGTGAAGTGAACATATGTTGAAGGCCTGTAATCCAGCTACAGGTACATGCCTCGTCACCTCTGTGCAGATGTTGGGCCCCTGTGGACCCGTCAGTCCAACACGCTGCTGCACATCCGGCATACATGCTGCCATTTTCCACATACTGTCTTGTTCTTCCAGAGAGCTCAGAAACTTGGAAGCTGGGGTTCCGTTGTTGGCGAAGTCGTCCAACGAGACAGCCTGGTGCCAATTTGTTCAGTTTGGGAAGCTTCAGACTGCCAAGACGCAGATGGGGACAGACAGTCAGGTCTGGTTTAATGGCAACAGAGGATGCCAGAGCAGGACGAGGGAGAGATGTGGAAGTGGGAGGGAGGAGCAGAAGTCAACAAGAAAGACTACTGACACCAGTCTGAAAATGAATTTATAAGGCTCATGGTGGCAAATGTGAGCTTTAGATTAAGAAAGGGAACAAAAATAATGGAATACACATTTGAAGACTCCCTTCAATGAGTTTAACCGTGTTAACAGGTCCATGTGGTGTTTTTAATGTGCTCCAACACCTATACTGGACTGGACATTTCATACATAAGAAACCTTTAAGTCAGTCCTTTAAAACTGCTTCTACAGATGTTTATGAGGACCGAAGCCTTCAGTGTGTTTCTAGGTCTAAAGAACACACAATAAATGTGGCTGTTCACCAAACTTTACATTCCTGACTCAGAATGCAGAGCAGATTTCTGGCTCCTTCACTGTGTTACAAGTCCGATGGAGATTGTGTGCAACGTGATATGTTTTTTTCTAAATGAACTGTTAAGTACAAATGTAAATAATTAACCATCATTAACGTCAGAAATTAATGCTGAACCACAGTGAAAATCAAAAGGACTTCATGAGGTATTGCTAAGTTAATGTGTGGTTTTGTTTTCTTTTCATAATAAATACTCTTAATATTTGTACAAGCTACAAAACATCACATAAATAATTCAGTTTTTTAACCCTTTAAGGTTTGGTCAATTTCCGCCCGAAATTTCTACTGAGATTTACAGAAAGTAAATTGAATGCTGTTCTTGAACTGTTTGGAGTACATGCATGGTTGGGGTCTCATTTGAAAGCTGACAACCTGAATTTTCACCCAGTGCAGTCAGAATTACTCTAGGTGCTACTGGCACAGAGTTATGTATGTTGGAACACACTGAATTAGGATGAATTTTTTTTCTCGCCTACATTTTTTCCCTAATAAAACACCTGAAAATCAGTGTGGCAGCACTGCAACAGCTTGAAAACACAATATTGCAAAAGCCTGGGGTCTTACATAGTTCAGGTCAAAATTTCAGAGCAATACTACAAGAAATGAGTGTTTCACACATGTATTTGTACTGATATGCTCCGCCCCTGTCAATGTTGGATACACTCTTTATACACTGTGCACACTCTCTACAGAATGGTATAAATTCCTTTTCACTTCATTTTCCACTTCATTTTCATTCCAAAAACTCATAAAGAACTCAAAAAATCACTTCAGATAGGCTTCAGTGTCGATCACACACACAGATTGAGAGGAATACAGAGAAACAGCAGGTGGACCCCGGAGCTCACGAATGAAATATCATATAAAGCCGCTGGCAGAGGCGGGATTTATAGGCAAGCCATTCAGCAAGCTCATTGGCTACCAGGCCTGTCAATCTAACGTTTCCTCCGGCGTGATTTGCTGAGAAACAAGTCAATCAAGTGATGTAATCGATATCTGTCAGACTCGGCCATGGTTGGCTAAATCGCCGAAGTAGGCGGAAACGAGTCACCTGATTGGTTGAAGTCCGGTTTGAAGCGGTCGAGAAGCCTCCAGTATCCATTTTGAATCGCGAACAAAGAAAATAGGACCGTGTATGATAAAGTTATAATAGAAAGATGCAGTGAATATGAAACGCACAGCGCCACCACGCGCCGCGTGCACGCGCACGGAGCCGATCGTTTTCTGGATTTTTACCTATTTCGAGACATGTTTTGGCCAAAGTATTATACTGGATTGTTTCCTCTGGATGGCTAAGCTTGGGTTCTGGCCGGTTTTTGTGGATTATCTTCTTTTATGACCAGAAACGAGCGTCCAAACTGCGTCGACAGGTGAGCTGTGCACGTTTACTTGACTTGTTGTTTGTTGGATAAATGTGTTTATATTACCCGCTGTGGTAATCACATCTGAAAGTGGTTTATACCGGCGGATTCATGAGAATCTCAGCTTTCTATGTGTGTATAGTGTTTGTATAATCGTGTTTGCAGTGTCCTTCTATTTAAAAAAAAGCGTATACCGATAAAAAAACGGCCCGCCCGCGGGCCGCCGTAAGCATGTGTTGTAATCTGGCTCTTAACTTCACTGCTGAACTTTTATTCCATTAATCGATAGCAGTGAGTGGTTGTTATTTCATTATCTTGTGCATATGAAGCTTTTAAAGCCAGCCTCTGTATTTATGGACTTTAGAGGATCCAGACACGTCTTCATGAAGAAAATGACGCTGCAGTGCAGGACAAAATACTGATTAGGTTGGTGATCAATAGCTGGGAGAGCTGTTGTTTTTCAAGGTCTGGCTTTCAGAAGTCATTTTCTGATTTCTAGTGTGAAACAGAAATTGGAATGTGTGAACAGCGGCTGATGTGTGTGTTTTCAGCGAACTGCCTCTCGCTGCCAATTAAAGCTGTCAGCCTTAAATGCCCCTCTAAGAGCCGGGCAGGAGGTGGCTTTCTGTGCAGAGTGGAGTTCACATGAAAATATGATTAAATGGAAAAGAAGAGGAATGAGAATCTCCTGCCTCAGCAGAGATAAGCATACCTGTGCCACTGTGGCTGGAGGCCTCACAGGAGGACTGAAGTCCTGCAGCAGGAGGGAGGTGGTGGCGGCCTCTTATCACGGCTGATCCACGTCTTTGTGGGAGGCAGGAGATGCAGACAGGAGAGGAGCGTAGGATGCAACAAACCTGTCTGAGCTGCTGACTGACAAGTCCAACCTGTTCTGACAAGGCAGCAGGAGCATCGCCTTAATGATGGTCTGGATGCAGGCAGAGCAGGGAGGATGGACGGGTCAGAGGCTGATAGCCGCTTAGCAGAGACACAAAGGGTGCCATAGAAATGAGAACAAATGATTAAGACTGAGTCAATACTGATTGTGTTCTACAGCGAATAATTCTATACAGAGGAAGAGCAGTGACTGGTGAAGGGCTTTTATGTTTTAGGTTTAAGCTCTAAGTGATGATAGATATTCAAATTGAAAAACACAATCTGCTCTTCAATGGTGATTCTATGACTTTCCCGTCATCTAAAATACAATTTAAATAAAGACTGTAGATTCAACCTAAAGAGCTCCTTGCTCAGTCAAACTTAGGAGCAAGTTTAAGAAATTAATCTCGAATTAAATAGCCTAATCCAAAAAACAAAACACCTCTTAGTCATTTCACTATATAACTGCTGCTCCGTTAGCTTGACTGGTTAGCTTTTAGCAACATTTCTGCTGTTGCTTTCATTATGATTTCAAATGCTGCACTGTTTATGGGATATAACGAACTCAATTATGTCCACAGTAATAGTCGAAAAAAAGAAAAAAAGCAAATAGAAGGTGGATTTACATTAGCCAAGCATCTGTTAGCTATAGCTAGCCAAAAAGCTGTCACTGTAGTTTTAATGTTTTGTAGTTTTAATTTTATGTACTATATTTGGTCCAAATTAAGGTAAAGACAGTTGCTTTTTCTAGCTAACATTAGCTAGTTTTAGGGAACAAGTAGGCGCTGCTCATGGTGTAAACTATCACTACAGTACTTTAACAGTAACTGCAGGTCTGACATGAATACTCATCACTGACAGGTGTAATACCATTATTCCACATCTGTCAGAGGCCATTAAAGACATTATTTAGGCTCAGTTATACACCTTATGGATATGAACATGCAGCTTTGAACACCACAGACCCGTAGGTGTTGGTATTACACTACTTTCTAGTCAGCATTTACCTGAATTCATCCCTTAGTGTAGTTATTACACTGGCAGTCTGTGCAGACCCCAGCAGTTGCAGTTATTACAGTTATTACAGTGTGGATTTTTTAAGGAAATACGCAGAAGATAGATTTATAATCAGAGTGCTGAAAATAAAATAAATATAGATAAATATACCAGTCCTCTAAATTATAGTAGGGAGTGTTTTCTGATAAAACCTTTAAATAAAGAACTTTCACTTTGATGCAACCTTTAGATGTTTCTGTAACAGACACACACACACACACACACACACACACACACACACACACACACACACACACACACACACACACACACACACACACACACACACAGTAAGCAGGGTGGTGTGCTGGTACAGCTTGAGACAAATTTTCTGCCCATTAACCCCCCGGCCTGTTTATATAATGGGATTTGATGCGAGGCTGTGGACCCCAGGCAGCCGGGTGCATGCTCAAAGCTGGGATTCTTCCACCACACTCCGTCATCTGATGAAGGAACAGCTCATCATGCTTAGCTTAACAAATATTGGGAGACCATATGGCGCCTGAAGATTCTCTGGCAGCAGCTGCGATGCCCATAATGCAGTCCTGTGGGTGGTGGAAAAGGTAATTTTCCTTTGTGATGTTCCATGGGCCCAACCTACACTCCACACTGGTTTCTGGTTTCTTCTCAGCTACTTGAAATGCAAACGAGGTGTTTGTATGTTGTGGAGAGAATGCTGAGTGCTCGTGAGTTTGACTGCAGTCGCTGCTGAACGTATCGTTTCTCCTCCGACACGTTGTTCTGATGCTGTGGAGCTCATCTACCTCCTGGTGAACAACAGACAGCCTGACAAACTGCAAAGCTCTGCATTTTTCTGACTTAATCTAAGATTTATTTTTGTATTTTTTTAAATTTGTTTTGCGATACTTTTTGTGTTGTCTAGTTTCTTGGAATGGCTGCTCACCAGATTCTCATTAATGTGTTTTGGTGACATTCTGGCAGCTACTGTATGATTTGTGGCCTTTTCTTTCTCACTCCAGCCAGTTTTTCTGGTTGAACTCAATTCCCAAAACAACACAGACCCTCTGTGTCAAAAATAATCATGAAGCAAAGTGTAAAGTTCTATGAAGTGATTGCAGAATTAACTCCTGTCAGGTTCACAAACTGGAAATATATGGTGAATCATCCATCCATCCTCTATACACCGCTTTATCCTCACTAGGGTCATGGGGGGTGCTGGAGTCTATCCCAGCTGACTCGGGTGAAGGCAGGGGACACCCTGGACAGGTCACCAGTCTGTCACAGGGCTACATATACAGACACACAATCACACTCACACCTACGGACAATTTAGAGTAATCAATTAACCTCAGCATGTTTTTGGACTGTGGGAGGAAGCCGGAGTACCCGGAGAAAACCCACGCATGCTCAGGGAGAACATGCAAACTCCATGCAGAAAGATCCCAGGCCCAGGCCGGAATTTGAACCGGGGATCTTCTAGCTGCAAGGCGAAAGTACTAACCACTAGCCCACTGTGCAGCCAACTTCGTAGAACCTATTTATAAAATACATCTTTGGTCACGTCAAAGAGCAACCTGCAGGTTAGTGACTGCTGTGGAAAACATGGATTGTGATGCCACAAGGAGGATTTTTTAGCGTATCAGTTAAGCTATGCTTAGTTTCACAAGAAGAAATGCGAATCTGGACAGGAGTTCTGACACTAAAGAAGCTGAAAATGTACGTTAATATATGAATGGATATTAATATAAGTATGATGGGCCACAGCTTTATACTTATGAGTCCAGGAACAGACATGGATTAGATCAGCTGCAATCAGAATGTTTTATGGTGCAATTAAGAGAGCTATTCCACAACTGACTGCTGTAGAAATGTACAGAAGTGAACGAAGACTACCAGTAAACTGTTTTTAGTGATATCCAAAATTAATTTCTGATGGAACAGTGAAGACTTTTGATTTGCTCACAGGCCTGGAAGTAGCTGTGTTGTTGGGGAAAGTGAGGACTGAGTGGAAGGCGGTGGTTCAACCAGGACAAACAATCATTCAAACTGTCAAATATGCGTCATACTTTGTAAATCACAATCAGATTTACTCCCACAGATCACTGCACCAAAAATCAAAATGTGAAAATGAATAAAAGGTTGTTTGTTTAACCAGGCTGATGTGTTCTCTAGTCAACAACACAGAACAGACTGGACACAAAAATCCACTTCACTCACTGACGTTCCTCCATAGAGTACCTTAAATATATTCAGTTTCCAGTCTCTTAGTAGAACTTTGATATGATATTTTATTCATTGTGCTGAGAGCAGATTACCATCATTAACTCCCACCCACAGCTGACCCTATAAACTCACACAAGCTGCAGAGTTTTCACTCATCTGTATTTCCATCGTAAACACTGATACTAGCAACACAACAGCTCCATCCTGCTTTCCTCTCCTTCTTCTTTTCACTCTGTCCACCTCTCTCTTCCTCCCTCCTTATGAATGACACACTTTACCTTGGCATGCTGTCAGGCTTTGGAGGATGATGCTCATTCTTCATTGTTGTATTTATTTTGAGATTTGTTTGCTATAGTTTACACTGTGATGAACCACAACAGATAATATTCAGGTGATTTTAAAATCGGAGCAATTATTCAACTTAAAACCCTGAAAACAATCAGGCAGCACTAAAGAGACGCCTGCTTAAGAGCACATCTGTGACCCATGATGGTGTCCATACAATCGTTTCATTTATCCAGCTGCTACACCTCATACAGTTTGGATTCTAGTCCATCTAGTGTCACAGTCAGCTTCACCGTGATGGTGTGGGCTGGACACACAATAGGTATGAATGCAGTGACTGAAGTGTTCTGCTCTGTTCTAATGCATCATAATGTAAGCTATAGAGAAAACATCTAAAGAAACAGCAGAATTATTAGATTAGCTCCTCATAGTTATCCAACAGTGCATTCTTCCCTCTGCTTCGCTGTAGAAAACACTGTCTGCTGGACTGTTTTACATCACATACAAACACAAAAGTAACTACTATTGGATTTTCTAGTGTAATGAGTGCAGTCTGGGACCACGATGGCTTCAGGCCTTGGTAATGCTTCGTTTTCTGAAAGAGAGGAAAAGTCACTTGAATAGATGTTTTCTTCAATATCATAATCAGCAATGAAACAAACAGGCCCTGTTTACAGCAACCTACAGTCTATCTACTAATAACCAAAGAGCAGAATAATGAACACATTCTCACTCACAGAACAGTAAACTGCTTCATTCGTTTAACTGGAAAAATTCACTGTAATCACATTTATTATCATTCCATTATGATTAGTCGCTGTAACCCACTGAAAGGTTCATACAGCTAACCGGTAATTAACAACAAAAATCCCCATTTTACGATTATCATAGTTACCACTCACATAGATAATATAATCTTAGATTAACAAGACAATATAAAACACAATGTTAGAAACCACAGTGCAACAATGGTTAGCTCTGTCACCTCACAGCTAGAAGATCCCGGTTCGTGTCCCTTCCTTCCTGGGATCTTCCTGCATGGAGTCTCCATGTTCTCCTGTACATGTGTGGCTTTTCTCCAGGTTCTCCAGCTTCCTCCCACAGTCCAAATCAGTCACATGGTTTCTGTGTTAAATGCATGGTCCCTGATCAAATACATAGATTAAAAAAAAAAAACATGCTGAAGTTAACTGGTGGCTCTAAACTGTTAAACTCGGTGTGAATGTGAGTGTGTGGATGGATGGATGGATGGATGATGGATGGATGGATGGATGAATGGATGGATGGATGGATGGATGGATAATGGATAATGATGGATGGATGATGGATAATGGATTAATGGATGGATGGATGATGAATGGATGGATGGATGGACGATGGATGGATGATGAAGGATGGATGGATGGCATATGGTGGATGAATGATGGATGGATGGATGGATGGATGATGATGATGGATGGATAATGATGGATGGATGGATGGATGGATGGATGGATGGCGTATGGTGGATGGATAATGGATGGATGATGAATGGATGATGGATGGATTTATGGATGATGGATGGATGAATGATGGATGGTGGATGGATGATGGATGATGGATGGATTTATGGATGGATGGATGGATGGATGATGGATGGATGATGATGATGATGGATGATGGATGATGGATGAATGATGATGATGATGATGGATGGATGGATGATGGATAATGGATAATGATGGATGGATGATGGATAATGGATTAATGGATGGATGGATGATGAATGGATGGATGGATGGACGATGGATGGATGATGAAGGATGGATGGATGGCATATGGTGGATGAATGATGGATGGATGGATGGATGTTGATGATGATGATGGATGGATAATGATGGATGGATGGATGGATGGATGGATGGCGTATGGTGGATGGATAATGGATGGATGATGAATGGATGATGGATGGATGGATGGATGATGGATGGATGATGGATGGATGGATGGTGGATGGATGATGGATGATGGATGGATTTATGGATGATGAATGGATGATGGATGGATTTATGGATGATGGATGGATGATGGATGGATGGATGATGGATGGCGTATGGTGGATGGATGATGGATGATGGATGGATTTATGGATGATGGATGGATGGATGGATAAATGAATGTGTTACAGATAGTCTCATGTTAACTTTCACACAGTAAATGCAGCTATAACACAACAAGAATATCCCCTAATATGTAACATTTTTCAAATCTGGATGTGTGCTACCAAGACTACTTTCCCTCTAAAGTTCACCTTGAACTGTGGAGGTTAATTTTGTTTTTAAAGACTACGCTGGGCAGAGCCAGAACCAGGTTGGTGTAGGTGGATAGTGTTTCAGTCAGATCCACCTCCTCTCCTCCAAACAGGGTCACATCTGGCTACAAAAAAGACAAAAAGATTAAAAGCTAAAGTGGAAGTATTAGAATGGCAGTCCAGAAACCTGTGGTTGACGTTACCCTGGCTCCACACATCTAGGATTCAACTTCTAGCCTTTATCACTAATTTATCACAAACCTTTCACATGTGCTGATTGACTAGGTCTGGCAGGCGAAGCTTTTCCAATGGGGGCCTTCATTCTGGAATTTTTTACTAAAACTACCTCTAAGATTACAAATATTCTCTGTATGGTGTTCTGTGTATTCAGCCTAGTCAGCCAAGCTAGGCTAATCTTATCCAAATTCCAACTATAACATGCAGACATGAGGTTCATATAAACCTTTAAATCAATTAAACAGCAAATTGCATATTTTTCAACACTTATTTAAGTCTCTTGAGATCCGAAATTTTAATTTTAATCAGGCTACAGTGTCATTTTCGGTTTCTTTGGCTTATCTTTCACTGTTGCTCCATCGTGTGTAACTGCCAGTCAGTCTCCTGTCTACCAGTGTGTAGATCCATGCAGTTGTTGATCTCTTTGTGCTGAATATGTTCTCCTGTGGCAGTTGACGGAGGCTGGGACGAGTGGAGCGAGTGGACGGTGTGCAGCAGCCAGTGCGACCGGCAGCGGAGTCGGGAATGTAACTCCCCAGCACCCAGACACAGAGGCAGGATGTGTGAAGGGAACAGCGAGGCCTCAGAGAACTGCACAGATGGACTGTGTACCCAGAGTAAGGCCTTTCTCCATGCTGGGCGTCACCATCATCCCCCTCATCGCTTTCCCGTCATTATCATTCCCATACAGACACTCACTCTAACATGGCGAATCCATCACAAGCATGTTTGAACAGGAAGTAAGTGTTGGAGAAAGAAAACACTGTGGACTGACACAGATTCACAGTGCATGATAATGTCAGCGCTCTTCCTCCTGTGTGCTGCTCGTTTGACATATCGTGTGTCAGACTGAGTCTCTCACTGGGTAAGAAGTGCAGACATTTACTCCTGAATGACGCTTGATGCTTGGAATGAAATGTCATTGCACTGTTTGGGTCATGCACATGCAATGACTTTAGATGGAATGTGAGCGCAGGCGTACGGAGCTCAAATACTGAGTTTAATAGCAAAGCTGTGATTTGAAAGAGAGCAATTTTCAAATCACAAGAGGCATGGTGTATTTGTAGTTTACATTCCTGTCCAAATGAGCTGAAAGGTTCAGATAAAGGGTAGTCAGTGAGCCTCATGCAGAGACAAACGTACAGTTAACTCAGTGTTAGTGTGGGACTGTCTTCTGCTCTCGCCTGCTTCTGTCCAAAAAATACCAATCTGTATAAGTTTAATGTTTGAGAAGCCAGAAAGGAGAAACTGAGTTCTAATTCTTTTTCTAATCTTGTAACTCGCTCAGTGGTTGTCCAGCATCATAGACATCTGGTAGATGACGAATAATAAACATAATGTAAATACTGAAGTACAGTGTGTGATAATCTAACGACAGGCTGCGTTCCACTGCAGGAATTGGTGAGAACAGCCCTCCCAGCCTCTTGGTTTCATTACAGTGACCACAGTGTAACTCAAAAAACTACAAACAGCAGTCAGTGGACATGAGTCCAGTTCTATGAACACATAGGAAACAGAGCAACAGAAGTTCATTACGTTGGCCTATACAGAGAACTTTAAGTTGAAGATGGTAATTGTTTGAGAGTAGACTGCTGAGACATCAACAGGGCAGAAAAGATGGCATTTGTCCTCTCTGAGTTTAACAAGTCAGCATTAAGAGGTGCACAGCAGCTTTTCAGAGTACTGCCCTGGAGTAGCTGCTTCTATCTCCTTTAAACTGCCCTGAAAGAGCTTTTCCATGGTCAGAACACACACAAAGGTTCATGCCACCATAAACAAACCACAAGTTCCTGTAGTGGAAACCAGCCTTACTGCTGACAAGACTTATCAGCAATTTACTACCTTAAATATAAGTAGACAATTATGCAGCTCTGCCCCAAAACACAGAGACACTGATCTAAGGCCAGACTGTTCTTCATCAAATGGAACCAGAAAGATTATACACTAAAGTTTGGTCTCATCCAGACAATTCCATGTTCTCCATGAAAACTCCCACTTTTATCCATGTGCTAACATAACTGCACAAGGGTTTTCTAACCATCAATGAGCCTTTCAGCACCATTAGCTAACACAATGTAGCATTAGAACACAGGAGTGATGGTTGCTGGAAATGTTCCTCTGTACCCCTATGGAGATATTCCATTAAAAATCAGCTGTTTACAGCTACAGTAGTCATTTACCACATTAACTACACACGTGGACAAAATTGTTGGTACCCCTCAGTTAAAGAAGGAAAAACCCACAATTCTCACTGAAATCACTTGAAACTCACAAAAGTAACAATAAATAAAAATTTATTGAAAATTAAATAATCAAAAACAGCCATTACTTTTGAATTGTTGATTAACATAATTATTTAAAAAAACAAACTAATGAAACAGGCCTGGACAAAAATGATGGTACCTCTATAAAAGATTGAAAACTATTTGACCAGAGTGACATGATTAACTCAGGTGTGTCATTTAATTGACATCACAGGTGTTTCCAAACTCATAATCAGTCAGTCTGCCTATTTAAAGGGAGACAAGTAGTCACCCTGCTGTTTGGTGAAAAGGTGTGTACCACACTGAACATGGACAACAGAAAGCGAAGGAGAGAATTGTCCCAGGACATCCGAAAAAAAATGATAGACAAACATCTTAAAGGTAAAGGCTATAAGACCATCTCTAAACAGCTTGAAGTTCCTGTGACAACAGTGGCTCATATTATTCAGAAGTTCAAGACCCACGGGACAGTAGCCAACCTCCCTGGACGTGGCCGCAAGAGGAAAATCGATGACAAATTGAAGAGACGGATCGTTGGAATTGTATCCAAAGAGCCCAGAGCAACCTCCAAAGAAATTAAAGGTGAACTCCAAGGCCAAGGTACATCAGTGTCAGATCGCACCATTCGTCGTTGTTTGAGCCAAAGTGGACTTCATGGGAGACGACCAAGGAGGACACCACTGCTGAAAAAAACTCATAAAAAAGCCAGACTGGAATTTGCAAAAATGCATGTTGACAAGCCACAAAGCTTCTGGGAGAATGTCCTTTGGACAGATGAGACCAAACTGGAGCTTTTTGGTAAGGCACATCAACTCTATGTTCATAGACTCAAAAACCAAGCATACGAAGAAAAGAACACTGTCCCTACGGTGAAACATGGAGGAGGCTCAGTAATGTTTTGGGGCTGCTTTGCTGCATCTGGCACAGGGTGTCTTGAAAGTGTGCAAGGTACGATGAAATCTGAAGACTATCAAGGCATTCTGGAGAGAAATGTGCTGCCTAGTGTCAGAAAGCTTGGTCTCAGTCGCAGGTCATGGGTCTTCCAACAGGACAACGATCCAAAACACACAGCCAAAAACACCCAAGAATGGCTGAGAGAAAAGCGTTGGACTATTCTAAAGTGGCCTTCTATGAGCCCAGATCTGAATCCCATTGAACATATGTGGAAGGAGCTGAAACATGCCATTTGGAGAAGACACCCATCAAACCTGAGACAACTGGAGCTGTTTGCTCATGAGGAGTGGGCCAAAATACCTGTTGACAGCTGCAGAACGCTCATTGACAAATACAGAAATCGTTTAATTGCAGTGATTGCCTCAAAAGGTTGTGCAACAAAATATTAAGTTATGGGTACCATCATTTTTGTCCAGCCCTATTTCATTAGTTTGTTTTTTAAATAATTATGTTAATCAACAATTCAAAAGTGATGGCTGATTTTGATTATTTAATTTTCAATAAATTTTTATTTATTGTTACTTTTGTGAGTTTCAAGTGATTTCAGTGAGAATTGTGGGTTTTTCCTTCTTTAACTGAGGGGTACCAACAATTTTGTCCACGTGTGTATGTCTACACTGGATTTATCATTCATTTAATGTTGTCTTCATTGAACAAAAAAAGTTTTTCTTCCAAAAATAAGAACATTTCTAAGTGACTCCATACATTTGAATGGTAGTGTACTTATACGGAACTATGATTCTTTTCTGACAATAAATTTAATTTAACTTGAACCTTGAAATTGGTAAAGAAGGATGCTGCAGGAAGAACATGTTCTGATTGTAGTGATCGTTTGCTCTGCTCTTAATATTGTCCAGACATAAATGATGCATTGAATCTCTTTGTTGTAGGCTTTGTGTCGATAGTTAACAATCAAAATTCAGGAGCATAAAATCAAAGTTTTAAACATTAATATCCCATAAATAACACACTTATTTTTGAGAGAGCTTTTGATAAATGCTACAAAACTTTCAAAGATCTAGTTTTCATTTTCGTTCTTGAGCTAAGGTTACCTTACAGTTGTGGTAACTCATATAGTCGTTGAAATAAACGATCTGAGAAGGACTTTATAGCTTTTATCATGTTTTTTTTAAAACAGAGGAGCTTGCATACATGTATAATGTGATTGCTGTGTAGCTTTAAATTATAGTTGGTCAGTCAGAAAAGAAAACACAGTTCTCTCCTAAACACAGCGTACATTTGGAGAAAATCTGTGAGAGAATGTGTGTCCTCATCCCTCCTAAGTAAATCAAGCGTGTTTTTTTGCCTTGTGCGATCAATAGATCAATAGCCCAATCAAAGATGCCTTTAAGCAGCGTGCAGCTCGCCACCTTTATCCATGCTGGAATGAGGACAGTAACGATGCCTTCCTGGCCGTTATCAGATCCTGTGTACCGCCTGTGAGCAGCGTCAGCAGAAGAGCTTCCCTCCACTCAGGCTTTGGTTTCAGACCACACTTGTTAGTCACTTCAGAGGCTCGGACTTTAATCACCACTTTCTCTCCTCTTTGTCTTATTCTATCTCTCTGTCTTTGCAGATCGAAAGCTGCTACATGACGTTAAACCTCAAAGTGAGTCTTCCTCTGTGGATTTCTTTCATCTTCTACTCCCCTGCACCCCCACCTGCCACTAATATGTAATATGCCCTGAAGTCTGGGGGCAAGAGATGATACAGGCTGGAAGTTAGCAGAAAAAGAGACGAGTGAGAGTCCTTAGCATTCAGTCAGTACGTGATGTGGGAACACCATGAATTACAGCCATTTAGTTCACCTTGATCTCTGAGACTCCTGTGTTAACCCAGCAAACGCTCATTACACATTCATGTCATCATTCAGCGCCCGACTTTTATGACAGCTGTGACATCACAGCTGTGTTTCCACTTTGAGCCAGGAGATGTATTGGTTGTGACAAGTGAACATGTGCTATGTTGTGGAAGATTAATGGGCTGTAATCATTGCAAACGAGCTAATTTGACCAATTTACGGCGCTGTCCTCGCATTCCTGTGGCGGCTTTCAATCACTCGCCAGAGTTAGCCCGGCTAAGTGATTGTCAGCTGCTACTGTAGTGCTTTCATTAGCTTCCCACTACAGAGTAGAAGTCATGCCTAAATGCTATCTTTGCAGGCTTTAAGGACAGCGTGAATGATTGAATGGGGAGTGGATTAAGCTGCTAGAATACTCCAAATTAATTTGTCTATGATTGGTTCTCGTGATGAACGTTGACCACGGCCCTCACCACATGGGCTGTGATTGCCTTCACTGTGAGATATCCATCACAGCCATTGGCTATAGACCAGTGGGTCTAAAGGCAGTTAGGCTAATCACCCTCCATGTTAGCAGCTTGAGTGTGATATGTAACAGTTTAGAGTAACGGCTGAACATGTTCATTTATTCCTATCTGTGGTGCACAATGTAGCATAGAGAGGAAAGACCGATGGGCTGCTGCGTCTTACTACTCTCCATCCTTCTTGTTTCATTTCCATGCTGGGAACAGTGGAACACGCTGGAACTCTTGCCTGTGGTTGTACTTGAACATTTCCATAATAACAGTATTGTCTCCACTGATCTCCTTCATCTTCACTGTCTGTGGGTCTTCATTAATACAACAAAGACGACGCTCTTTATGTGCAACACTTCAGAAGTCTCCTTTCACTTATTTGGCAGAGCTGCCTTCATCAGAGCAAAAAGAACAGATCCTGCTACTAAAGAAATATCAGAAGAACGCATTTCCATGCTCTACATTCTAACATAATAGCCCAATAGGCATTTCTGCAGCATTTATTCATTTGTAAAAGCAGAAGTCATTGCACTTTGTTTCACTGAATGATTTTCAGGTTGAACGCGTGTTTCTGCCTTTCCTTTATAGATTTAGCTCTTAATGTGAAGTAACACTGACTTTTGACAGTAACTTCAATCAATGCTCCACCTTGTTAGCACTGTAGAGGAAAATGAAATTATCCACATCAATGCAGCACTACCAGAGAGAGCTGTTTTGTTGTTGTTTTTTAATTCTGGCGGCCCACAGTTCAGGTATAGATCCAGGTGTGTTATAGTTAGCTAATGTAGCCATGAGCTATCGGCATCAGGCAGACCAGAACAGGTCTACTGCTTCCACTCCACACACACTGATTTTTTATTTCATTTTTTATACTTGTAGCTCCCTCTGCAGCCACAAAAAATGATATAGATTTTTTTCACATTTGCAGCCCAGCAGCTGAAAATACAAAAGATGTTTTTCTCCTTTACCACTGATGGCGAGTATTTGAAAGAAGATTTAGCATTTGACTAATATTGAATTTGTGCTGTAGAAATGGACATTCACTCAGTTTTACCTCAGCTTACTGCTTTTCTACTTGTAGACATTTCTTATGTTGCCATGTTGTTGTTTTTCTGAGAAATCTGTAGCAGAAGAATCTCCTTCAGGATTAATAAAGCTTTATTTATCTTATCTCATGTTTTGAGCTGCTTTAAGGCTTCTCATAGTTTTCTCTGTGCAGACTCTGGTCATTATGTGAGTTTTCCATGAGAAGTCATGTGGCTGCTGTTCCTTCTGTCTTCCAGGTATGGACAGCTCCAATGACGTGGCTCTGTACTCCGGCCTTGGAGCCGGCATCATCGCTGTGGCCATCCTCGTGGTGGCCGTCATGCTGTACAGGAAGAACCACAGCGAGTACGGCGTGGACGTCATCGACTCCTCGGCTCTCACCGGGGGATTCCAGTCCTTCAACTTCAAGACCACCAGACAAGGTAAGAGTGAGTGCTGTTGCACATGTGCATGGCTGACAGCGTCACCAAACCCTCTCCAGCAGGGTCACCATGTGATTGATGGCATTTGTTTGCTTCGGGCCAAATGGCACGTGGACTCCCTGTCTGCTGAGGATTTATACCTCCATAATCCGTTGAAAGGACCGTCCTTCTACCCCGACAGACCTGCTCCTCTGTTATTGTGAAGCAGGAGATAATCAATCTGTGATAGACACCCTGCTGCTCCACCCTCTCCCTGCAGACCACACATTTGACTATCAGGCAACCAATCTCCTCCATCAGATTACCCTGGCCGAAGCCTCTGATGGATAAATGTGAGCGGTATGGACCAGTGAACATCAATTCCATTTTTGTTGGTCACAGCAATAACTTGTGTTGCTGCTGTGACTGAGGCTGTCCCGGCCAGCCTCGCTACAGGCATCCATATTACTGCCCCCGACACTTCTGGGTTAGCGCAAGTGATAGTCACCGCGGCGACAGGTGATCCATCCTGGTCGCCGTGGTGACAGCGCCCCGCCAGGAGTCCACACTGTGCCCCCCGGCTCCCCCGAGGCCTGGGGAGTCGGTCGAGCCCCCGCATCTCGTCACGTGATCAGAAAGATGTGAGGAAAGCGGTGGAAAGGAGGTTTGGAGGAGGGGTCTGGGTCTGCATTCAGCAGGTCATCAATCCTGTTTAAATAGGCCAGCTCTCCCTGCAGCCTGCCTGCTGTGCCCTCCACCGGCCACAATCACTCCTCTCCAGTCCCCTCTCTATCGGCCAGGCCGAGGCTCCCTGTGAAATGTAGAACACTCGCTTCCTCCACTCCTCGAGCAGCCCCAGTTTGTTTAGTAGGAAGTGGTTGAGGTGTTTTATGTTAGCCTACTTGTGCTGTGATGCCACCGTCCTCTTCATAAACACTTGAGGAAATTAGAGAGGGGAACGTTTTCTCAAAGCATGGCTTTAATTGTATATCAGTAGCTTTTATGCCTAGTAATCACCAGAAGAGAAGAAAGCTGTAATGCTTTAAAGGAGCTCTTGAATACGTTGGGAAGCCTCTGTGCTGCTGTAAGGCGCAGAGCAGAATGAGTCTCTGGATCTGACCCTGTCTCTCTGCATTACCTCTCCTTCTGAGTGATTTTTAATCAGAGGCCCAATTCCAAACCTATCCCTCAAGGTATTCAAGCTGAGGTACATTTCATTAACTTCTCTCATCTCACCACTGCCATTCCATTTTCGCCGCCCCATTCTTAAAGATGCACACTCAAGCGATAATCAGATCATTCTGCACTCGACTGGAGGGGAGAAAATTTAGCAGTGATCGAATGTCAGCCGCAGAGGGGTGATGTCCACTGCAGCTCTGACCGAGAGCTCCACTGTCTGCACAGTCACTGCTCCACTGTTTACACATGAAAAATGCATCTTTTCATCCATTTTTTATGGAACATCATCTTAGCAGCAATTATAGGAAATGTTATTCTGGATCATATGTGCCGACACTTTGTTTCATCTATAATGCAGAACATGGGGATGGTGGGACAGCCTGCATGCCCCCTGTTTGTCTGTTTGGCTTCAAGTAGATTCATGCTTTTAGTATGTTTGAAAACAGATATTTTTAATCGTGTTTTTATTTTATTTTATTTTTGCAGTACTGGTATGCAGTGACAACAGAAAACGTTTGCTGAATGTGAAACCATTAATGACGCCTTTCTGGTGAAAATCCAATTTTTACCTCGTTACGATGTCAGTGTGGTGATTTTTATACGCTGGAAGACTCATCAGGAATGAAATAACCAGAAATAATTCCATGGCTGAGCACTTCTACCATCAAACTGTAATGTACTGATGATAGTCTCAAAAACAGAATCAGACTTCCAGCATTTCGTACCTAACCAACCCAAGGAACCAATCCAACAGGGGGCTTCCTGTATCATAATTCTTCTTCAGGAGTGGATTCTGGTTCCAACAGATGTAACTTCTCATTACAGGAGGTCCTCGACTTATGTCAAAGTTCCATTCCTATGGTGTGACGTAAGTCGATTTTCACTGTAAGTCGGAAATCCGGTGAAAATATAAACAAAGCCGTTCCATGCATCAGTTTACATATTTGTACATCTACAGTAACGACAGTCATTATCTCACAGTGGAACACAACTCAGTAGGAAAAAAAATGTAAGAAATGTAAACTGTAAGTCTGACTTGCGCTGGGATCCATAATGAAGTGAGTGAATGTAGCATAATCCAATGTGGTGGCAAATGTAAACAAAGCCGTCTTATAGCGCCGCGTGACAACGTATTCATCCGCTCCGCTCAACAACTAGTTCCACTGAACCAGTTCTGACATAACGATGGAACGCCATAAGTCGAGGACGTCGTAAACCGAGGACCTCCTGTATTTACAGTTTACCATTGCTCAGTGTGTAGAGTAGTTTTCCAGTGTTAGAGCAGAGCAGGTGAGCTCGTGTGCTCAAGCTGCAGCCAGAGGTTGTAGGAGGAAAGAGAGGCAGGATTTCATAAATCTGCATGTTCTAAAGAAAGCAACAGTCTAGAGCTTCACCCAGGTCATTTAAGTGCCGGTAGAGATTATTTTAATGGATACAATTTCTAAATATGTACCTCTGATACACAGAAATGACTGCAGTTTAAAGCAGAGATCCTGTGGTTGGGATTTTCATTCTTGCCGCAAAATCAACCAACATTATATTTGATAGTTCTTTAGAAATACAAAATTCCCTTTTGAATATGCATTTTGAAAAAATAAAACAGTCATTATGAATGGCAGTAAACCGAAATTCATCAAAACAGTGTCTGAAGAAGTCAGTTTTTCAAGCTTTTGTAATTCATGTTATGCAGAAGTCATTATTTAAAGTGATAGAGGGAGAATGATTTTCTTAAATGTTCTCATCATTTATTGAATCAGTCGTGTCGCTCTAAAGATCAAGAAGAAGAAGTGATGAACTAGAGCCTGATGACACGCTGCAGCTAATCCTGAAGTCATACAGAACTAAATGAACATAATCAGTCTGTGTTCCATGCTGACCTCAGATAATCCCACGTTACACAGCTCAGTCATTCTAAATGTTGTCAGCTGTGGTTTTACAGAAGAACAAACACAACATGTGCACCGCTGTAAGGTACAGTTTACTGTGATAAGTCAGACATCAGGCTGGACATAGACAGTTGATTTGTTTTTATCCTGTGATCAGTGTCTGTTTAGCCAAAGACCAGCCTGTCAGAGTTTTCTATCTTCTGTTTCCCTACCTGAAAACTAACATCATCAGTGCAGATGAGCAGCAGGAGCCAAGAACGTTCTTCCACATTCAGCTTAGTGACGTAGAAGACTAGAGCACCAACCATCTACGGTGTCTTCTCAGTCCGACCCACAGATGGGTCCACAATCATTTCAGAAGTTCTTCCAAATGCAAGACAGGAATTATCACACACATTACTGTAGACATCGGTGTTTGCTACATTTTTGTGAGTTCAGTGAATACATTTTTTGTGCGTTGCAAAATTATTGGTTGGCTGAAAAGGAGCTACAATAAAGCAATAAAATAAACAGCAAAGGTATGTCGACATGAAACGTAATCCTGATAAGTCCCAAATACATTTAGTGAAGGAGAATCTCCATCCATTATCCATCATCCATCCATCCAACCATCCATCCATCCATCCGTCCATCTGTCCATCCATCCATCATCCGTCCATCCATCTTCCATCCATCCAACCATCCATCCATCCATCCATCCATCTTCCATCCATCCATCCATTCATCCATCCAACCATCCATCTGTCCATCCATCCATCCATCTTCCATCCATCCATCACCCATCCATCCATCCATCCAACCATCCATCTGTCCATCCATCCATCCGTCCGTCACCCATCATCCATCCATCCATGCATCCAACCATCCATCTGTCCATCCATCCATCTGTCCATCCATCCATCCTACCATCCATCCGTCCATCCATCCATCCATCCATCCATCCAACTGTCCATCCATCCATCCGTCCATCTGTCCATCCATCCATCCATCCATCCAACTGTCCATCCGTCCATCCATCCATCCATCCATTCATCATCCATTCATCCATCCAACCATCCATCCATCCATCCATCTGTCCATCCATCCATCCATCCATCCAACCATCCATCCGTCCGTCCATCTGTCCATCCATCCATTCATCATCCATCCATCCATCCATCATCCATCCATCATGTATCCATCCATCATCCATCCATCCATCTATCCATCATCCATCTATCCATCCATCCATCCATCCAACCGTCCATCCATCCATCCATCATCCATCCATGCATCCATCCATCATCCATCCATCCATCCATCCATGCATCCATCTATCCATCATCCATCCATCTATCCATCATCCATCCATCCATCTATCCATCATCCATCCATCATCCATCCATCCATCCATCATCATCCAACATCCATCATCCATCCTTCCATCATCCATCCATCCTTCATCCATCCATCCATCCATCCATCTATCATCTATATACCACTTATGAATTCTCATTAGGGTCATAGAGGTTGGAGTCTATCTCAGCTTACTTTAGTTCACTCGTTCTTTAGTTCACTAGTTTACTCGTTCCCAGTCAGTCTGAAGAACGGCCAAGAACACAGCAGCAAACAGAAGAGCAGCAGCGCCCTTGACATCCCAAAGTCACCACAAACTTTAAACCTAGCAGATCTAACATGAGTGAAGACTCAGCAGCCAGACTGATTCTTCTTCAGCTTCCTCAAATTAATTCAGAAACAGATTTTGATGAAATCATTTAAAGTTTACGTGGCCTACTTCCAACAAAGGGAACCCCACTAAGCATCGCTCAAAGCCCATTGGCTGCGGAGGAAGAACTACAGCTGGATCTGTCATACCATAATACATCCACTGTTTCTGGAGGTCACTTCCTCCTCCCTGAGTGAAACCATATCTCTGACAAATCATGACTCAAAATCACATAATCCATTTAAATAAGCACCTTAAAGTATGTAAATAAAGGATGTATATGGGTAATCTGAGCATTATTCCTTTATAATAAAAACATAAATAAATTTAGTCATCGTTACCATGAGTAAATAAGTAGTAATAGTGCTGAAACAATCCTGAGTACTGAGCATAGGGTTTACTGTGTGTGTGTACGAGTGGGACTGTTTGTTTCACAGACATTTACTAAGTTAGTTTGGTGCTTTCAAAAGTCTGGGGTCTCTTAGAAAAGTCCTTAGAAAAGCATTTTTCAATAAAGACAACACCAAATGAATGCTAAATCCAGTGTAGACATAGTTAATGTGGTAAATGACTATTGTAGCTGTAAACAGCTGATTTTTAATGGAATATCTCCATAGGGGTACAGAGGAACATTTCCAGCAACCATCACTCCTGTGTTCTTTTTTTTTTTTTTTTTTCTCTTTTTGTCTGCATTTATTCTCATTGTTTAACTCCATGAAAGGGGTGTCAACACTTTATGAGATTAATGCATATTTTAGTCTTGCAGCCAAATATCTTATTATTTGGTGCATGCGTGTGACCATCACCAGCCCTCCCTGAAAGCTAAGCTGACACTTTTTATTACATTACCCTGTTTAAGAGCCAGGGAGGGCAGTGCTACACCTCAGTGGTGATGTGAGGGGAAACAAAGGGGTGGACAGGACGAGAGGGGATGGACAGGGACAGGGTCTAGCAAGCAATGCTATTACATCTGAAGAATATCAGGTGTTGTGCTATTCCCAACTAATAATTACCCATCAATAAGACAAAAAAGCAAACACATACACAAGAGAACAGAAAACCAAACAAACAATAAATAAATAAATAAATGAAAGAATAATTAGCCAGACAGTACTAAACACCATAGTTGTGGGTGTCATGTTAGTATAGAGTGGAATAGGCCAGATGATACTAGAGGAAGATACTAGAGAAAAGGAGAGAGGGTTTAGTTTGAGATTAGACTCTGGAGAGAGTCTCAGCACATTCCGGCGGGTCCCATCACTGCTCAACAGCGGAACTCGACAGGAGCTGGTGGGACCTGAGCAAACATGCACATGCAAGTGTGAAAGACCCCGAAGCCCAGAACAGCCATCACAGCAGTGCAGTGCCAAGCCGACAGGGCACCCCCCCACAGGCCGAGGAGCCACGGGGCAGCGCCCCCAGAGAGCAACCGGGGCCACCATGTACCACACGGACCCCGAAGACAAGAGGGCGAAGCTACCAACACCCCCAGCACGCCGGAACCGGCCCAGGCAGCCCGGGGCAAGCGGACCCACCCGCCACCCAAACCCCAACCCCGCCCGCCCCAGCCCCCACCAAACCCCCACACCCCACCACCCCACCCACCCACACCCCACCCACCCCCACCCCCAAGGGGGGCCGACGGCCCCAAGCAGCCGGGAAGCCAGACACAGGGCAGAGCGCCCCGCCGAAGGGACGGCAACCAGCCCAACACCGGGGCAGGCCAACAATCCTGAGTACTGAGCATAGGGTTTACTGTGTGTGTGTACGAGTGGGACTGTTTGTTTCACAGACATTTACTAAGTTAGTTTGGTGCTTTCAAAAGTCTGGGGTCTCTTAGAAAAGTCCTTAGAAAAGCATTTTTCAATAAAGACAACACCAAATGAATGCTAAATCCAGTGTAGACATAGTTAATGTGGTAAATGACTATTGTAGCTGTAAACAGCTGATTTTTAATGGAATATCTCCATAGGGGTACAGAGGAACATTTCCAGCAACCATCACTCCTGTGTTCTAATGCTACATTGTGTTAGCTAATGGTGCTGAAAGGCTCATTGATGGTAGAAAATCCTTGTGCAGTTATGTTAGCACATGGATAAAAGTGGGAGTTATCTGGATGATCCCAAACTTTAGAACGGTAGTGAGGTAATGAGGATAATGATTAGTGGAGCTCCACTGCATACATACAGCAGCACAGTTACATTAATGTGAATAAACGGCTGTTTTTACTCCACATTCTAATATAAGAATAATTCTGTTGAGGAAAAGTTGTGTTTTGAAAGAATAAATCTAAACTAACTCACTCCAAAGTGCTCATCACAAAGCACACCCCCAATAATTAATGATTTCCCTAAAAATAAAACAACATTAGCCTCCCGCTTCGCACCCCTCGCCAGGCAACAGCTGGGCAGCAAGGACTCAGTGACTTCACCGTTATCTTGGCACGGCTCATCCAGGGCCACGCTGGTCTGCCAGATCGATGCGGCGCTCCTCGCTCCGTTTGGCAGCGTCGTCACATCTAATGGCCACAGATGAAGACACCCCACTCCTCCCTCCACGGGCTGCTGGGTCCACACTGGGAGCTGAAGCACTCCGCTCATTTACAGAGCAGTCACCTCCACCCTGCTGGCCTCCCTGCTGTCCTTCAGGAGGACGGCTCGCTGTCCAGAGGAGCTGACTCCAGCAGATGGATTATGGAGATCAAGCTGTGTGTGTGCTTGGTAATTAAATCTAACACTCCGACCGTGGCTCCACGCCCTGGACCTTCTGTCCAGGTTGTGCTCCCTTACCTCTGATGCTCTGGTCGCCTGCCCAGACATGCTGTTTAATTGGTGCTGGAGCTTCACTGGTCAGCTGCAAGAAATTTGAGGAGAGAGAGCCCAGAGATGTGGCTCCTAAACCTGGTTTGACCTATAGGGATAATGTCACCAGGGTCCAACCAGGAACTAGCATTAATTCTGGTGATTAAAGGTGATTTTAATCTCATATCTACTGTATCTGCTTTTGGAGAAAAGTGACAACTCTGTAAAACATAATCTACCGACTGTACTGCAGACAGAAGCCCTGATAGGATTTAATCCATGCACACTGAGTGGCACATCTTCTTTCTCCTTTTATCTTCTTCTGTCGTATAAAATGAAAGGATTTTTTTTGGCACGTTGTACAGCTTTTAAACATGTTCAGATTTCCACTTTTCATTTGTTAAATCAAGACATAAGGAAAAAAAGAAGTAGTAGACTCTTGACCTTGTTTATCTGTATCTGGGACAGCAGTGGATTTCATTCTCCTGTGTCAGTGCTGTTCAGGAAACACAGAGGTTGGGCTTTGATTCATTAATTAAACCAGTTCCTGCATGATATGATCCCATGTGAGCAGAGCTTTCAGGTGACGGTGTGGCTGTGTTATCTCCATCTCTGTAGGCAACCCGCTGCTGCTCAACTCGTCCATGCAGCCGGACCTGACGGTGGGACGGACGTACAGCACCCCCCTCTGCTTCCAGGACGCCACAGACAAGGAGCTCTTCGACCCGCTTCCTGACATCAAGGTCAAGGTTCAGAGCTCCTTCATGGTTTCCCTGGGCGTGGCTGAGCGGGCAGAGTTCCACGCCAAAGGCCCCGCTGAGACCTTCCCCCGGGACCTGAGCCGGGACTACTGCAGCACCGTGGACAGGCGGAAGAAGGGCTTGCTCACCCTCAACGGGCCCTTCAGCTCCTGCAAAGAGCAGCTGAGGACCACCGGCGTTTTTGGACACCCTGGAGGGCGACTGGTTGTTCCAAACACAGGTGAGCTCACCTGGATAAAAGCACAGGTTCAGCTGGAGAAGCACTCTGTCATATTTTGTGTGTCTAATGGAAACCTGCTCACACTGTGTTCCTTTATAATGTGAGGCTGCAGTAAATTCTCATTATATGAGCCATCAGAAGCAGATCTGTTCAGCGTTAGGTGCAGCCTTTCCACGGTCTCAACATCACACAGCATCTTCTACTAGTTCTTCTCAGCCTCCACCCTGATTTTTGTTCTCATAAACTCTCTGCTGTGTGCGTCATGAAAGCATCATCAATCTTTTATTCGTTTCATTAAAGGAAAAAAAATAGACAGTAGAAGGCGGCACACTGCCTACAACCAGATCCTAAGAAGTCTGCACACATCTCAGCTTTCACTTTGGTCAAGTATCTGTTAAAAACTGTTACTGGTTCACCAAAATGGTATTCTGAAAATACAATGAAAACTGCACCAATAGGACATCATCAGCATGTAGAAAAGCAAAAGTAAAACACAGAATCAACTAGAAAAGCACTCAGAGAGCACAGTGCTCCTCAAGGCTGCTCAGTCGACGTATCATTTCCAACTGATGAAAACTTTAATAAAACAGACCTTGTGCTGCGTACCAGTGGCGGTTTTACAATAGAGGCAAGGTAGGCAACTGCCTGGGGCCCCTCCAACTGCAGGGGCCCCAGACCGGCAGCCCACTCTCCATTCAGCTGGGAATCGGGACCCTGTGGACAGTGATCCCCAGCCATAGCGTTTTTAAATAGTAAATTTGTATGTTTAAATGGGAAACAAAGACAACAAACTAAAATACAAAGAAATAAAGTGTCCGTGTACACCCCTCCCATTTCGTTTATTAATGGACTATTCCATCCAGGCCATGATCGCGAGAGCTTCAAAAGTGAAAGACGGACGCGGACGTGATAGCAGCCTGCACAGTGTAGCTGTAAGCATGATGTGAACACTGTCTGCTACCTGCTGACCATCACATGATTGTGATCCTACTACAAATTGGTCATGATTTATCAGCTGGAAATCATACAAGGAACAAATGATTAAACTGAGTGTTTGAGTCCCATCAATTCCTGCCGACCGCCACATATTTTGGCCACGCCACATAGCAAACCCCAGCCAGACACCTTAAGTTCAGCAGTCAACCTTATTTGAACACAGATTCACCTTTCTGTCCTTCCCTCATTTCTTCACCGTAACACCTTGTAACCGCTAGGTGTTTATAAGTTTAAATACATCCTTTAAAAGACAGCAACAGCGTGGAATCGTTTTCTGTCATCTTTATGTGAATTTTCGGACTTTTTCACAGCGTCTTCGTCATGTCAAGAAACTGCTTCTTAGACAACACTTCCTGTGCCGGTGGGATGGTGACAAAATAAAAGCCTGCAACATTAAAATACGTCTTCAAAATAAAAGCATTGAGGGAACGGTTATTTTAACACTAGCTTGCCAAAAGTGATGAACTGATCAACACACCTTCATAAGTGTAATTTACACACAGTTTCGTATCCATACATAACATGCACATGCATAACACATGCCTGTGCTCCGCACAAGGTCATTTTTTATTAAAGATTTCATCTGTTGTAAATAATACATTAATTCAGCAGCCTTGGTGGAGTACTGTGCTGTGAGTGTTTTTCTAGTTTCAATTTGCAGACCATGAAGAGAAGACAAGACATCTCTTCTTACTTCAAGAAGAAAATTAGCACAGGAGGAGAGAGAGAGCCAACGGTCGAGCAGCAGAGGCATAGTGATGAGGAGGAAGGAAGGGAGCAAATGAACTCAAAATGTTAACTGTACTGTTATTAGTCTGTGCACATTAGATCATTAGTAACATTAAATATAACACAAGACAAGTTTATCAATAGGCGCTTCCTCAAGTCTTTCTGATAGTTTTCTGCTAGCCTACATACTACAGTATTATTTTAAAAAAAACAGTAATAATAGTACTAGTAAAACAAAATTCCTGAAATTATAACTTTTCAGTTTTGATGTGCCACCCCAAGATTATAAGTGGCCCCACCTGGACACCCCTATGAAAAAATTCTGCAGGCGCCACTGAAAGCAGCAGGGAGACAGTAGCAGTAAGGATAGACACACTTTCCTCCACTCCTTCATTCACACACCCTTGTTTTCTCTCTTTGACTCCAACACATTTTCTCTCTCATACACATACATTCATTCACACACTCTCACTCTCTGTGTCTCTGTCTCTCTCTACACATTACTGTGATTGATATTATTGATATTGTTATTGTATTATTACAGTATTGTGTTATTATTATATTATTATTATTTATTGTTCAGTTACAGTTACAGTTATAGATAAAATGGGCCTTATTGACTCACTCACACAAATACTCTGTCACGCTGCTTAACTATTTAAAAAAATAAATATTTCGCATTTTGGAATACAACGGGATGGAATTTGAATCGTATTTCTCACATTTTAAAAGGTCCTTGTTAAAAGTAAGGATTTGAAGGGCCCCCCTAGCTAAATTCACCTTGGGCCCCCAAATTGCTAAATCCGCCCCTGCTGAGTACAGGCATGTGTCTTGCAAGTGAACGTTATGTATTTATACCGAATCACGTGTAAATCACTCTTACAAAGGTCTGTTGATCAGTTCATCACTTTTGGCAAGATTTTGTTTTGCTAGTGTTAAAATAACTTTTCCCTCCCTGCTTTTATTTTGAAGGCATATTTTTAATGCTACAGGATTTTATTTAGAAAACATATTTTTAATGCTACAGGCTTTTATTTTGTCATCATTCCAAAGGCACAGGAAATGTTTATCTAGGAAGCAGTTTCTTGACATGACGGAGATGCTGCTGAACAGTGTGAAAATTCACATAAAGATGAAAGAAAACGGTTCCATCTGTTTCTGTCTATAAAGGATGTGTCTGAACTTAGAAGCATCTGGAATGGAGAAAAACTCTGATGGTGTTTTCTGAAAGGAGTGAAAGACAGAAAGGTGAATTTGTGTTCAAAATAAGGCTGACGGCTGAACGTAAATAAAGGCTTTGTGAAACACCAGGAGCTTCACCGCTGTCTGTCTGAGGTTTGCTACATACATGACCTAAATATGTAGCAAGACTCAGAAACACCCCACAGCTTGATCATTTGTTCATTATATGATTTCCAACTGATGAATCACAGTCAATTTCTATTAGGATCAATCATGTGATCATCAGCAGGGAACTGACACAGTGTTCACTTTATGGTTACAGCGACACCATGCCAGCAGCTATATCTGACAATGGGAAATCCTTAACAAGTCCATGGATCCAGACTATAAACTGTATCACTGTCAAAATTTAATGAGGTGGTCCTTGTGTCATTTCTTAATTTCATCTAAATCCATTTGTCTGTTTTTGAGTTATGTTTGACACAGACAAATGTACTCCCATCGTCACATAACCTCGCGGTTTATTAGCAGAGTAATTTAAACCTGAAACTGGTGAGCAGGACTTACAACTTCCTGCTGATTGCACTTGGGAGATAAACTTGTAGAAATGTAGCGCTGCTGTATTTCTGGTCGCCCAAAGCGCCTCACAGTTCCTCCCAGAGGTCAGCGTCTCCAACTGAGAGAATAAAAGATGAGATCTGTCTGTCAGGATGTCAGGGTTTTATTTCTCCTTCTGACAGTAGAAGTCTCTCAGCGCTGTCTGCAGTATGTATCACATATTCCAGCAGGTCTGTTCCTCATTCTGCAGTTCAGGTGATCAAGATGTAAAATGTACATTCAGTCCAACCTTTAACAGCCAGCAGACCACATTCAGACCGCATTACATCAGCTCAGTCTATGCAGAGGAACCGAGAACGAGCACAGTAACTGGTTCCTCTTATGTAGTGTATGACAGGTGACCACCACATAATGACATTACAGCAACAAATCAGTCAGGCTTGTTTTGTCTTTTACCTTCTCTTTCCCTCCAATGAGAACTTCCACCATGTGGAATCCATCAAACTGGAAAAAAAAGTGAAGTTTTGCTTGCATAGCAGGAGAAAAGCAGAGTAAAGAACAGACAGAACGTACTGTCTTCTCTGTGTGAAAGACAGAAAATCCTCCATCGTTTTCTTTTTCATCTTTCTTCTTAGGCTTTCACAACACAGCATGAAGGGCAGGGACCCACATGTAGCCTGTCCAGTCCTAGCCCAGGAACCTAAAGATCAGACTAAAATAGTGTGTGTTCTGAATCTGGAGGACCAACTCTGAAGTACAGAGACTCTCAACAACATGAAGCTGATGTCTTCAAAGTCTGACTGAGAGTCCAAGTCTCTGTTCTCCAAAAGTATCTTTAGGATAAGATGGATGTACAAACAGTACAAACCTTCTCAGGGTTTAGACGGTCCCTCAGAGCGTCCCAACTGACATCTTCACATGGTACCACTCACCAGCAGAAGATTATGATGTTTAAGAAGCTGCAGGAGGCATCAGACATGATGTGTTTTATTGCTTTTCTGACTAGTTACAGCACAGGAGTCAAATTCATTCTAGTTCAGGTTAAACATTCAGCCTAATTTGATCTCCAGTGGACCAGACCAGTAAAGCCACAGCATGATAACCTGTAAACAACTCCTACTGGTTCCTTTGTTTTACAGCAAAAAGTACATTCTGAAAATGTTCACATTTAAGGATTTATCTTTTTACAAAACATCATGAACAACCTGACATTTCTGAAGAAAAATAAATTCAATTCCATCCACATTCATCCTCAGTTTATCATTTCCACATCACAACTTCCAGATCAGAGTGTCTACAAAGGAACACAACATTTAGTCACCTGGAGCTGAAGCAGAGAGGATTTTACTTTAAAAAAAAAAAAGATAAAAAAACAACAAAAACCCAGAAAGTATTACAAAAATGAGACGCAAAATGACAAAAAAAATAGATAAATGACCCAAAATAATACAAAAAAAAGAGACCAAAAATTAGACAAAAACAATTCAAAGCGACAAAAAAATGGACAACACAAGTGAGATTAAAAAAATACAAAATGACAGAAAAGACGCACTAAACAGCGAATAAAGCGAAACACAAAATGACAAAAATTAGACAAAAACACAAGTAAGACAAGAAGGAAACACAAAATGACAAAAATGAGAAACAAAACCACAAAAACATGAGACAAACGACAAAAAACAACAAAAACAGACAAAATATTACAAAAATGAGACTCAAAATGACAAAAGAACAATAAACAATCTAGTATTTAACTTAAGATCAAAACAACTTGTCATGGTCTAGAAGTGATTTTAAATTTATAGTTTTACTGATTTACAATCTGCACTTAATGTCATTTTTACCCTTTGAGGGCCGGATTGGACCCTCTGGAGGACCACTTTTGGCCCACGGGCCTCGTGTTGGACAGCCCTGACTTACAGGGTAAAGTAAAATGTGTTTTACAGCTTGATAAAGTTTGTTCTGCACTACAAAGTTCTTCCTCTACATGTTCTTTCTGTTGGTACGTAAACACTCTCCTCAGACTACCAGCTGTAGGCTGTCATCAGGTCCATCAGTGGCAGGTAGCTGCTTGTTATTCCTCCTCATCCTCGTAGGCTCTCAGGCTAGCCGGGTCGCGCTGTCATCATGTCCTGCCAACACAAATGGAGCGACTGGAGGAGTCTGCATGGACCGTTACAGTTGTCAGGAGGTCAACAGTCCGTTTCAGCCGCTGCACTCTGAGCCTCCTCTGTGGTCCTCACGTACACGGCGGCGGTGCTCGGCCGGCCTAGAGGGGTGAAGTGAAATCAGCCTCCTGCGTTCGTCTTTCAGGCTGAGGGTCTGAGTGGAGGAGTCATCGCTGTCAAGTGCAGCTCTCACTCTGCTAGTCTGCAGGGATCGCTATTCATTAGACTGAATAGGCGGCTATACGCAGCACTTCACCGCAGATTACTGCAGCTCTCTGGTCACCTCAGTGATTCACACCAAAATAGCTGCACAGTTCACAAATACTTCTAAGTTCAGCCTTTTAAAGTATGGATCCAAGCTGCATCCCAACACAAGCGAGGTGATCTGAATGGTTTGTGATGTTTACAGCTGGGAAAGATCCAATTAAAATTTAGTTCAAATGATGTTTCTGCTGCAGCAGCTCTCTGTAGAAACCACGTCCCAGTTATCTGTCAAAACTCACAAACCTCTCTGAACACGTTCAGTAGGTGTACCTTCTGTCTCCTGTACAACGGCTCAGAGATTTAGGAAAACACACATGAACTGAAAACAAAAACACGGAGACGACATATCAAAGAAAACACCCATGACATGGAGACAATGCTCCCTGGTAGAGCTGCAGCAATGAATCCATGAGCTGTCAGCAGGTAAAATTAGTCAACTATTTGATGAGCAGTTAATTGGTTTTATGGTACTTTAAGGAAGAAGTTTAAATCCTCTGATTCCACCTTTTTAAATAAGGTTCTTTGCTCCTCTCTGACAGTAAACGGAGCATTTTTGGATCAAATAAGACATTTTAGGAGCGTCTCATTCTCTCTGACAAACACTGATCCATATTTTTTGTTTGTTTTATAGACCAAGCAACTGATTAAAAGATAAAGTTAATCTGATTGATTATTGTTCAATCAGAACAATAATCCTCAGATTAATCCACAGTTAAAATAATAGTTAGTTTCAGGACAGCACAGTTAGAACAGGGTCAGACATCAGAGGATGAACATGTCTGAAGGTCGACCACTAACCAAACAATCTGATCCAAAAAGTTGTTTACTTCTGAAAAAAAATTGCTTCTTTCTTTGAGACTAATAAGTATTTTCTGACATTTCTGTTCCTAAATGGTACCTCAGTTAGCAGAGTCCAGCTGCTCTTCATTCTACTAGAATGGGTTTTCAGGTCCATCTGTCACACCAAGTTCTTGGAGCTTGACACATGATTTTCTGTGTAAAAATTCAAAAGTTTAGATGTTGGGAGACTTTTTTTCAAAGCAGTAGAACACATCACACACAGTCAGAACGTCTACAAACTGGACGGGGCTTTCTGAAGACCTTTCACACTGACTGTCTAAAGTAAGGAGACATTATCAGGAATACAACATGCTTTTTTTTTTTTACTAAAAATGATAGAATAATAAATAAAACAAAGTTATCTAGTCTATGAACACAGCACAAATTCCACTTTCTCACATTAAATTTCCAGTGAAAGCTGCTGCCTTAAATTAGTGCCAGAACAGTGTTTTAAGAGGGGCGGGTGTGTAGAATGTCCACTTAACAAACAACGTACATTTTTCAATAAGAGACTTGCTCACAATTCATAGATACCTAAAGAGAAACTGGTCTCTGGAGGACCACTTTTGGACCACAGGCCTCATGTTGGACACCCCTGATGTAAGAGCTCGGGTTGACAATCTCTTGAATTCCTAGTGATGATGTCATCATTATGTCATTATGTGCCGCAGCTTATCCAGGAGTGAGTCAGGGATGCAACATATTCTTCTCTACTTCCTGTAGCTCTTCCTGGAGCATTGCAGTTGGCCAGAAGGAACACATGAACCCAGAGTTACTCAGATCTGCCCCGTAGTCCCTTCTATAAAAGGAGGTGTCCAGACATCCTAGGAAGAAGCCCAGACCACCTCAGCAGGCTGCTCTGACCACAGATCAGTGCTGGTGTCTGAGCTCTGGGTCAGAACGTGGGAATAAGAACTTAGAACTTGTAGTAAACTGAGAGCTTCTCTCTGAGGCTCACACCAACCATCTTCAACACCACAGATTGGTGGAGCGTCTGTCAGTGTGGAGCAGGCGTGAACTAACCGTGACGTCACCCGTTGGTTTCTACTTCCTGGTCGCCATTTTGGATTTTTTTGGAGCCAGTGACGTAAAAAGCGTCATCAAACAGGCTGGACCGGAGAGCAACGAGGGGCAGGACCAGTCTATGGGACTGTCTATCAAGTATAGCCACGCCCCCTGGCTCCACCAACTTTAACGATTTATTTAAAATTCAGTATTAATTTATTTTAAGCTCGGCCACCTGATCTCTCATTTTGACCATGAAAACTAACGGGAAAAAAATCCTGAGCTGTAGAACATCAGTCTATCAAATTTTATTTTTTCCAAAAATGAATTGGGGTCTATGGAGAAAAAGCTTCTTGGAGCCAACCCTAGCGGACGGCGTGATATTGCAAGTTTTTGACACTTCTGGGTTGGCTTCAATTCTGGAGCCAGATGCTACGTCCATCTTTATATACAGTCTATGGTGTGGAGGCGTCCAACAGTCCTCAGTGGTCTTACTCAGGGCAGTAACCTTTCCCCACCAGCAGGGAGCAGTCCACCGTTTACCAGCTGAACATCGGAGCCTTGGATTCGGATCATATCACACTCAGCAGAGTGACTGCAGCTCTTCCACAGTATTTGACCAAAGGCAGAGAAATGGTATCAGTCAACAATGACTCCAATTTTCCCCAAACTTCACCTCTTTCACTGGTTGCATGAAGAATGAAGAGGAATGAAATGCATTCATAGTAACTGTTGCCTTAAGTACATATTTTCCAGACTACAATCATCACTTTTGCAGTGCTTTGGCTTTAAATGGCCACTGAATGGAGAAAATGTTTTTGAGTTGCCTTAGTGCATAGATTCTACACTGCAGAAGAAATGCATTTCCATTCACCCTCCTCTCTTCACATCATTATTTTCCCTCAGTACTCCTAAAAGAGCAGTCTCACTGACATTAATATCTGACACTAAATGTTCACTGAATGGAAGCAGACTTCACCGTAAAAACACTAAATAACTTTCAACATTACAGAATGGCCCAGAAGCACCAAACTCTCTGCGCAGCTTCCTGACTTATCAGCTACAATACTTATTCAAACTGAACCAAAAGTACAACTACACTGTTCAAAGTAACCCGTCACCCTTCATCACTGTAACTGTTGTCCAAAAAGCAAAGTGCACGGCTGTAATTACTGGATAACCAACTGCAGACCATCCCTTCCAACCACCGTCAATGAATCACTGTAAGAACTCCACCATCTCCTCCAGCCAATAACCTGCTGGAAAACCCATGACATGTCATGTGGAGACACCCCGGTGTGGCACAGTCTGGACTTCCAACAGCTCCATCTACTTGTCATCATGGCAACCAAACAGAATTTCTTCTCTTCATCAGCCTTTACAGAACAACCAGTCCATCATTATGAACAGCAGTGATTAAAATCTGCTGTCCAACCAGCATCACATCACGATGCTCTGAGATTAGTGAGACTGAGAAGTTAAGATACTGAAAATCACAACTTAAACCTTTACAACTCCATCTCAGATACCTCTGCAACAATCCCAACTGCAACATGGGAAAATAATTTGGGTCCATCACCCAGCAGACTTCTGGACACAAATCTGTAAAAACATCAAACAGGAAATGAACGATCAACCAGGAGTGTGGCCGGTTCATGGAAGGACGGAGAGTCAGACTGATTCTAGTTCAGGTTAAACATTCAGCCCAGTTTGATCTGAAGAGGACCGGACCAGTAAAACCAGTAAAACCAGTAAAACCGCAGCATGATAAACTATAAATAACCACAACTAATAATGGTTCCTTTGTTTTAGAGCAAAAATGTTCACATTTAAGGAATTATCTTTTTACCAAACATCATGAACAACCTGAAATTTCTAAAGAAAATAAGTTCAGTTTCATCAGCATTCATCCTCAGTTTATCATTTCCACATCACAACTTCCAGATCAGAGTGTCTACAAAGGAACACAACATTTAGTCACCTGGAGCTGAACTACAGAGGATTTACTGGAGGATCACAACCACAAAAGAAGACAAAAAAAGCCAAAAAAACAACAAAACAAGACAAAATATTACAAAAATGAGACACAATGTGACAAAAAAATGTACAAATGATACAAGCGGGACAGAAAATATACAATACGACAAAAACATGAGAAGCAAGACAAAAAATATCAAAAACTGGACAGAACATTACAAAAACCACACTGAACAGTCTAGTGTTTTACTTTGTGACCACCAGCACACCTTCCATACAACGTTCAGCTTTCCACAGAAACACATTAAAGTGACTGGAGCAGGACTGGCTCACAGAGTCCTGTTCACGAAGCACAGCTGATTATTTTGGTGCCTCTCGGACCTTCTAACATCATGAGATAGAAATCAGATATCTGTAGCTGCAGGATGTCATTGTTCTCATCGCCCTGCCTGCTGAGAAACTTTAGTGATCAAAATACTGACACACATCACTCATTTCTCACTGCAAAATGATCCTTCTAAACTGGAAATAGAGAAAATCTTCTCATATTAACCTACTTACAGAACACCTTTTATTTTTAGAGACAATAGCAGGTTGGAGGAAAATATACTTAGTGAAACCTGTAATACGTTCTTTTAAGAACTCCCCTGAACATGAACGGATCTCCTCCATGTCACCGTACACCCACCCATGCATTCAGACAGACAGACACACAGAACAGTAGACAAACATGTTATTAATTCAGTATAGTAAATGTGTGCAGACAAATGCTGGATATCTGTAATGAGAAGCCCAAAACACATCAGTGATAAATGTGAAGTCATTGCTCTGAAGACGGAGGACAATCTGGACGTCTGAAATGTTCTTTTTGACTGAGAGGAACTGAATCACAGACATCTGTAAGACATGTCTAGTCCAGCTATTAGCTGCTAGAACGACCTGCCGTTTGAGGCTGGTACTGCAGCTGCCTCTGGGCTGTATGGCGCCACCTACCTGCCACTCAGAGTAGTCACATCTTTAAGTACACTAAACTTTAAGCTTTATTATAATTTAAATACACCTTTAAGTACACTAAACTTTAAGCTTTATTATAATTTAAATACACCTTTAAGTACACTAAACTTTAAGCTTTATTATAATTTAAATACACCTTTAAGTACATTAAACTTTAAGCTTTATTATAATTTAAATACACCTTTAAGTACACTAAACTTTAAGATTTATTATAATTTAAATGCACCTTTAAGTACACTAAACTTTAAGATTTATTATAATTTAAATGCACCTTTAAGTACACTAAACTTTAAGATTTATTATAATTTAAATGCACCTTTAAGTACACTAAACTTTAAGATTTATTATAATTTAAATGCACCTTTAAGTACACTAAACTTTAAGCTTTATTATAATTTAAATGCACCTTTAAGTACACTAAACTTTAAGATTTATTATAATTTAAATACACCTTTAAGTACATTAAACTTTAAGCTTTATTATAATTTAAATACACCTTTAAGTACACTAAACTTTAAGCTTTATTATAATTTAAATACACCTTTAAGTACACTAAACTTTAAGATTTATTATAATTTAAATACACCTTTAAGTACACTAAACTTTAAGATTTATTATAATTTAAATGCACCTTTAAGTACACTAAACTTTAAGATTTATTATAATTTAAATACACCTTTAAGTACATTAAACTTTAAGCTTTATTATAATTTAAATACACCTTTAAGTACATTAAACTTTAAGATTTATTATAATTTAAATACACCTTTAAGTACATTAAACTTTAAGCTTTATTATAATTTAAATACACCTTTAAGTACATTAAACTTTAAGATTTATTATAATTTAAATACACCTTTAAGTACATTAAACTTTAAGATTTATTATAATTTAAATACACCTTTAAGTACACTAAACTTTAAGATTTACTATAATTTAAATACACCTTTAAGTACACTAAACTTTAAGATTTATTATAATTTAAATGCACCTTTAAGTACACTAAACTTTAAGATTTATTATAATTTAAATACACCTTTAAGTACACTAAACTTTAAGATTTATTATAATTTAAATACACCTTTAAGTACACTAAACTTTAAGATTTATTATAATTTAAATGCACCTTTAAGTACATTAAACTTTAAGCTTTATTATAATTTAAATACACCTTTAAGTACATTAAACTTTAAGCTTTATTATAATTTAAATACACCTTTAAGTACATTAAACTTTAAGCTTTATTATAATTTAAATACACCTTTAAGTACACTAAACTTTAAGATTTATTATAATTTAAATGCACCTTTAAGTACATTAAACTTTAAGCTTTATTATAATTTAAATACACCTTTAAGTACACTAAACTTTAAGATTTACTATAATTTAAATACACCTTTAAGTACACTAAACTTTAAGATTTATTATAATTTAAATGCACCTTTAAGTACACTAAACTTTAAGATTTATTATAATTTAAATACACCTTTAAGTACACTAAACTTTAAGATTTATTATAATTTAAATACACCTTTAAGTACATTAAACTTTAAGATTTATTATAATTTAAATACACCTTTAAGTACACTAAACTTTAAGATTTATTATAATTTAAATACACCTTTAAGTACACTAAACTTTAAGATTTACTATAATTTAAATACACCTTTAAGTACACTAAACTTTAAGATTTACTATAATTTAAATACACCTTTAAGTACACTAAACTTTAAGATTTACTATAATTTAAATACACCTTTAAGTACACTAAACTTTAAGCTTTATTATAATTTAAATACACCTTTAAATACATTAAACTTTAAGCTTTATTATAATTTAAATACACCTTTAAGTACACTAAACTTTAAGATTTATTATAATTTAAATACACCTTTAAGTACATTAAACTTTAAGATTTATTATAATTTAAATACACCTTTAAGTACACTAAACTTTAAGATTTACTATAATTTAAATACACCTTTAAGTACACTAAACTTTAAGATTTACTATAATTTAAATACACCTTTAAGTACATTAAACTTTAAGATTTATTATAATTTAAATACACCTTTAAGTACACTAAACTTTAAGATTTATTATAATTTAAATGCACCTTTAAGTACATTAAACTTTAAGCTTTATTATAATTTAAATACACCTTTAAGTACACTAAACTTTAAGATTTATTATAATTTAAATACACCTTTAAGTACACTAAACTTTAAGATTTATTATAATTTAAATGCACCTTTAAGTACACTAAACTTTAAGATTTATTATAATTTAAATGCACCTTTAAGTACATTAAACTTTAAGATTTACTATAATTTAAATACACCTTTAAGTACACTAAACTTTAAGATTTATTATAATTTAAATACACCTTTAAGTACACTAAACTTTAAGCTTTATTATAATTTAAATACACCTTTAAGTACACTAAACTTTAAGCTTTATTATAATTTAAATGCCCCTTTAAGTACACTAAACTTTGAACTTTATTAGAATTTAAATGGACGAGTTAAAGGAAACTGTAGCCGCTGCAGAGTTGTCATGAATGAGAGGATTAGCTCCAGAAATCTAAACAGTTTTCTGTTCCAGGCAGTAAATGTGTTCACTGGAAAAAATGCCCCGCTCAAACCAAGGGGAAAGACTTATTTCAAAGAACTTTTTCTTTGAAATAAGGGAAAAATAGAACAAGTGAAAAATGGCTGGGTAAGATTTCTTGAAATAAGATGTGATAATGATGTGAATATTGAGATATTAAAATTATCTGGAAAACTTATTTTATGCTACATTTTACCAGGATTGTCAAGCTTGGGTGTCTTAACCCTCCTGTTGTCCTCATTTACGACACCAAAAAATATTGTTGCCCTGTCTGAAAAAAATCCAAATTTAGCAAAAAAAAATTCCCCAAATTTATTTTAAAAAATTGCATAATTTTCCTCAAGAAAATTCCTTTAAAAATTTCCCTTAAAAGTTTTTTTAAATCCCCAAATTTGGCAAGAAATAAAAATAAAAAATATATATCACAATTGTTAATATTTTCCAAAAAAATGAATGAAAGTCTTCCAAAAAAATATCTTAAAAATATGTAAAGTGACTCCATATTTATCAGTAAAAGTTGTAATATTTTCTTTAAGGATATTCAGGAAAAAATCAACCAAAATCCAGCAAATTTCGCTGGATTTTGGTTGATTTTTTTCCTCCGAATAGTCTTAAAGAAGCATTTTAACATTTGTTTTTTTCTACCAAAAAATGTAAAAGAATTTCCCAAAAATGTTGAAAATGTGGAAGTTTTCACTGTAAATTATTATTTTTTTCCACATATTCAAACGTAAAACGGGTCAGTTTGACCCGCAGGACGACACAAGGGTTAAAACAAGATAATTTCAAGATTGCTTGACTTAAAACAAGTCCCTCCATCTGCTGGAATGTCTCTTGTTAAGTGAATTTATCTTAAACCAAGTGGGATGAGACATTTTGACTAAAAATAAAACAAGTAGACTTGGTAAGATTTAGAGTTTTTGCAGTGTTTAGCTCTGCAGTAAAGTTGGACATGATAAGGCAGGTCTCACTGTTGGCATCACCTGAATCACCTGCAGCAGATATGTGAGGTACGGTGGCCGACAGGGGCAAACACGCTGCAAACCGCAAAAGCGCTGCAAACACAGAAATGATCCAAAACCAAAAACTCACAAACGCATAAAACACATGCAAGAAAAAAAAATGCTGCAAGAGAAACATGCTGCAATCACAGAAACGATGCAGAAGCAAAGACTTACAAAATCACAAAACAGATGCAAATGAAAAATGCTGCAAATATATAAAAACACACACAAACCCCCAGAACAACCGCAAGAGAAAAACGCTGCAAATTCAATCCACAACGTTTGTGCGCTGCTCTTCGATAATATTGTATAAAAATAATATTGTATAAAAGATGCCAGCCAAGTAAAACATGATGCTAAAACTAAATGAAAACGTACCTTTTCACACTAAAAAATATCAGACACTTTCACTTTCTTCTTCTTCTGCTTCTCCTTCTTCGTGTCTGGTGCACTTCCATTGTGGATTGAATTTGCAGCGTTTTTCTCTTGCGGTTGTTCTGGGGGTTTGTGTGTGTTTTTATATATTTGCAGCATTTTTCATTTGCATCTGTTTTGTGATTTTGTAAGTCTTTGCTTCTGCATCGTTTCTGTGATTGCAGCATGTTTCTCTTGCAGCATTTTTTTTTCTTGCATGTGTTTTATGCGTTTGTGAGTTTTTGGTTTTGGATCATTTCTGTGTTTGCAGTGCTTTTGCGGTTTGCAGCGTGTTTGCCCCTGTCGGCCACCGTAGTGAGGAGCTGCTTTTGGCTCATTGTTCAGCCCCACATTTCGCTGCTTGCTGCCAACACAAACTCTAGTCCACTTCTTTCCATCAAAGTCCCTCCAGAAACCATCTCCGTGGAACATCCAGCTTCTTTCTTTCTTTCTTTTTTTCTAGTATAAGACATAAAGATATGAATAATAGAAATCCAGAACTACTGGAAGTGAAAGGAAGGCTGTCAGTTTCTTGTTCTTTATGGTCTTTTGATGTGTCCTACACAGCTGTGCAGCATTTTATTTCCTCCTCTATGTTCTGCTGCAGTCTCTGTTCCCTCTTCAATATTGAATCTATATGTGATGTTATGTAATGCTTCTCTGTGTTAAATCACATGTTTGGTGTTTGTCTTGGTCTACCAATAAAATGATAAAAGAAGAATACACATTTTAGAATTTCCATTTCAGACAAGGCCGCATTCTTCCAACATGTTCTCTTTGCAGAGCTCTGCCAAAACCCTTCTTTATCTGTCATCTCGCTCTCTGCTCCTCTGAACCTTTTATTTGTAGAGAGGGCCTTTATGTGCTTTCTGAGCTTCGCTGTGAATGGCTTTCCATTCACTCAGCAGCAGATGAATGGTGTCAGGCTGCAGTGGAGGGCTGGTGTCCATCTGTTGTCACGCTGCGAAAAACCTCCACTGGCTTCAGATGCACAATCTGAAGTTAAGCAAATGGAACTGGTTTGGACAGAAAGAGTGTTTTATTTCCTCCAGATTACAGCGTTTCATCCACACTGACTTGTTTACAGCTTAACTCACATCAGATATTGATTCCCCCGTTTATTTTTGGTGGGTTTTATGTGGACACAGATGTTTAGTTTGTTCCACACTGTCGTCTTTACGGTGGAGTAAAAACCTCTCATTCACTTTGTTTTTAGTTTCCTGAGAACAGATTTTGCAGAGACTGTTCATCCAGTCAAAGTTCCAGTTACTTCTAAACAAATTATGTTTTATAAAGTTTTATACTGTATGTTTAGGCTCATTACTTTTCCCTCACCTGATAGCAGCAAAAGTAGAGACAAATCACCTAAAGAACAAATAAAAGCACCAAGAGACAAATTACAATTTCATGATTAGTTCACAAATCAAATAGCCCTAAAACTCACACCTGGAACTATAAAATATATATACTAAACCTCATCACTGACTCTCCTAACTAAGAACTGATTAAACAGATAATGAAGTCCGTATGTATATGTGTGTATAACGCATGTGTCTGCAGTACTGCAGGTATCAGAGTGTGTGAATGAGGTGAATGAGAAACATTATGGAGAGCTTTGTAGAAGGACAAAGGTTAAAGAGGAGCTATAATATGCAAAATCTTTTATGATTTCCACAATAGCAGATGCACCGCTCACACCCTCATTGCATTTTGTTATTCCTCACTGAAAGGCACATTTAACAACTGATCCAGTACTGTCTGAAATGTTTTTCCCTTCATTGGCCTCAAAGTACTCATATGAAACCTCATTAAGATTGAAGTCTTTTCTGGAGGAAAGCAGTTTGCCGTTGACTTTCCTGGACCTGAACTGTGAAGCACTGTATCTCTGCCAGTTACTTATATATCCTGGACACTTCTGCCTCAGTATTTCAAACATTCTCCTTTCAAAAGCTTCTGTAATAATATAAAAAGCCTTTCCTTAGCTGTTCTGGCTGGATATGTTGACTTTATCATTGAATAAGTACGTGAATACGTGCAAAATTGGCAGACGTTTTCTAAAACAAATATGAAAACTTGGCCGTAAAAAAAACTTGATCTCAATTTATTAAACATTGTAAACTGCTTATAGCCCATTTAAATGGGTATCAGTGGTTCAATTTTGGTTGCTCTACATTGACAACTGAGTGAATGCAAGTTTGTTTTTTTTACGACAGCATGTATTTTTTTCACAAACTGAAAATTGATGGGGGTAGGGTTAGTAAAAGTTATGATTTTACTTAGCTAATGTTAGAATACACTTATGTGTTGGGTACTGCTCTATTCCCAACTAAATTACAAAGAGACTGATGTATAGCACATGCAGATTTACAATTAAATCAACTCTATAGGGGGAATCAAAAGCCAAATTCTTACCTAGAGTCTCAAAATTTCCAAACAAAATTGTCACCGGACATCTTGGGAAGAACTTGCTGGTATGACATCATTTCTAATTGCAACCACTGAAACTGATACTCACTCAAAAGAACACAACATTGAGCTCTTATTCTAAGGATAATAGTAAGGAAGTAACCAATAATTTGCAAGCAGCAACAGGATTAATGTGTGTATTCAAATGATTTTGTCACCAAAATATGGTCATTTTCACCTACTTTTCAGCAAACATCAAGCAAAAGTTCACTAAAGGGCGAGTGATACACAATTTTTGGTACTATATTCTAAAACTACACTATTTTTCCTATTAAAAAAACACAAGACATTGCATGTAAGGTACCCATTTATGCCACAGTATTTTTTTCACAATGATGTCACAAAAACGAAACTCAAACTTTCAACCTTGGAAAACATGAGGTGCACTCTGCTTATAAGCAGCATACATAATATTTAATTAAAAACTGCAAACATTATCATGGAAAAGTCAGTCTCCTCTCCATGTAGACAGTTAAACACCTTTTTACCTTGATGAAAAACAATCTGCAACAGTTATCACATCAGTAATGAACATCTGGATACTCTACTGTTTGACAAAAAAACAGCATTTTGTGGCTCAGCACATAAGAGCTCTAAAGACAGTGAAGTAATACCAGTACTGATCTTACAGGATTAAAGCAGGTCTCTGTTAGCTGGTGGTAATGTTCACAGTTGTTTCTGTTTGCTTGCTTTGTTTTGCTGTTAGGACAGATTTAAAATGATTTATTTTTACTTTTAATACATGACGCTGCCTGTTTCTTTGGGAAGTGATGAACTGATTGAACTGACTTTTCTAAGCAGTCACTAAAAGCAACACGTGCCTGAATCCGACACTGATGGGAGCTGTGCCAACATGCTGAGGTTTTAAGAGAGGAAAGAGCAGACTGAAAACTACAATATGGGGAATACATGCATTCACTGTGAAATAGATATGTTGTTGATGCTTATATTTTATTGAATTTCCCTTCGGGGATTAATGAAGTCATTGTATTGTATCCAGCAGCCTCCCTCCTCCGTGCAGCTCGACAACATGTTGACCAGGCGTTAGACCCGCCCATGGCTCTGACTCGGGGCTCGTTGCACTGATTGCTTTTTCATCCGAGAATCCGCTGTTTCATGTCAATATACCAGATGAATCAGTCCATTCAGTGGAGTGGACAGATTCAAAGGTTTGGCCCCAGGCAACATGACTGCTGGATCGGTGTAAATACTGGAAACGTGTTTCATATGGGATGCAAGAAAAGCAACACCTGCATCTTTACTGTGATATCTACACTACTGTTCAAAGCTTTAAGGTCACTTAGAAATGTCCTTGTTTTTGAAGAAAAGCATTTTTGTCCAGTGAAGACAACACTAAATGAATGATAAATCCAGTGTAGACATAGTTAATGTGGTAAATGACTATTGTAGCTGTAAACAGCTGATTTTTAATGGAATATCTCCATAGGGGTACAGAGGAACATTTCCAGCAACCATCACTCCTGTGTTCTAATGCTACATTGTGTTAGCTAATGGTGCTGAAAGGCTCATTGACGATTAGAAAACCCTTGTGCAGTTATGTTAGCACATGGATAGAAGTGGAAAACATGGAATTGTCTGGATGACTCCAAAAGTTTAGTGTACATGATCTATCATTAGGTCCCATGGACCAAAATAAGGCTTCCTTTTATTTTACTTCTATGTTGGTTCATTTTATTTACTTTTAAATTCATATTAGCAGACAAAGTCAGGTTCATTCCTTGAAATGAGCTGAGCTTCCAGTAAATAGCCCCTACCCTGAGCGTGTCCGACATGCTGGAAGCCCT